>NW_024884142.1:42214057-42348898 GCF_019232065.1 Centrocercus urophasianus
TCCTCTCTTCCTCTCTTCCTCTCTTCCTCTCTTCCTCTCTTCCTCTCCTCCTCTCCTCCTTTTTCTTCCCTCCCCTTCCCTTTTCTCCCTTTCTTTTTCTCTCCTATCCCCAAATGTTCTAATACTATCTGTAAAACAGGGAAACAGAAGTGAATAATTCTGACTATGGAGATTTCTTTTAACTAGAAAATTGCCGAGTTATTTTGCTGCTGCCCATGAGAAATAAATGTGATTTTTATCCTCCAGCTGCAAATAGGAACAAGTATCAATTGTGAGAGATTTGTAAACATTTCATAATGTAATGTTGTTTCAGGTAAGTACAGGTACGTGTTACTCTTTCTATATTCTGGAGCCAGGGCATGAGACCTTAGGAGAGCAAAACAGACTCTCTGCTATGGTGATAGCATTCTTCTTCTCCACGGATTCTAATTTGTTTAAATTGCCTTGGGTTCCTCTTCCTCTGAGCTGTGCAGATATCCTGCAATCATTGCCCTTGGTTGTCTGAGTTCAAGGTGGCTATTACTGTTTTGATGCTAGATTAATATTTGCATTGGCTGCATGTAGGGTAAGGCTGAACTTGTAGATGAATGTGATACTGTGAAAAAACATATCTGCATGAGAAATGTAAAAATGATTTCCAAACATGAAATAATGAGGATTACAGGGCACATTTCTGGATTATGCCTTTGTGTTTTCCAAAACTAAAATTAACTGCCTTTTTTGTTTTGCCACAAAATTTTCCTGACATTTCCATAGTAGATCTCTGAAAGAAGGGTATAAGTTGAGTCTGGTATAGATGTATTTATTTTATGTAATTGTCCTGTTACCCTCAATGAATTTTCTAGTTATGTGGAAAGATACTATTATTTTCTCAATTTTATCGTTGGTGGATTCTTTTTATAAAAAAATATTTTAAAAAATTGATATTTCTAGAAAAAGTTGATAGATCTGGCTTACAGATGGAATACACGTGCAAATTTATTGTACACTGTTCTATTTTTTTGTAAGATCTTATCTGCAGTTTTTACTGGCTATCTTGACCCCTCTAGGATGCCCTATCTGCTGAAGAAACACTACTTTTCTGCCACCTTTTTTTTTTCAGATGAATGGAAAGCACTTGTAGTTGTTATTTTGTACTTTTCTTTCTTTAAAGTAGACTCTATTGCTCTGTTGCTGGAGGCTAGCTCTGATATAAATACACAAAGGGAACAATAAAGAATATATACTGCTCACAGGAAAGGAAGGCACTACAAAACTCTTCTCGCCTTAATGTTCTATACATTTGGAGGAGCTGCATTTTACACCCTTTACTGTCCACTGTTACAGGTTTTGGCTGTACAAGCGGCACATAGAAAATAAACCCAGATTTGTTGAAAAATTTTAGAATTTGCTGCATGCTCTAGCACTTCTCCAAAACATCTTTATAATCACAAGTGTGTACAGTGTCAGGGAGAGCTAAACCAGTTGTGACGTCACTTCTAACTTAGGAGTCTTCTAGAGAGCATTAGTTACTGAACATACATAGCCTGGTGTCTGGTGTTGCTTTACAAGGTTGCTTTATAACAGAAGCAGAAGCTAACCAAGTGTGCATGTAGAGCTCTCAATAGCTCTCTGTTAAATTGGAAGTGCAATATTGCAAATAAATGCAAAAGGCCACTTCTGCCACCTTTTAGCTTTCTTCTTGTTCCATAACAAGGAGTATACAAGGAGTATACAAAATATACCAAGATAAGTGTGGAATTGTTGATTTATTTACAATGAACATAAACCCATCTTGTATTTTTCACTTTATTATCTTTGCAGAATACCAGGGATGCAAAGTAAAGCTTAAATTAATCACCTCACGTGAGAGTTGCTCATTGTGGTAGATTGTGGCTTCAGTGTATCATCAATCTAATGACACACCAAAGGAAAGGTTTTTCGAGCAATCAAGTGGAGTTTCTTGTATGATTCAGAAAAGCCTTCCTGAGGGGGTAAAGCTTAAGGGGGGGGGGGGGGGGGGAAAGGAGAATATTTGAAAATGGAGGATATCCAATAAAGCTGATTGGAGCTGATTGGATTCAGCATCTTGAAACCAAACAGGAGATAATTGTGGGATTGAACTTAGTTGTGAAGAGTCTGTAGAGAGATGGTAAACGTCTGATGTGCAGTGAAGATGGCAAAACTGAGGAAGTGATTCAGAGATGTGAGAACTAGTAGAAATGATCACCAAACATTACTAATAATTAGATGTTGGAGAAGACAGATTTATTTCAAGGCTATAGGAATTGTCTGTACTATTTAAAGTATGGGGCTTTGGAGATCAAAAGATGGCCTCTCAGTAAACAGATATGTTATGCAAAAAGAAGTTATAACATGTAGCAGTGATGTAAATGTGAAGTCTAGAGAGGTTCACTTTGAAGATGATGTTTTGTTTATGATCAGCATAAGATAGTGTAGGATGAAAGTATCCTTGATAGTTGAGAAATATTGCAACAATGCAGGTCTGCAAAAAAATGCTGATAGGTCTCTTATAGATACATTAAGCTTGATTTGAAATCAGTTAATAGAATCATAGAATCATTGAGATTGGAATTAATCTCTAAGACCACCAGTTTCAACCATCAACCCATCACCATTATGCCCACTAAACCATATCTCTAAGTGCTACATCTACATGTTTCTTGGACACCTCCACCACTTGCCTGGACAGCCTGTTCCAATACTTGACTGAGAAGAAACTTTTCCAATATCCAGCCTGACTCTCCTCTGGCACAACTGGAAGCCATTCCCTCTCATCCTATCACTAGTTACCTGGGGAGAAGAGACCAACCCCCATCTCACCACAAACTCCTTTTAGGTAACTGTAATGACGTGCGGAAAATCAAACCCTATAGCCTGTAAGGATATAGAGAAGGCATGTTTTATTGGCAATTGTGCAAAAGCCCTGGTGTAAGGGGGATAATTCCTCCAAGCTTGCACACTGTCTAGAAAAACTGTGCTACAGATATAGGGCAAACTAATACATAATCATTAGTTTCCCAGAATTGGGATACATATTCATTATACCCCAAAGCATGCAGACCCTCCCCTGTTGCGTGTGTGCAGTGGGTCATGGGTTGAAGAATTTGTTGTCTTTTTTGTGAAGGCTTCTGACCTTCCTCGCCATAACCCCTGGCAGCGAAGGGGGGTATCCCCCAAACTAGTTTCGTCTTGCTCTTGTGGACATCTAACCACCTCCCTGCCAGATGTCTCAAATCTTATCAGTGTGGCCTTCATCTCCCTCACTATCGCAGACCCTGTGCTTGCTATTCCCCTTTCTCTAATGAGCTCTACATTCCTGCTTCTACAAAGTATTCCTAACTATCCCCCTTTATCCTCCCCCCTATTCTCAGTTACTGTGAAACCTTCTTTTTGCCTTTTACTTTTCTTATGGGGCCCCTTTTCCACCTTTCAGTAGACAGTGATAAAGTGTCCCTTGATCCTCTTCTTCCCTCTCCACCATTCTCTGTAAGACCTGTGCTCCAGACCCTTCACAAGTTTGCTGTCCTTCTCTGGATGCGCTCCAGTGCTTTAATGTCTTTCTTATAGTGAGGGGCCCATATATTAGACAGATAAGATTGTATTTTGAAATCAGTAACCTTACAGAACTACAGAATTAAGAGAGACCTTTGGATAGTCTGCAGCGGGAAGATAGTTACATTAATGTTTGTAGATAAGATTAGTCATCTCTAAGATAAAAGGGAAAATGAAACCAAACCCTCAAAATTTGAAGATAGAGATTAACTAATCTAAAGGAGATAATGTACATGTGGGGCATGAAGCTGCATGAACAAATTACTTGTTGGTTTTCTGATGGACAAATAAGGGAATATAGCTATTTGAGATTACAAGAAGAGGTTTTCAGTTTTGCTATTGAAACAGCGTCAAGTTTTTACACTTTACGTTTGCTCCTTGTGATCAAAAATAATATTTTGTTTGGATGAATGCTTGAATTTTTAAAAAATGAATTATATTTACAAGTGGAAGCAGTTCAGTGTAAAAGATCAACCGTTTCATGTTGAAAGTATTGTGATAAAAAATGTTGACTCTTTCCAGAAAGCATCAGCCAAAATAACTTTATACAAGCTTATACAAATGTTTTTCTCTGCTCTAATTGAAGGCAAATCAAGGAAAAGAAGGTCACATTAGGAGAACGGACATTTTATGAGGTTGTAGCAACAAGGCAGATGAAATTCTAGTACTGGTATTAGAAATGGACTGATTTCTTCTATAAATTACTAAGTGTGTGTATGAAAACATTCGAAGAGACATATATTGTCAGTGAATACACTGCTCCTTCAATGTCTTGAGGATTGGCCATAGTGAATAGTTAGAAATAGACATCGGTTTTTCAAAGGAAAGTTACACTTTTATTGTCAGAAAAGACTGATTAGTTAGGAATGGTTTTTATTGCAAGTACTTATTGTGTTTTACAAAAGCATTTTATTCTAGTTGGACTTTCTACTTCAACAAGATTTACTGATCAGCCTCTGAATTATTAGCAGCTTCATGGCCCAAACACTGATTTGGAACATATGTGGCCTAAATTCAAGTTCCATCACAAATTAAAAAAAATAAGGACAGACTCCTTTGCCAAAAATAATTCTCTTTACTGACAAGCTGTCTGGATGCCTTTGGAGTCTCAGTGCCTTATTTTTATTAAAAAAAAAAAAAAAGTCAAAACATTTTATGGCAGATTATTTTGGCCTAAAAGCTGTTTCTGCCCAACTAGATGCACAGTGTTAAACCTACCTGAAGAACAGTAAAAGCTAAGAAATAGTGTGACAGGATTTCTTATTTACATCATTTTTTATACTAAACATTATTTACCTTTACATGTCAACAGTAAAGGTGGTGAAAAATACACTGAAAAGAGGAAGTTTTGGAACACAAACTAATGACTACATCTGAAAATTTATCAGCTTATATCAGCATACTGTGTGTATTGAAAGAAAAATAGCTGTATGCAAATTCCTGTGTTGGTTCCATTTTCTTGTCCAAACTGATTTGTGAAATTTGATTTTATTTGCAGTGTTCATGAAAGAATGTAAATGTTGCAGCAAGGATCCAGTGGCATTGTATTCAAGCAGTAAACGCTACAGTGATTATGAAACATGATTTTTTTTTCCCATGCATTTTCACATACTTTACAAAGACAGCATTATTTCCCCTTTGTAGATGAAGGAATTGAAGTGTAGAGAGGTTAAGGGACTTGTCTGACATCTCAGAGTGAGTCAGAGGCAGAGATTGAGAAAGTCTGGGTTTGATTCCTTGTTTATACCTTTATTCACTGGACCATAGTCTTGCTCTCAAGCTTCTAATCCCTTTGTAAGTAACAGATGAGGTGGCTGTTTTCTGTTTTGGGTGGTTGGCTGGCATGCATCATTTGAGTGAAACTGCATTTTCCATATACGGACAGTTTATAACATAACATGGCTTACCGGGTGGGCATTTACGTCTCTGTAACCAAGAAAAGTGAGAAACGAGCCAAAAGAACAGCTTAATCCTTACACTGAGACAGTGAATATTCCAGTTCTTAATAGCTCTCCCTCAAATCCTTTTTTAATTTATCTTCTATTGAAATATTTCTGTAGGAGAGATTAAAAACTCACAGGGAAATAATTAATGGAAACAAAAAGTACATACATGCGTTCCCATAGAGCAGAATACTATTGGAGGAATTTCAAGTCTGGGTCCCGTGCTCAGCCTCTCTCCTGTGAAAGTACATCCCATGCACATTTATTTTAGCTATTGAAAACTGCTGTTGTCAAATTGGTTCAGCAACATTCTCTCTGTTGTCAAATTGTTTCAGCCAATGATTTAAGGATCTTTCAAAAGAGTTAGTTCAATATGTATTATAGATAAAAAATAAATTATAAATCACTGATCAATGGTGTTAAAATTCCTTTGATTTACTGGTGATGTCTCTGCTTGTAAATTGAAAAGTATCAGGGTACAGTCCCATAGGACTAGGGATTTACCTATAAAACTGATAGATGGGTCCCTCTCAGCTTTTGACACTGGCTGAACACCAGGCCAAAGCAGATACAAGGCAGAGTTTTCGGTCACCAATTTGAATGCTGTAACGCATTTGGAAAATGAAAAAAAATATTGACTTTGGCAGTCCTCTTGTTCAGAGGCTTTTGGTCCACTAGGCCAGAAACTGAGTCCTGGCACTGCTTGGTTTGCTGGTATTGATGTAACTGTGAACTGCATTATCCCCAGGACAACCAGAGCTTAACAAGGATGTGAATGAGGGATGTAGCCTAGTAAAAACTTGTAGGGAAATAAGGAGAAAAACTCCATCTTTCAGGAATTTGGATTTTAGTTACTTGATGGAGAACTGATGCCATCTAAATTAAAAAAAAAAAAAAAAAAAAAAAAGTGTAGCTTTTAACAGTAAAATCTCTATAGGAAGTAGCAATTGTAAAATGATTTTAAGTTGAGGGAGGGAAAATTTAGGTAGGATGTCAGGCAGAAGTTCTTTACAGAGAGAGTGGTGAGGTGCTGGAACAGGCTGCCCAGAGAGGTTGTGGGTGCCCCGTCCCTGGAGGTGTTCAAGGCCAGATTGGATGGGGCCCTGGGCAGCCTGGTCTAGTATTAAATGTGGACGTCGGTGGCCCTGCATGTGGCAGGGGGGTTGGAGATTCATGATCCTTGAGGTCTCTTTCAACCCTGGCCATTCTGTGATTCCGTGATACTAGAGTTGGTCAATTTATTAACTCAAACTATGGACAAAAACTCCATAGCAAGGAAAAGTTTGTGATACCTCAAAACTCTTGCTGGGAAATAGAATTTGAATATAATCTGTTTATGAATTATCTTTAACAAAAAGTGCAGCAGCCTCAACAACTGGATTTGATTTCATTGCTAATCATTTCATGACATCAAGGAGAGATGCTGAAAGGCAGTATGTTCAGCCTTTGCATTATGAAACATTGCAAAACTGCTGTCTCTGCAGTGTTCTTAGTAAATCAGGAAATAAATGAATTTGAAATTACATGAGAACAAACTTGACAATGAAAGGATTTTGTAATACACAGAAAGATGCTGCTTGAGAGACAGAAAGTGGGGAGAACCAGCTTTTTGGGCTGACTGAGATTTTTTGGAGGCTGGAGGAGGATTGAGGATGTATTTCCTTGAGGACCTCGTCAGATAATATTGAAAATTTATGGACCTTATTGAAAATCAGACCTCTTCTGTCCAGAATTTCTCAAAAAGAAGTGGATGTATATTTTTGTAAAATATACTAAAACTAAAACTTTATGATATACAGCTAGCTACCAAATGTTAGCATTCTTGGAGTATAAAAACTTGGACCATAATAGTTCATTTTGTTTTTCCTTTTCTTCTTTTTCTTCAAGTCTAAAGGAATCAGTAACTCTAGGGATTACACTTAAAACAGCTCCAGACTTCTTAATTACCAACAAAGTCTTTCTCCTCTTTTGGGCAAAGTGGTGTGTGAATCAAATAATTCCAGTAAAGTCAGCTTTTTGTATGAGCTGTTGATAACAAATAAGAAGCTAATAAGGAACAGAGGTTTCAGAAGGGATTTATATGGTCATTAAACAGCCTTGTCAATTAAAGGTACTTGCAGAATATTTTTTTTTTCCCAAAAGGCTCTCCAAAACATTTATTCCGCATCTCTCTTTCCTCTAAATGCCTCTCTTTCTCAAACTGGAAACTTATTGCTCATAGCAAGATATTTATGTTTCAGAGACATGCCTAAGGAAGAGACCAAGGCCACACTAAGCTTTGTAAGATACTTCGACTTTCCCAGCTGCTCACAGCAAGCAGGTCATACCTTCTGATGCTAAGTTTGCTCTCCATGTTTTCCAGAAGGAATATCTTTTTCTCACTTTTCCAAGCAAAGTTTAGCTTTATAAGTGACTAGGTCTGAACGTTTTAAACTCTCTCCCTCCTTCCCATCTAAGGCACTCCTTCCCCTTAACAGAAAACATATAACTTCTTGGAAGTTAGTAATAAGACCTGAACATAAGTAGCAGCCATTTCTTTATCTATCACATTTAATGCCTACCTCACTGCATTACTGTAATATTAATCTCACTATTCCCACTTAGACTTTTGAACTACAGAAATGATAGCTAAGCTTCTTCAAAAACAAATCAAACATTCTAACAAAATAGTGAAATGTTTCAAACACTGTTACTAAAGCCTCAAAGGAAAATTTTCTTCATGACTTGGAACAAACATGCCTCTTGCTCCAATCTTTACAGATTCTTTATTAGATTTTTTTCCCCATCTGTGTATGTTTGCAAAATCTCTGGAACTTGTTTTTCTTTTCCAAACAATGATAAAACAAATCTAAAACTTATCCTTTTCATAGTAGATTCATCCCTTTAGGTCATTCAGAAAATATATATTTAGCTTATTTTCTTACTTTTATACTCATTATCGAATGGAAGTTAAGGATATAAAGGAGGCCTACAGGAAAGATGGGGAGGATTTCTGCATCAGGAAGTGTGGTAAAAGAACAAGAGGAAACATCTTCAAACTTAACAAAGTTATGTTTAGAGTAGATATAAGGAAGAAATTCTTGGGGTAAAGAGAGTAGGGAGGTGATGGAACAGATTGCCCAGAGAAGCTGTAGATGACCTATCCCTGGAGGCTTCCAAGGACAGGTTGGATAGGGCCCTGGGCAGCCTGATCTGGTGGATGGGAACTCTGCCCATGGCAGGGGTTGGGACTGAATGGGTTTAAGGTCCCTTCCAATCCAAGCCATTCTCTGATTCTGTGATTCCATGATTCTATGATATAAATTTCCCATTGAATACCTGCTATCTCCGGATGCCTTATTTCAATCTAGATTTCTAATTAAATATATATAAAGATCCTGGTTACCTAAGGATTATCAGTGATTCACTGATATTAGAATGTTTCAAGCAGCCTCAGTAGTACGATGTTTCAAAGTAAATACATGAAATCAAATGAAAGAATGGATTTTTGACCAGCTGTGTATTAATTTTACAAGGTTGAATCAGACAGGAATCATCATGTCAGTTTGGAAAGTTCTCTTGTGTTCTTAGATGATACTGTAAAAACAGTATCATCCAAAAATTCCTAGTGCCAAAACTCCACAGTCCCTCAGAATTGCTACCCATTGCAGATGATTTAATCCAGGAATCATTTAATAATAAGAATTATTTAGATTTGGTAGTTTACACCTGATTTCTTCTGAAAGCAATGAGAGTTACTGCTGTCAGTTGTATACACTGGAGACCTATTTTAATTCTTGTACACTTTATGTGCAAGCACTACAAATACTCTCAATTCCTATCCAGAAAAAAGGCAGTGCAGAACAGAAGGGATTGTACTAGTTTACCTTGCTATCTGCAGTACTTGACAAATCTATTGAGCTTCACCTTTCCCTTAATTAAGATCTTTGCCCTCTATACTATCACTGAAAGAGATTTCCAAAATTCAGTTTCTTTAGTGTGTAGAAGTTTTGTTTCACTTCTAGTTGAAGTTTACTCTTGATACTCTTATAAACATTTGCTTTTGTGTCAGCATTGTTCCTGAGTCTGAAAAGTCTTTTTTATTTTTTTTCTCTCCTTTCCATTTACCTTTTGGTATATTTATGCAGAACTTTAATATCTGCTCTTAGCCTTCATTTCTCTGGGCATATTACCTTGCTTCATTTTAGCCTTCCACACTAAAATCAGCTCTTCGTTCCCTTGATCCCCATAGAAGTTTTTTTCCCTCTATCTACTCCAGAATGGATGAATTTTTATTGCCCATGAGAAATTAGCATTGTACACAGTATTAGAAGTGACGTTTCACTGGGGCCTTATAAAGGAGGTTAATACTTAAAAAATTTTATTGTGCCATGTGTATTGGAACAGGCCACAAGCTGAAGGAGTGATTGAGCAGCTGGTGAAGGGGTGTAGCCAGTCCCAGGAGCACAAGTGGAAGTAGTTAACCTTTGTGACCCTAACCTTATTTAAGGGCTGAAAGCCACAAGGGAATCATCTCTACTTAGACATGACCTCCTTTGGAGTGTTTGCTGAGCCCTGATCCTCAAAAAGAGGTAAGGGTTCGCTTCTTTATTACTTTATTTATGACTTCTGCCTTTCTTGGGTGATCCAAAACTGATTTAAAGCAGCAATATCTGCTATCGCTTGTCCTTGCCCCACATTGTCTACTTCTGTCCAGTTAATGCTCTCTTTTAAAGTAAAAATGTAGTTTCTGATATTGTTTTTTAAAAATGTGAGTCCCGATGCTAAAATATACATATGCCCTTCTGGTGCAGGGAGAGGGGCAAGAAGAGTTTAACTAGTCTTTTAATAAAAACAGCAGTGTGTTCTTCACTAGTAATTTGCTCCCACAGATGCAAGAATACAATTAATAACAGTAATTTGTTCTGTTTACATGGAGAACTCCATCAGTGAAATAAGTATTACAGCTTTTATGTATTTGCAGAATCTACTGTAATAATAGAAGCATCCACAGACCATTTTGCTGACTTCTGAACTAATGGCGGAAAGAGAGCAAGAAGTCTAGAGTTCTCCAAGTTGTAGTGGTATCTGTGTCAGTAAAGGAAGAAAAAAATGCATAAATAAATGAATGTTGTCAGCATCTAATGACAGCTCCTAGATCTGTTATGGCCTGAGAGTTAGAGTAAAGGAGGCTGAAGAAATGAATAACTCTTGTTGAAATGAGGGAGTAAGTAATTGCTTTCTGGCACTGTCTGGTGACTTTCTGAGCCTTCTAGAAGCTATTTGCTTGATATCTAGTACTAGCTCCAGGGCATTGTTACTATGGTATTTATCTTTCATTCCTATGATAAATATTTTCTTTGTATAGGAGAGAGTGGACTGCAATCCAGCTCCCTGGCAGGCTGCCTGCTATCCTGACCTACAGGAAGCAGTTAAATATGTTAGAAAGGTTTAACTCATCTGCCTTTAAATCTGAGCACTTCTCAGAGTAAGACTTCTTCTGTAACGAGGGTTTCCTAAGTAGTCTAACAACACAGTTCCAGTTACCTTCAGGACGTGAAGGTAAAGATTTAAAAAACAGCTTTTCCCATCTGAAATAAAACCCTGCAAAGCTCTGGGTTAGGAATGTATGCATAAGTAGCCCATCTCTTACAATATGGCTGTAAGCTATATGCCAGATGCTGCCGTCCACTTGGAAAAGTCCTGGTTCTCTGTTGACGGAACCCTTTGAGAAATGTTTTAGCCAGTAGCCTGCCAAGCACTGATTTGTGATCAGATGCTGGAAAAAGTCCTGGCATCATTGTTGCTGCCTGTAGCCTTATTGAACTGCATTTTAATAAACCTCAATGCTTTTTGCCTTTTCAAGTTCTGTCTCTTCAGACTTCTTGGGTCCAACTTTCCAGGCAGATCCTCCATGCCCCTTGTAGCACAGGTGATAAGCAAAAAAAAAAAAAAAAAAAAAATCTCTTTTTGTGCTGTCACACCATTATATGCTATCTTCCAGCTGTAGTCAGAAACAAACATATCTGAACTTCTGCTTGCCTCTTGCCTTCTGACTTCAAGTGGGGCTGCTACTTAGGTGATGAATAACTAGTGTAGCTAGTCTTTGTTTTCATAGTAAATCTGGTGAATGCTTAACAAAACCCAAAACTCTCATAGCTTTCTTTTCTTTCTATCCTCCAAATGACTGGGTTGAAATTTATAAAGACACTGTAATTGGATAAAAGTCAAGACTGCAATCTAAGTCTTTTTGACTTACCAAGTCAAAAACTGTCTTTTTGTTACAAAGACAGTTCTGAGATTAAGAAAAAGTTGACAGACTTCTATAGCAATTAATATTTGAATAACTGCTGTCAACATTTCCCTTAGTAATATATCATTTCAAAGGGAATTTGGGGTGTTATATTTATCTCAAAGTAAGCCTGATGGAAGGCTTTTCAAAGTAACTAGAAACTGATAGTTTATCTAAGAATGCCCAGGTTTTAGGCTTAACCAGCTGCCTTGCAATGCTTCTTTGCTGAAGTGTTTTACTCTTCTTGATATGAAACTATATTTCAGAAAAAAAAAAACAAAAAACAAAAAAAAACCAACAAAAACAACAACAACAAAAAAACACCAACAACCAAAACAGTAAAACTGCTCTGGGATAACAGGATACAAGGAGAAGGGGAAGGGAAATGGTGCTGTCAAGCATCAGAAACCGAAGTATGGTGCTGAAGCTAGCACCTCATCACACTAGGGTCCCCTTATTGTCCATATAGGGCAGAAATGTTATCCTATTTTCTCTTAATGCAGTGATATTAAAGATGATTAGACTCCACAATTTGGTGCCTGTAATTTGGTTGGTCTCTTTGTACTCCTGCTGGCCAGATATGCCTTCCAGAGATAGGTGGTGTGCCTTCAGTGCAAAGATGCATAGGGTGTAACCACAATGGGGACCAAGGGTTAATCTGTAATAGACTGCAACAGGAGCAGAGCAGAAGAGTTATGTTAACTAAAGCTGCAATATACATTGTTTTGTAGGCCAGTCATCTTAAGGGTAAATATAGAAGTGTCACTGTAAATAACATTAGATGGTTGTTTGTATATGGAAAAGATTCATTAAGAACAAGACACCCAACTGTAAAATCTGTGTTTTTTGTTCTATTAATTTTCAGTTTGCTTTATGCATTTATTCATAGGACATGTGAGATGTTAACTTAGAAGTTTCTTCAAGCACTTGTAACTCTTTGGGGTTGAGTCATATTTCTGTTTCTAAACACAGACTTTGGAATTAGAAGTGTAGATCCCTTCTCTGTTTGAGATGTGCATGGTGTCTACTCCTCCAACTCCTTCATGCTTTTTTCTGAGGTCACTATGTTTGAACAAAGCATGCTGGACTATGCTAGTAGTTTGCATTGATTTTGCTCTGAGATAGATTACCAATGTGAGGTGCAAGGTAACAAGGAAAAATCAAAGAAGCAGCCCATTAACATGGGGGGTGAAGTATAAGCATCCTGATCTTCCACAGATGAATTTCTAGCTTTTGAAATACTTTCAAGGTTTATTCTTCCCGTGTGCACAGACTGACAGGTTATGTTTCAGATTAGATACAGTCATGCACTTCAGGAGCCATTCTGAAATATTTAACTTTCCATTTTCAAGATTACTGTAGCTCAGGAGTTTGCAAGATAATTAGAAATTTATTGCTGAGCTGGAAGTAGCTAGATAATGTTTCTTAAGGATAGTGGAATTTAAGGTCTTATTAACGAAGCTGAGTCAATGTCACAGAGCTATATATCAGATGGAGAGAAATACTTTATCCTAAGACTCTGGTGAGATCACTGTCATCCACAAAATACTTTTTCATTATTTATGGTTATAAAAATAATGTCATAGATTGCCACCAAAGAAATGTGAAAGTGGAGGAAAAAGCACGTAACATTCTGCAATTCAGAGGTGTCTGACTCTACCATCAACATGTAACCAAGACAGGGAATTCTATTGGGTAAATGATTGTCACAGTGGTTTATATTTTATTTCCTATTTTTTTTAATTGTTGTTCCTTTGTGTTGTAACTTCTGAAAGACTGGCTTCTGCTACTGTTTGTCTGGGTTTGTTCTGCAGTCCCCATGGTGTGCAAGTCACCTGTCTAGCTTAATTTAGTTGAGAGAAAGAAGTGTAAAATAGTTATATCTATACTCTGGCAGCTGTCATGAGAAAGAAAACAAATGTTATTTTTATTAGTAGTCAGCTTGCTCTTCTGGTGCAGTGGTTAACATTTTCTGTTGTGGCTTCTAGCTGCTGTCAGCCCTCCCAGCAGTGATTCAGGATCTCTGAGTCACAGCACAGGATTGGGCTGGGGATTTCTGCTGGCTGGTTCATGCGAGTTGAAGGTTTATATCTGGGTAAAATCCAACCTCATTGAAATATCGGAAATGTAGGATGATGAAGGAAACTTAAGCAGTACTTCCTGAATTAATAATAAAGCAGAAATGTTATATAGACATTGTTTAGCACCTTGGCTGAAAGCCTACACCAGACCTAAGCTGCGGTAATGTTTGAAGTAATACATTGTCAAAGCAATATTTTCATCTAATTCATAAACAAACAAACAAAAATCTTGTAAAAATGCTGCAATTTAGTCACTGTATAATCAATCTAGATGGTGAAGACAGTGTTTAAAAAAAAAAATAAAAATCTTATTGTCTCTGAGTTGCAGCTGGAATGGTGTGGAGATGAAGAATTAATCTTTATGGCTTGGTGAATATCCAGGGGGAGTTTATCAGGGGGGTCTTGTCTACTTGTATTTGAGGCAGGCGGACTGCCAGATTGTATGGTGTACTCTCTGCTTATAAAGACACAGATTTTTTTTTAGCAGTTTTGAAGAAAATTGAGGTAAATGTCTCCTACTTAAATCTTATGTGAATGAGAAATACAGGCTTCTACAAGTACTAGGATGTCATGGTATGCAATATCAAAAGAAAATAAATTCTAAAAGAACCTGGAGAACTAGGGCCCACAGAATCTTTTCAAGTGGAATCAATGCTTAAGAAAACCAATAGATCTGGTAGTAGAAAGAGTCTGAAGAATATGTACAAGTTTGGATTCTTGTGCCTATATACTTAGAAAGAATCAGGAATACTTTCCTTTTAGCTTACAGAATCACAGAATCATAGGGATTGGAAGGGACCTCCAGATCATCGAGTCCAACCCCCCTGCCAAAGCAGGTTTTCTACACCAGGTAGCACAAGTAGGTGACCAGGCGGGTTTTGAATATCTCCAGAGAAGGAGACTCCACCACCTCCCTGGGCAGCCTGTTCCAGTGCTCCGTCACCTCACTGTAAAGAAGTTCTTGCGCATGTTTGTGCAGAACTTCCTATGCTGCAGTTTCCGGACGTTTCCCCTTGTCCTGCCTCCACACACTGCTGAAAAGAGTCTGGCCTTGCCACTTTGCCCCCCATACCTCAGATACTTATAGACCTGGATTAGATCCCCTCTCAGTCTTCTTTTTTCAGGGATAACAGACCCAGTTCACTCAGCCTTTCCTCATAGGAGAGATGCTCCAGGTCCTTCACAATCTTTGTGGTCCTCCGCTGGACTCTTCCCAAGAGATCCCTGTCTTTTTTTTTTTTTTTGTCCCAGAACTGGATGCAGTACTCCAGATGAGGCCTTACCAGGGCAGAGTAGAGGGGGAGGATCACCTCCCTTGACCTGCTGGCCACGCTCTTTTTAATGCACCCCAAGATGCCATTGGCCTTTTTGGCCACAAGGGCACACTGCTGGCTCATGGCCAACCTGTCGTCCACCAGGACACCCAGGTCCCTCTCTGCAGAGCTCCTCTCCAGCAGCTCAACCCCCAACCTCTACTGGTGCATGCAATTATTCCTCCCTAGATGCAAGATTCTACACTTGCTTTTGTTAAACCTCATCTTGTTTCTTTATTGCCCAGCTCTCCAGCCTGTCCGGGTCTCGCTGAATGGAAGCATGGCCTTCAGGCATGTCAGCCAATCCTCCCAACTTCATATCATCAGCAAACTTGCTGAGGGTGGCCACTATCCCCTCATCAAGGTCACTGATGAAGATGTTGAGCAAAACTGGACCCATCACCTACCCCGAGGAACATTGCTAGTTATAGGTCTCCAACCGGACTCTGCACTGACAACAACAGCCCTTAGTGACTTATAGCTGATATTCTGCATGAGGGATCATTGGAAATATGTAGTTTCAAGCCATTGTCAAGATACGTGTTAGTAACATCATTGTAGTCCTGAAATGAGCCCTAGAATTCCTTGACCTTGTTTTTCAAGTTAACCTGATTTAAGTCGTTTAAAAGGGAAATGAATAATGTACTTACTGGAATGTGAATAGAACATGTTATTTCCAGTGAATTATTTTTATCATAGTTTTGTCATCTATTTGTTTCTTTCTTTCTCCCTTTGAAAAGCAAAGCACAGAGAAGAAATATTTATATTTTTTCATACTGAACTCACATTTTGCAGGCTTTCAGATAGCAGTCGAGAACAGATGAAAACAGATCAAAGCACTGTAAGAAAACCTGTGAGGTATTTGTGTGTAGCTTTTAGTAATGCTATTGTAGAAATCTAATTAATGTGCTCACCACACACACACAAAAAAAAGTTAAACAGTTGGATATTATTTTATAGACTATAGATTTTATATTGGGGGTCTCATTACTAAACTAGTACTGTAGGTCTTCTCCTAATATTTAACTAGATAACCTTCTACCCATAAATACCAATCTAAAAATGTTTTCAAGTCTCTTGCCTGATCAGATTAAAATGTCCATGCTGACTGAATTTGAGGCCAAGAGCTTCAACAGTTCAATGAGAAAAGAATAAATAACAGACCTTTAATTATACAGACCTGGAAGTGTTTTACTGTCATCATTAACAGTTACTTAAATGTTGCTTGAGAAATTATTTTTGTAAAATAAAGAACAAACTCTGATGCATCTCTTAGATTTTTATTTTTATTTTTTTTAAATGATGTTTTGGAAATACATGCAGTATCACAAAAGGTCTTCATGACCTCTAATTCTATTACTGTAACATTTTGACTATCTCGCTGCTAATTCCTCTGCATTGTCTGCAAATGATGACTGTACCCTAATCTTACTAGCATTTAGATTTTTCTTCTTGTGATTTACCCCATTTCACTAAGGAACTAAGTCTGTTTATTCTAACTATATCTTTATTATCCTTGTCTGAGATGACTTTATGATTATGAGCTCCCCTGGTATCTGCTGGAAGATCTTTGTTACTTGCATTCTGTTGCATTGTTTTAAGTCATAAAGTTCTACATCATGCAGATGAATGTATTGCTATGTAAACAGTATACAGATTTGTTTCTTTTCCTCACTAGATTTTAATTTCACATTTATTTAGAGGATGATTCAGTGAAACAGACCTGGGTGTTGTAGGGGGAGGAAATAAATGTCTTGAAATTCTAAAGTAGCTGATATAATGCTGATCCACATTTTGTCTGCATCAGAAAAGGATCCATTTCCTATATTATTTACTGTGAGCTGGTAGGAAGGTGTATTTGACCGATATCTTAACATTCAATATGCTGTTGCTAAGCTTGGAATTTATACTTCAAAGTTTTATAATGTCCTTGGTATTATTATGGATGATTTATGGAGCATTCTGTTAAAGTAAAAATTGATTGCATAAGGAAGTCCTTTCAGAACAAAAGAAAATGATCAGACTTTAAGAATAAATTGAGATGATAATACTGAAATATTTATAGCAAATAAAGTCAAATTTTGTTTGTGTACAAAGTGTGTTTATGTCTAAGATACACTTAATTATAAATATGATAATATTTTAGAACATATTTATTTTTACATGCATCTCCTGGTGGCACCGTATTTTAGAGGTGAAGTTAGTATGTATCATCTAGCTTTACTGTAGTCATCTTTATAAAGAATCAGGAAGGTAAACCACTAAGTAGCTAAAACATCAAGAAAGGATATAATCTCAGAATTATAGAGATACTTGTTACACTTGTCAATTACAAGAGAGCTTTCTGGAAACTTCAAGCAAACAAATTAATCGCTTTCAGTAAATAGAATATGAAAATAGGAGAATGTTGAATTTCAATTTTAAATCTGCTTCGGAAGATTAAAATAGCCGTGGGTATGACTGTGGGCTGTGCTTGAAACTTACATAATTTGCACATAGTGATGCTATAAGAATAGGAATGAGAGACAAAAAAACCCTTTGTCTCGCATCATGGAAATTCCAAAGCAGAATATTGAAATAACTAGGCGAATATCACAGGAATAGAGGTAAATATACTCTGGACTATACACTTCTGGAAACATGTGTGACTGCTCCAAAAAAGTAGCTGAGGTGAGATCTCGTCCGTGTGTTGGATCTTGAAAACCTCTGAGAGATTGTGACAAATAATGGATGCTATTAAGTGTCATGATTTTTTATTTTTTCAAATTCATTATAAACAGCGTGTAGTCAATAATAAGAAATGTATTCTGGAATAGCTATTTTAGGGCTTCTTGTTATGTCTAGTAAATAAATAAATGTGAAGTGTAAACTACTTATCTCACAGGACAAAGATTGAATGTCTCTATTGTTACAACCTCAGTATCCTGCCCTGCAAAGCACCTAGATCAAAAAGCCTATCTTTCCTTTTATTCAAAAGTATTCTCCTTTTGAGGCCCTTCCCTTCGCTACCTTGATATTCATCTCCCAATTAATTATTTATATTTGCTGTTTTGATACTTTGGTGTATGAAGGAACTTTACAAATTTTGTTGCATAGATAGCATTTCTGAAAGTGTAAATCCATTCTGAAATTCAGATATTATTCTGTGATACTTGTCTATCACATAATTACAGAATGGCTGACACTGGAAGGGACCTCTGGTGGCCATCTGTTTCAGCTCTCTGCTAAAGCAGGACTGGTTATGCCATTTTGCTAAGGACCACATCCTGATGTCTCTTTAAAGATCTCCAAGGAGGAGACTGGATGGATTGGGTTCTTTCCAGTATATTCCAATGTATACTGGGTGGCCCAGAGCTGGAGCCAGCACTCCATGTTGTAGCTTGACCAGTGTCAATCCTTCCATGTATTATGGCCAGGGAAACTGTGTCTGGAGACGAATATCAACTTCCATTCATTGGTAATGATGATTGCAAAGTTTGAATATTGCAAAATTTGTTCCAGATGAGTCCCCTGAATACTTGCTCAGGAACAGAAAGAGCACTGTATGCAAATTTGCAGGACCTATTGAACCTATATGAGGCTGAATGTGAGTTTCTTGGATCTCACTGTTAGTGATGGCAAGATGTGTATTGACCATTATGAGCTGCAGTCAAAATGTCAGTCCATGGAGTGGCAAGATCTGAATTCTGCTTTGAAGAGGAGCTTCGAGATACTGGTCTCAGTGCATAAAATGTTTTTTGGGATATGAAGCAGTTAACACTTCTCAGTTTTCTGGAACCCGGACCAACCATCAATTCTGACTGCTATCCTGTGACACTGACTAAACTGGAGGCTAGAACTTCTGGAGTCAGGCTGGAGAAGATTACAAACTTTTACTTACAACACCATAATGCCGGGCCCCATATCAGTTTGAAGAGCGTAGAACACACTGTCAAACTTGGCTGCACTGTCCTTGCACACTCACTGTAAGAGTAAAGATTTAGCTGACTTCTGTCTGTTCAGGCCAGTAAAAGATAGACTGCACAGGCAATGTTTTCCTAACAACTATGCTGTCATAGCAGCTGTGAAAGTGGGTCACCTCTGCTGGTGCAGATTTTTGAGTGTGGCATACAGGTTCTTGATCTGCAGGTTCTGGTAAAAAAGTATAGCTAATGATGATCCCTGTGTTGAAAAACAGTATTTTGTAGCTGAGAATTTGTTCTATCAGATAGGTATAATGAACACAATAAAATGGTTGCAGTTTCCATTTAATTAAATAGGAGGCATTACTTTTGGAGCATCTTATATGAGGGAACATAGCCTCAGGATGAGATATGCAATCCTGTTAACTCTGTTCTGCAATTTTAAGGCGTTAGGTAGCATACAGCTTCCATTTATATATAGAATAATTTAGGCTGGTAAAGACCACTATGATCGTCTAGTCCACTTGTGCTTAAAGCTGTGGACCAACTGGAGAGAATCTGGTGGGAATAATGAGAGCAACTGAACATTATCTTGGGGGGAAGGTCTGTTACTTAACTTGAAAAGGGCTAAGAAGGCAAAGGTCACAAATGCAGATGTATTAGAGGAAAAAAATTCCTTTCTGTGTTGGTGATCTATTGTAATAGTAATGGGCTTACATTGTAGCACTGGAAAATTCAAGTTTCTCTAATGTAATTGAATTATATTGCTTTTGGAGCTGTGTGGTCTTGAGCATATGAATGGTCTATAAAACAAAAATATGTCAGAGTTGATGTAAGTATTTTGTGCAGGGAGCTAAACAGATGTCATCTTGAGTGCTATTCTGATACTATGGATTTTTGAAAGACACCCTTTTATTTAAACAAAACTGTAATACTGAATTATAAATATACACAAAAACTGTATGTATGACAGACTGAAGAAAAATCATTCTGTGTTCCTCACTCTTTTTTCACTTGTGATTTGATTTTAAAAGAATGATTTGGCTACTGCTATTGCAGATTTCCAGCAAGGGCTAGAAAATAGTGGTTGGGTCAATAGCAGACAAATCTGGAATGAAATGTCTCTCTCACAGGATGTTTACTTGAAACTTTGAGATTATTGTTTCCCATTTGCACACAATGAGCTGCTCTGGTGGCATCACTTGTGTAAGAAAGTTTCTGTAATGTTAAAATTGGAAGAGTCACTGGAAAGTATGACAGAATTATTTTGCTCTTGGGGAAAGTATGAAATTAAGAGTTGAGTATTTTGGAAACTTGTTTCACTCTGCTGTGCCATAGAAATATTTTATACTTATTACACCATTTAGATGTTATCTTAGACTAGTAACAACATAGAGTTGATCAGACTCAGTCCTAAAGTGTTTTATTCAGTCTCCTTTCTCAGTAAGCTCTTAAAATGGACCAGATGCTGTAGCTGTAGTGAATTCTGGATTATCTCTGAGTACAAATAGATTGAAAAGTATTCTGGTATGCCATAATATACAGAAATTCTTGTTTATAATGTCTGTTTGACTTGGAACTTTTTCCTACATTCTATGAAGGTTGGTTTTTTTCTCCCTTTTTCTAATACTTATGCTTCATAAGTAGTTAGTGACTTATTCAAATTAAGCATCCATCTGTAGATTTTTTTTTTCCTGTTATTCGAGGAAATTGTATTAGTGGTTATATCAACCTGAGTAGGCACTGACCTTGTGACTTTGCTTTGTAAATGTTGGCATATAAATAAGAGAAACAAAAAGGGCACAAACCTAATCTGGTAACAAGAAGAAATATGTTTTTGTTTTGTTTTCTGATAGTGTCTTAGAAGGAGGAATAATGGGAAGAATGCTCTCCTAATTTAGTAGTTTTAGGACTTAGAACATTTTTTTATTCTCTTTCATTAGCATCTTGACTCTTTCCTTCCAGAAAACTTTACTGTACTCTGGATTGCTGTCTCTGAACTGGAAAACGCATTTCAGAATAGTTGTAATTTGAAATTAAAGAAAAATTCAGAATTTTAAATGTGGCAAGAGGGTAGTAATAAAAGTATGCCAAAAAAGCAGCATGCTTCTACTGTAGCAGCCACTCTGAACAATGAACTACTAAAAAAGCATCGCACCTGCAGTAAGCAGTTACTGTTTTTTTTACGTTTAGGAAGACGGTCATTCATTTTGCTTTAAGAGCTTGCATACCTATATGTCCTCTCTGCATTTTAGTTGAAGGTGTATTGAAGCTAGTATAGGATAACTCATAGTGCTGTTCGTTATTAGTCCGTGTTTTTTAGGTGGATTAGTCTAAGTCTGAGAGCATTAAGCTTCATATCCTTTCCAGAAGCAAAGGTACGTTCCAACAGTTCAGATCACTTGGGCTATTTTTGCATGAAGAATGTGCTGAAGATTATTTCATCCTGAATTTTTATTTTTTATTTTTTTTATTTTTTTATTTTTTTTGTGATCTGGAAACACAGAGAAAGAACTGCAAGAACAACCAGGTTTTTTGTTTGTTTGTTTGTTTGTTTTTTCCAGTAATATCTTTGTGTAATGTGAAGTTTTGATTTTAAACTTGAAAAACAAATAACATTTGAACATTAGACCATAGGTCATCTTAAAAGTTGAGTTTGGAGGACAGATCTGAATGTTGTATTAATTGTTATTTAATCTAACTTAGTCTTTTCTGAATATAAAATGGATAGGCACAATTCAGACATGTAAAAAAACAAGTGTCAATTGTTTATGGGCTGGTTGAACCTGGTTCCATGACTAACGGGGTGAGGGGACTCATGGACATGTACATTGGTATGGTTTTAACCTATGCGATTGCTTCCTGCTGAGAGATGTTACCATGTAGCTGAAGCAACATGGCCTGGAGAGGCTGATGGCCGCTCACTACAGCTGACAGGTGTACTTTACCAATGCTTTGGAGGAGAAATGTGATCTTTTGGAATTACAGAGGGTGGAGATAACATGGCAGAAATAATAACAACTTCAGCCAGGTTATGAGGTAGAGTAAGATTAACCTGAAGCCTTGCAGTTCATACTGTTTGCTTAAGTGCTTGAGAATGTCTTGAGTCTGTGCAAGCTATTTGTGGAGTCTACTAGAAGTAGCAGTAGTTGCTATCCGTTTTGAAAAGGTCTATGGAAGTATGAAAGTGTTTTACTGAAGAAAGGATGAGTTTCAGAACTCAATCAGAAGCCTTGCAGTTGCTGTGACACAGTTTCCTTTCTCCTTCTGCTTTCTCCTTCCTCTTCCTTTCAGTTCACTCAGGCATGATTTAGGGTTATAGATAGAAGAGCAATGGAAGAAAAAAGAAAAAAAGTAGAGGGAAAGAGAATGAGGAACAGAGAATGTGGAAAAATTCCAGGACTGAGAAAGAGGCAAACAGAAGAAAAGAAGTAGAGACAGAAAAGGAAACTGGCCTTAGCTATTACTGAACAGGTAATACCTGTAAAAATATGTGATCATTTTGAATTATTTCTTAAATTTTCTTTAGTTTCAAGATTCAAGTCAATTGTTAATTATTTGTATTCTATACTTAAATGATTCCTCTTATGTGGTGCCCTTGAATAACAGAAATAGTGATGTAACTTTAGACTGAAGATAAATAGATCTGAAGAGTTTAATTGCTTGAAATTGTTCTTAGATTTGTTTTGAATGTGAAAATATTTCCATGTATTGGTGCTCCCCTTTTTGCCTAGTGGATTTGGTTCCTTCTCTGAATGACAATTTTAAAATGTCATCGTACATGACTGAAGGGATAGGTGCGTTTATTTATGGGATATGAAGTGAAACTGAATCAAAAATATATATATTCATTCCTGTGAAGTCAGATCCTACAATAAATGTACAGTGTATACCTCATTTATCAGTTCATATTCACCATTAAAGTTGCTGCTCCAAACAGAATTCGAAACACTATCTTGTAGTGTATGCATGGGTGAGCTGCTCTCTCTGTATTGTCTGTTGACTCTGCTTTGCTTCGTGATGTGCTGCATGTTAAGGGACATGAATGGGAGTGCACAACATTGCTAAATCCACTAATTTATAACATCGTTCTTTTATGGCTCAGTGGAAAATTTAAGTGTCTTGTAAAAAGGCAGAACATATTCAACAGGAAATACTGGAAATTCTCCTTTATCCATGTTTGATGATGGATTAAGCTCTTTCTGATAAGGGAAGAAATATAAATTGGGTTTTCAGCAGAGCAAGACGAATACTGAAGTTGTTGTCCGTTATCAACTCATACGTTCCTGTGAGCAGTGCCCACATCCTTTTCGTTTATGTTGCTTTCTTTTGCTATGGATACCTCAAGTGGTAAATAATCAAGTTCCACCACGCACTTTCTCTGCCCACTACCCATTTGTGACAATAAAATTTTTTTTAAAAAAATGTATTTTCTGAGTCATAATCTTGACTAAGTGCTTGTTCTTGATGATTTGGTTATTATATATGCGTTGTTATTTTTGCTTGGGGAAAAGTTATGTATGCCCTAAAGCTCCTATCTACTGGTTTTCTGTAGTGCATAAACATGCACAGGAATGCTATAAATAGGGAAGCTAATTTGTGAGGAAGTGGAAATTGAATTTAAGTGTTGTTGAAGCAAATAGAGGGCAAGCAAGCTAGAAGTTGTGAATAAAATGAGATAAAAGGAGGGAGCTGGCAAAAATCTTTATTTATTTATTCAAATTGCAGTTCAGTTATTTTCTACGGTAAGTAGACCTTATGATGGAGATTACAGTTTTTTTTTCCCTTCTGTGCTTTTCTGTTTTTTCTTCTGCTTCTTTTCCTTCTCATCTCTATTTTGCTTATACTGTTTTATCTCCTTGTAGCCTGAGAGACTTTCATATAATTCTATTTATCTGTTGTGAAATATATTTGTGTGCTTATTTAAAAAGTCAATTCCTTCTGTAACTACAGTGGTATAGTAATAATTATCTTTAGCTGGATTTTAAAGTATTCATATAATCTTGTGATTTTTTTTTTTAACCCAGCCTTTGTAGCCAGATTATAGCAGAATTCCTGCTAATGTCTTTGTATTTGCTGTTGAACTTATTTCAGTCAGCTGTACTTTGTTTACCCCTGTAATTGCAGTCTTTCTCTAATAACAGCATTATTTTGCAGTTTTTTCCTTGTGTTATTCTTCTCTTGAATTTCTGAAATATTAGTGATTACTGTTTGTCTGAAGAAATTTGTGCAGGATATCACGTTGTGATAGTTGTCACAAAGGATTACTTAAGGTTAAATCCATTTGTGTTGTTGGTATTTTATGTGTTCTAAACTATAGACTTAAATTCAACTTCTGCTAGCTTGAGAGTACGTCTGTGTCATACTTGTTTAAAGCTACCTATAGCATTCAAAGGACAAGTAACTGAAGCCTTTCACTTAATTTTTGCTGTAACTTACTTTGGCCAAGTTAGCGAGTATGACTGAATACTGTCTTCTGTCTTTTCCCTATCTGCTGAGATGATTATCTAACATCAGTTTTGTTCAGGGAGGTATTTGCAGAGACAGTGCTTTGTAGTGATGTCATGAAAATGACTGAATGAGAATCTGTAGTCTGCTTCAGTGTAGGTAGGAGTTGCCTTGGGAGCTCTCACTTCTTCCTGTTAGGTGCTTACCTCTTTAAGTCACAGTGCAGAGCTCTAGTGTTCATGTCATTGGAGACCTGAAATGCATCTAATGCAGAAACGTGAAAAATAGACCACGTGAATGTCCTAAATGAATTTGAAAAGTACTACACTCAGTATTATCAGTAGAATTTTCATTTAAAGACTGGTCACCATTAAACTTAATCACTGTGGATTAGGTACTGCTACCAGATTTTCTCATGTCTTTTTGTACGGAGCATGACAACCTACGTTACTACAAGAGTATCTTAATCTCAATTTTGATTAGTGCGAAAGTGCATATTGTTTTGCTACACTGAGCAAAAGCAGTATTGGAGTTTCTTCTTTCTTCATGAAATTGAGAAAATAACAAGCTATGGATTCTGTAGTTGCATACACTGTACAACACAATACAGGTAGTATTGTTGTGGAAAGAAAATCTTAACCTTTTGTCTTTTGCGATACTTAATATCTTAGCTTTAGTATTCTATTTTCTTTTTTAATTTATCTCCTCAATGCCTTTCATTGTTCTCACTTGTCATGCCAAGTTCTGAAAACCATGCAAATCATGGCCCATACCTTTTAATTGTCCTGGAAGACACCCAGCACACTTTTGGGAACTGTAAAAATAGTACATTTAAATTTGACACCGAACATGGATTGTGATTAACATCAGCAGCAGATCCATCATCTGTATCATCCAAAGTCTATTTGATTTTATAGGTAGCTGCTTTTCATTCCACATCATAGAATTCTGCTATTCTGTGCTATTTATATTACACAGACTTTTCACTACCTTGGTTATCTCAGGGAATGAGTGTACGGCACTAAGGGAACGATCTAGCATCTGTTATGCTTCATCCTTTCTTCCATTACTTCCTTGTGGAGTAAATAGCACGTGTGTGAGATATAAGACATAAAACCTGCGAGTAAGCTTTATATTTTATAATTATATGCCTATTTTTTATATATTCATTTATATATATTAGTTATATAGACATCCTCCTCAGAAGTCCATAGCATTAAGGGAAATATAGGCTGAAAATGTCTAAAAGCAAAATAAGCTGAAACTTTCACAGATCATCAAGGTTTTGTTCTATTATATGTCTCTTCTCTACGTATGACTGTATTTTTCCATTTTGAAACATGAAATTCAAGCTGTTTTGTTCCCTAAAATATATTCAAGTACGAGGGCTATGCATGATTCAGAACTCTGAAAATTTCAGCTGTTGGAAGGTTATCGTTGCCTTCCATTTTTGTATTATCGCATCAGTTGGTTTGAATGGAGACGATACTGACATGACTGTTTGGACAGGGTCTCCAGAGTTATCATCTCTCACTGTTCTGAAGTTTATGCAGTTCTTAGCTGATTGAGAATTCAAATCTTGGTGACAGTGCAGCAAAATAGTTCTGCTGCTGCAGTGCTGGTGAGGGAATGTAGTGGAAACATGCAGTTATCTTATGCCCACATTCCTCTGCTTTTTGGAATGCCTACCTCTTCTGTGTGAGTAGGAGAAATAAATAGTTCATGTCCAGCAGGAGTTGATTTTCTGCATTCTGTTTTGGGTTCTTAAATAATCTAAATTCTGCTCCAGGAAAGGCCTCTATTGATAGAAATATTTACATTATCTGCTGTTGGATATCTCTGAGAGGGTATTACTCTACTAGCCTCTAGTTCTAGACTAGCAGCTAGTTTAGGAAGAGCTGATGTGGCACAGTCAGCAATGAAAATGAACTTAACATTTTGTATTTACAGTTGTCAGTGGGACATCCTCTACACCATTCTGATTTCCTTTTGCAGGTGTTTTTTCTCCTTGAAGCATGCCCAGTGATCAAGGTGCTATTTATTACTCTCACAGCGCTAGATAGAACCGCCACAGCAGCAACTGAAGGTCTAGAATTTAAAAATGAAAAGAGTGACAGGTAGATAAGGATAGAAGGGAAATCATACGTGGTAACAAATGCACAAAGTACTTGGAACAGGTACTGCATCGCAACAGTCTCTCATGGATAAACAAATTTTTACCAAAGTTCAAGCAGTGGTTTCACATGCAAACTCTGAGATGCTGTTTTAATTTATCTAACAAGATGTAAGAGGGCAACTAGTAACAGTCTGGTTACGTAAAGTATTTCAATAATGAGGGAGGCTGCTGTGAAAATAATACCTCCTGTTTTATTATGTTGGCCCATGATATTAGAGGTGGATGTTGGTAGTATGACAGTGGAGGCTGTACCTTCCCACCAGTATTCCATTACATTCTGTTGCTGTATGACAGATGGCAGCAGAGGGGCAGTCTGACAAAATGGCGTCTAACATGGAAGTACGTATGAAGCAAATGTGTGGAACTGAATTCCTCCGTGAAGCAAAAATGGTGCCCATTGTTATTCATCAATGCTTGCTGAACATTTTTGGAGGCCAAACAGAGAATATGAGCACAGTGAGAGGTAGGTGGTGTATCTCAGGAATGGCAACAATGAGTTACCTCCACTGGTGCAGAATCTTACAAGCACAGCAGGCAGGCTCTTGCTCATTGCTGGTGGAAAATGCACAGCTAATGGTGGTGTCTATTTTGGAAAATAGCATTTTGTATTTTAAAATTTGCTCTATCAAATAGTGTTATTTTGCTGTTTTTTGTAGTTTTTAAATGACATTTTATGTTTTTTTTTTTTTTTTTTTTATATAGGTTTATGCATTCTGAGACAATGCTACAAATAGCTACTGTGAGATTCTGCAGTATATACATTGTATGATACATTTTACCCTGGTAAATCATTGGTTCTTACAATAGGCAGCAATTTTCTGCAGTGGAGATTAAGGATTAAACCATGTCATTGCTCTTCTGAAAATCAGACTGGGTTATCAGTGCCAGTTGCTGAATCAAACCAACTAGCCAAGTATTAGCAAATTATCCTTGGAAGTTATTTATGCTATCACTTTGTCAAGCCTGACAGATAAGTAATTTATTTAGCAATGGGTATGATGGCAAATTCTATTTGATTTCTTTCCTGTGCTATGCAAACCTCTTACAACTTAAATTCTCTGACGATGTTCTCTAAAATGTGCAAAAGTAGCACAGACTCTTGGTTAAATTCCACTGGTCTAAGGACAAAAAGAACCTGTTTCTTTTCCCTGTAGCATGTTTCCCCCTTTATTCATGCACGGCTTTTTCTTTTACTGCAACCTTCAGGGTATTGAATGTATTGCCACCATCTTGGCATTTCTTCTTTCAAATGGTGTAGGTTGTTTTTTATTTCTGGTTATTTCATGTGAATCATTTTGTAAGGTTACTGAATGTATATTTTTATCTCCCAGATTTATAGTCTGGTGAATTTTGTACACCTTTGAAGCCCACCCAGAAAGCTGATTAAATTATTTTGACTTCTTTGGTATGTGATATTTCAATAATGGTATTGATTGGTATGTGGTATGTCAGTTTGCTGCTGTAATTGTCTTTAAAACGTATTTGAGTAAAATGCGAAATAGAAGAAAGTCAGTGTTCCTTGCTGTAACATTGTTTACCTACAAAATAACACAGGCTGCATTGCTAGATGTATATTGTTTATTTAATAAATATCTGCCTTAAGTTATTTTAAAGCCATCTCTAGGGCTTCTATTATTAGTTTGCTGAACTTAATCTCATTCTTTTGAAATTTATGACAATTGTACTAGATGATCTTTGAAAGTCTCTTCCAGCTAGACTATTATTCTGTTGTGTTGTATCATATTGCATCACATTCTATTCTAACTTTGTCTCTCTGGTGGCCATATTGAAATAATTCTTTCCAAACAAGTTTGGTTTTTTGCATTGTGAAATTTGCTGTTGGCATTTTCCAGCAGGATTTGCTGACCTATATATCATGCAATAATGTATCTTTGTATATGGTGGATACACTAGATTTTCATACTTTCTCCCATGCTTGTTGTTTTGAGAGGACTTTAGAGGATCAGGGAAAGAGGCTGAATTTTCTTCCACTGTTGTATCAGCAAGTTGGATTAGAACAATAAACCTGCTTTATTTGTAGAGCGCTTTCTAGAATGGATTCAGTAAAACTGATGCAACAGTGTGCTGTGATTAAAAGACCAAAGGGAAATAACTAAGCTGTTTTGCATCAGTTGCATTGTCTTTTAGCTCTCTAGAGAGTTTTAGAGCCTTCTCTCTTCTTCCTTCCTCCTCCCTCTCCCGCCAACCCTCAAGATATGTCTGTAAATGAATGTTTAGATTGTTGAATTCATTATGATAGAAAGGCTGTTTCTTTCTTCTTGTTTAGCTGTTATTAACTGAAAATAAACACTCAGTATCAGTTGATTAAGAGAAGAAAATTGGTAAAAGACAATCCTTTTGTTTGCTGTTAAATACTTGTTGGTCTCCATTAAGATGCTAGCTAACATTACTCGTTATTAGCAAATGGGAATTCAGACTTAAAGACCCAGCTCCTCAAAAGTATTATGTACAAGATTAACATATCTTTGTTTTTGTTGTTGTTTTTCTTTCCATAGGGAACTGGAATCCAAACAAATGGATGGTTCCAAACAAATTTGGTGACTCGTAACTAGATTGGGAACTACCGAGGGATCAAATGAACCAAACTGGGCTGGAGGGATTATTGCTGACATGAAAGCTTATGGGAAGTGGTGCTGATGGATTTCTCAGGATTGGATGAGACAACTAATAATGTAGTCCTTTGCGACCAGGCTAGCTTGCAGATTCCTTCTTTCTGAAACCCGCTCTGAGTAAAGGAAAAAGCTAAAAGGCAATTCTGATTTGCTAATGTTTTGCACAGCTCCAGTGAAATCATATCATCTGAAATTTTTTGTGTTGTATGTAGTGGAGTTATGACTTGCAGATGTGTGAAATTCTGTGCATGTGAACAGTTAGGTTTTGTGGAATTTTTTAAATGTAGTTCAGCAGCTTTAGTGCTGTGGATACTCTGACATCTTACGAGACATAGATTGAGATGGAAAGGGAAGGAGAGGAACATAATGAAGGATAGCATTGAGGGTCAGTAAGAGGCCATAAAATTCATCTTGGGATTCTCC
The DNA here is from genome assembly GCF_019232065.1 of Centrocercus urophasianus. Taxonomy (NCBI): domain Eukaryota; kingdom Metazoa; phylum Chordata; class Aves; order Galliformes; family Phasianidae; genus Centrocercus; species Centrocercus urophasianus. The sequence continues at coordinate 42,243,803 of NW_024884142.1, forward strand.
TGATCATCCTGCTTGGAGATGCACTTTGTACTTGACTTGGTGCTGTGCTTTCAGGAACGTGAATGGAAGCTACAACTGCAGATCATGGAGCTGCTTGCAGAATGGCAGTCTAGAACTTGTATTAAAAACACCCTTCAACTTATTTCTGTGTTTTCCTAAGTAGACCCGCCCACGTTCCCAGGTCATTTTCTGAGTTGTAAGAAGAAAAGCAAAAATAGGTACCTACACATAACTAGTCAACATTTTCCCATAGAAAGAAATTTAAATATGCCACTATAAGCTAAAGGAAGTTGGTGCTTCTTTTAGAAGAAACCCTAGATAATATGGTAAAACCATCCTTTGCTATGTAATATGATGTCCAGTGCTTTAGTGCAGTAAAAAATATGTTGATGAGAATTCTCCACTAAGGGAACCTACTGAGAAAACAGATGTTATCTAGAAGTCTAGAATGGACACATGTACAATGTATATTATTCTGAATGTGGGTGTCAATTTAAAGTAGGGTTGATTGAAGGGTCTTTTCCCATACTGTATTCAATCCCAAGCCTGTACTTCAGTGACTGACTTCCAGAATACTTACTTATTGTTTTTTCTTTCAGATGTAGTTACAGGTGGCTGCCTTAGTGTGAAATTCATGTTGATTATTTCTTTGTCTGTGATATTTTCTCCTCAGTAGTAGCTACCAGAGTCTCCACAGCATGTCTCAGTGTCCTCTAATTCATTCACAGAAAGAATGTAATGCTATCAGGGGCAGCACCTTGATTGAGATTAGACTCTGTGACTAAATGATGTTTCTATTGAATTCATACTAACATTGCCTGCAAGATTTATTTTTCTGGCCTGCAGAAGAGTTGACCTTTGTATGCCATCTGATTTTCCATTCAAACTGCAGTTTAGTGCCAGAAGCTTTCCTATTTCTGTTAATATCAAATGTGTGTAATACCCATTTTCGGTCTTCAACTCAGCTGCTGCCTAGAGGTTGCAGCTGCTGAAATTGTGCAGAAGTGTTAATTTTGCCAAACTTCACAGAATATGCACTAGGGCAATATTTTATTATTTTTATTACTATCGTTTTTAACTTCTAGGTTAGAATTTAAATAAACAAAAAGTTAGGTTTATCGGACAAGAGCAAAATGAAAGCCCAACATCTACTAATGTTAAACTTAATATTAGAGCTAATGAATATTATGCCACTAGTCAGGAATGTGCCCTAAAACCCAACAGAATTTAATGGCGATTTACAAATGAAGTAAAGTTAAAGAGTTTTTTTGTTTGCTTTTCTTCTTCTGTAAAAACAATAAGTGCTGCTCTTTGAATCCTACATGATCTATTGCGAAAATTCTCAAAACGTTTTTTTCCTGGACATAAATATCTGACTTGAAGTTTTGAAATAATGTTCCTTTTCATTACATGTAAAATCCAACGTGTGTCAAATGCTGTACTTCCCTACCAATTTTGCCAACAATGAGAATTCTTTTGTAGAACCTACCATCAACAGAGATAAATTTGGCATTTCTTCTTTTCTTTCTAGCAAAAACTGTATGTATTTCATTTCATTTGGGACCATCAGTTGCTGATGGGTTCCGTTTTGCTTGTTATCTGTTTTGCAGTATTCCTTTGCTTTTTCCATTAATTAAGATGCTATATAAATGCATACTGTTCTGTTAGAAGAGTCAAGGTTTGTATGGAAAATAGCGTGATGAAAAAGCACAAATTCTTCATTTAGTGTTGGCCTTTACTGCACTGCAGTACTGTGTTGTAATGGATGGGTTCATACACCACCAAATACCTCCTGTAACTCCTTTGTTTCTCCTAGTGTGCAACATTTAGACAAGAAAACACCTGGGTAAATGTTGCAGCCAAGTCTATAGTTTTCAGGACAAGGCAACTATTTGCCATATATCCAAAGCTGGTTGTGCTTGTCAGCAATTGTTCTCTAGGTGGTGTATGATGACCATATAGGAGGAAGGATGTGAGTGGGGTCTTCACAGGTGCAGCAATGTTTCTTTTGCTTTTAAAGAAGAGTAGTACCAGGCTGTGACTTCCTGCCCTCTAACAAACATAAGAAGTTATATATTGCTCTTGTCTTTAAAACCCACATAACTTTACATAGTTCTCTCCTTTTCTGCAGTTTAACTGTATTTTTTGTCTCTTGGCTGAAAGAATATTAAGGACCATGGTGAGTCCAAGTCCCCTTTGCCTGATCCTCAGCACAGCAGTGCTTGAGTACTCAGCAGGTTTTCTCCTATCAGCTATAGAGGAAGAAATACTCAAAATTGCAGGAAGTCACAGCTCCAGAAAGACAAGATAAATGAAAGATTGCAAATGTTAGAACTGACACTCACTAGATCTGAACTGTGTCAATACTGGGAATGGGATGCAAACTCTATTTTGGAAGAAGGGAAGGCTTCCAGGGAAAGGTAATACATGTAGAGGAAAAGGGATGTTTCTGTCTGAGATGAGGGGATAAAGAAGTGAAAGTAAAGTTGCAGATATTAACCCTTTCTTCTTTACAGTGAAATAACATTTCTTGTTTTAAAGCACTGCCTTCAATGCTGTTGAATGCTAGTTCCTCTGCAGGCCTGGGAGACATCTACCCATGTCCTCTCTCAGATTAAGTAGCTGTTGGCAGTACCTTCATTTCCCAAGTTGTTTGATACGTCTATGGGCTTAAAAGAAAATCAGAGTTGCGTGGTGAAGAAGTAATATTATGGCATAATTGATAGTTTGTGACTTGAGGTTTGTGAAATGAAAATCAAGATGAAATACAGGCAGGATGTAAGCTGTGCAAAAGATGCTGAGGTATTGAGCTTGTCAGAGGGAGTGAGAAGTCAGCATAGTTCACATAAAAGATAGCAAGTGCCAGCATGCTGAGAGAACCTGAGGCATAGAAAAAAAAATGATTAATATCAAGTTGTTGGGGCAGATTGTGTTAAGAAAATACAGTTGTATTTCCTTAATGCATACACGGAAAAGTTACTGGAAAACCTGATGAAGAGAAGTGGGTGGCTTGACTAGGATGCCACCAGATAATTTCAGAATCAAAACTTCTACAAAGTCAAGTTTAAGGAAATGGAAGTCTTATCTTAATCTGCAGGTATTTGAGTTTGTTGTTCAAAATTACACCTGGAATAAAGAGTTAAATCTAATGCTGGGAATGTCTGCTCTCATGAAAATTTGTCACTCAGAATAGCACTAGTTTGAGTAGTTGGCTGCCTTCTGTTGCTTTGTTTGGCTGCAAAGCAGAAGGATTGGAGCAGTGGAATAGATATTTTAACACACACACAGGCAAAATTCTATTTGCTTTTTCATTCAAAACAAGTGGCTTTTTAGCTGTTGTGATAAGAAAAAAGTCTAGATATTTTCCTGTTTTAGCAGGAACTAGAGTCAAATATCTTTTAGGCCAAATATTCAAAATGGTCTTACGCTGTCTTAATTCTTGTGATTCATTGTGGTTATTTTGGTTATTTTGCTGTCCTCAGAATAACTGTTTTTTTTTCCTTCTGGACAAGAGGCCAAATAAGTGATGTTCTATGACTTAAAATTACCTAAGGAGAGGTGTGTAATGTAGAAATGATAGGAAGTAGGTAAACACCTTGTATACAGTAGAGCTGCTGCCAACACCGCCAAAGACCAGATTAAGAATCAGAATTTTGGAGGTGAGTATGAGGAAATATGTCCCTAAAGCAGGATGATTTATTTTGGCTACTATGTTTTGTTTCTTTTCTAGGCCTACACAGAAAACGTTTTTGTAGCCTTTCTTTATGGCGTCACAGAAAAAGGTGAGGTAGTTAAGGAGAAACTGAAAATGGAAGTTTCAGTTCTCATCTTAAATTTCATCATAATTTGGGGTTTAATTTGCTCTTTTGTCAGTTATTTTTACTTTTCTTTTTTTTTAAAAAAAAATTTAAGCTGATGGTAATTTTCATTAAAACTTGAACATGCCACTCAATCTTTCAAACTTAATAACTTCTTACTTATAAGTTAGGTTTAGCTGGTCTTTGAATAATTTCTTGCTGTTAGAAGGTTTCCTAGATTTTTTTCATTACATTTGAATTAGTTTGTAAATTGTTGCTGCGTACTTTTAACTTGCAGTTTCCCACCGCAGTATGTAGAGTACAGCTATATATTTTGGTAATTCTAATTCATTTATTTATCTTATATAATTTCTTTAACACATGTAGTAGTATATATTATGTTGAGTTGTACTGAAGTTGCACAGTTGAAGTTCAATTAATTTTTTTTCAAAGCAAACTAGTAAAATCACTCTAAAATACTACTTAGTTTTTTTTTCTAGAAAAAAGCCCATTCTATCTGATTAAAAAGTATAAGAAACTGAAATACTAATTCGTTATGTTTTAGTTTTTTACGGTTCTGCAATTTCACATTCTAACAAGATCTTCCTTCAAAAACATTACACTTCAGAATTGCTTAATCCTTGTCTTCCTCCACAGCTTCCTGTCACTTACAATGTTAGATGTGAAACGGACATCTATATATTATCTTTTTAATTAATTAATTAATTAATTTTTTTGCGAGAAAGAGAGAGAGAGAGAGAATAATGGATGAAGCAGAAAGGTATCTGGGAGAAAGGACAGCCAGTGTATGAAAGGTTGACAGTGCAACAGCTGGACTTGCTTTTATGCCGCACACTGTGCGGTATATGCCAGCGTGCTGACATACTTTTCAAAATATGAGAAGTAGCAGTTGTAATGTTTTTAGATTCACAGTACAATTTCTCCCTGCTGAAAGACACACAAAACCTGCTAAGTAGTGCAAGGTGGGGATAACAGTAGGCCAGAGCTGTGTTTAAACTTCCTTGTCTGTAGTTTTATCTTCACAAAAGATAGCTGATGTTCTTAAAATGGATACACTGAGGAATCTGGAACTCAACTAGGTAACAGGTCATTTGGGAAAAAATAAGCTCTGTTGTCTTTCTATTTGATATTTCTCGTTTATTATGTTATAGCTGGGGACAATGTTTGAGAACAAGACTGACCTTTCTTGGGTATGTTTTCTTCCTGGATATGATCTTAGTAAGGAGATATTCGTATTTAATAGCAATAGTGTTAGTCCTGATACAGAGGAAAATACACTGAAACTGCTGGTGCTGGGAACATTCTGTCACCCTCAGAATGAACTCAAGTGACTTTCTCTGTTGCTGCTATGCTGATATTGTAGGATAACGTTTGCTGTTGATGGGGAAGAATGACTATTTGTGTTAATAGCATATAATAATTGATGAAAGACTTTTGAACACTAGTTTTTAACTAAACTCTTCTATCTAAATAACTCATCCCCATGGTTCACTTATTCTGTGAACTGTCATGGTCCATAGAACATTACAAGAGTAAGAATGAAAAAATAAGCGATGCATTTTGAAATTAAAAAATATACAGTAGGGACTACTATTATATATATTTTTTGCATTTATTACTAAAATGAACATTCTCTACATCTGAGGTCAACAGCATTCAAGGTGCTGTATATTCTGACAATCTGGTGGAAGAGTATTTGTAGTTTCAAATGTATTGCTGTGTTTTGGTAATACTGGATTGCCTCTGCTCTACTCAGAAAGTGAGATATGATACTGATTTGTTCAAGCGATGTTGCTCTGGCAACTAATTCATTGTCATCAACTGTATTTCCCCTTTGATCATTTGAATATTTATCTCAGTTTAACATACTGACCTGATCTTCTCTATGTTGATATATTTATTTTTATCATTTATATTTTTCATGGTCTTTAAGCTATTTTTTAATTTATATCACTTTTTCATCACCCAAGTTCATATGATTCAATATTTTAAGATATAGAAATAGATCAAATGCACACTAATAGAGTCACGTATAACTAGATCAGGTTGCTCAAAGTCTGGTCCAACCTGACCATCAGTGTCTCCAGGGATGGGGAATCCACCACATCTCATTTCTCTGGGCAACGTATTCTGGTGCTTCACTACCTTTATTGTGGAGGAGGTAAAATAAAACACCACAAAACACTTTTTCCTTATATCCAATTGAGATCTCCCCTTTTTTAAACCATTTTCCCTTGCCCTACAACAACAGACCCTGCTAAACAGAGTCCTCTTCTTTCCTATAGTCTCTTGTCTGAACACTTCCTTTTTTTCTTCTGTGTGTTAATCTTGCTGTTGTGTATACATGCATCAAAAGAACCTCTTCTCCCTCCTATAAATTGGAGAGAGACACCTCTTCAGATACTGAAAGGCTGCTATCAGGTCACTTCCGAGCCTTCTCTTCTCCCAGCCTGTTCTCACAGGGGAGGTGAGAACCCTTGGAGTGTTTTTGTGGCCCTCCCTCTGGGAGCACTCCAACAGGTCTATGTCTCTCCTGTACTGAGAACTCCACATCAGGACATGGTATTCCAAGTGAGGCCTCACCAGCACAAAGCAGAGAGGCAGGATCACCTCCTTCACCTCGCTGGTGACACTTCTTTTGATTCAGGCTAGGACATAGTTGGCTTTCTGGACTACGAGGGCACATTGCTGACTCATGTTTTACTTCACATCCACCAGTACTCCCAGGTCTTTTTCAGCAAGGCTATGTTCAACGCCATTTCAACAAGTTTGCATATACAACACTATCATTGAGGAAATCCTGAGACGTTGATTGTTTCTAAATACAATCTCACTGTTATGCATGTGATCCTGTCTTCTACTTGTTCCAAGGTTTTTATGAATGTCTATCCCAGATTATGAATTTAAGATTACGAGAGCATAAAAATAGAATTGTATAATCTTAGAATAGCTCTGATTGGAAGGGACCTTGAAGACCATCTAGTTCCAACCTGTGGTCATCGATTTGCTGCCTCCTACCAGCTCAGGCTGCCCAGGGTCCCATCCAACCTGGTGTTAGGCACATCCAGGGATGGGGGTACCCAACAGCTTCTCTGGACAGCAGTACCAGGGCCTCACTGCTCTCTCAGTAAAACATTTCTTCCTAATATTTAACCTGAATTTATTCTCTTTCAGTTTAAAGCCATTCCTTTTTGTCCTGTCACTATTATTCCATGTAAAAAGTCAATCACCCTCCTGCTTATAAGCTTCCTTCAAGTCCTGGAAAGACACAATGAGATCTACCTGGAGCCTTCCTTCTCCAGATTGAACAAGCCTAGCTGCTTCAACCTCACCTGTCTTCATAGAAGAGATGTTTCAGCACTCTGATCATCTTCATGTCCCTCCTCTGGACCTGCTACAACATCTCCATATCCTTCTTGTACTGGGAGCCCCAGGCCTGGACAAAGGCAGATGCAAGGGCAGAGTAGAGGGTGACAATCAGTTTCCTTGCCCTGCTGCCACCATTCTTCTAGAATCACAGAATCCTTAGAGTTGGAAGGAACCTTTAAAGTTCCTTCCTTAAAGACTAAGACTAAGACTAAGACTAGATAGTCCAGCTCCCCTGTGATGAACAGGGCCGAGCAAAGCTAAATCAGGTTGACCAGGGCCTGATCCAGCTTTGCCTTGAAATCCTCCAGGGGCTTTTTTTTTTTTGTTTTAGAATTTATATTCACACTTCGCAACTTGTTCATGCTTTAATTGTGTTTTTGTCTATCGCAAATTCTTCATATCAAATTGCAGTATTTACATTTTCATGCTGCTGTCGGATGCTTAGAAATATTTCATGCAAGGTAATTGTCTTTTGTCCAGGGTCTTTCTGTTTTGTACTCTACAGAATTGTTTTATTTCTGGAATTGCAGTGAAGCAGCAATCATCTTCCAGTATGTACAAAGTACAAAAACTGATCAAAACCTTCTGTTCTAAACCTCTGATGTGTCAAACAGCTATGTTTTAGCCTTTCACAAGGAATTTTATTCACAATTTGCATCTTAAATCAAGCTACTGTAATTCCTTCAGTAGAAGTCATAGGTGCACCTATCTAAATAAATAAAAATAACAAAAACAAACAAACAAAAAAACCACCCACAAACCTAAATGTAAAATACAGCTGGATACTTCTGTACAGGTGCTTTTATTTTTGTCTCCACTAATGGTGGCCTTGGTGGGGGCAACAGAATTTGTGATAATACCTTTGCTGTAAGGTGAAATATTCAAGAATAATTGAAAATTTTACAGGAATGAGGCAATCGCTTTAGCATTGTAGAAATATGACTAGAAGAACTTAGACTGAAGAAGTCTGCTTAACCTAAAAGAATTTTACTGTAACTATACAGTGCCTATTTACTCAACTGAATGCGGAATGATCTTGATTTTGAATAAAAAGTAAAATGAATTTTAACAATGTTTACTGTTTACCTAAGTTGCTTCTAGGTAACAATGAATATTGAATATGATAATAATACAAGCATAGTACTATGATAGTGATTATGATGCAATGACAACAAAAATTATGTATGTAAAGCAAAAATATATCAATGTTAATTGATGTGGTTAATGGCTAAGATATGATTATGACATCATGCAAGCAAGTAAAATAGGCATGGAAATGTCATTTCTTTAAAGCTTTCTTCAAGATAATATTTTTGCAGGCGAGACTGATTTGAACAAATCAAGATCTAAGCAGCAGAGGAAAGCTCTTAATTTAATGAAACACGGTGAATTTACCATTCACAGCTTGATCTTCAAACCTGTCTGTGCTTTCAGCCTGGTCTCCACTGATCCCTCCGAAACTGTGGTGAAGCAAAGTCTTTCCAGCCTGTTACTCCGGGAACCACAGATTAATACTGGTCAATATTTCGGCATGTATGTTCGTATTTATTTGCTCCTTTGCCTCATCCGTAAATGGCTATGTGCTTTCCATTGGTTCTTTACACGTAATATTTTTTACTGTTCTACCGATTTCTACATTTGAATTGTTGAAATAGAATACACTTTTTATGTGCAATTTTGCATATGGATGATACTAAGCCACGTGCCTCAAAGCAGGAGGTCATGAGTAGGTTAAAATGTCACAGGTGTGTGTTCTAGGGCAACAGTATGAACCATTCTGCCTCTCAGAATGGCTAAAGACAAAAACAGTGACACTTCTACCAGTAACATAAAATTCTTCTTGATTTCTGTAAACCCTAGGTTTTCCATAGTTTGGTAATAGTAGCACAACTTAATTGGATATAATGATCAAAACTGAAAGATAAGAAGTGTGTCATGGATGAGGAGCCTCTAAAACAGCTGTTCCAGATTTGGCTACCTGTCAGGCTAGAAGCTAGATGTTTTCTCATCTCTAGATAACAATTTAGATCCTACTTCGTGACATTTACATTCTAAATTCAAGACTCGCTTGGATGTCTACCTGTGCAACCTTGGCAGAAGGGTTGGACTAGATGATCTCTAGAGGTCCCTTCCAGCCCCTACAATTCTGTGATTCTGTGAAATAAAGCATTTCCTTTGTTGCCTATGCTAGGCTTCTCCTGATCTTAGTTTCACTGGACTGTTCCAAAGTCCTTTTATTCAAAGCAATTGAATTTCACTTAGCCTCTTCTCATTTGGTGCGCTAGTTATTGTTCATTGTATGATCTCAACATCTGTTTAAGTTCAAGTTCTTTGTATCTAAATTTGATTGGTAAAAACTGTATTTTAATTTAGGCTTCTCATGCACACAGCATTTATGGACACCTAGTTCAACTATAAACTGTTTGGCTGAAACACCTTTTAATCACATTTTCCAGAGTTGCATCTTTTTGCCAATCATTGGTCTTGCTGTGATTAGTTTATGTTTCTATGGTTCTTTCTCTTTCAGTTCTCACTGATGCCCTTGCAACACGATAGAAAATTCTGTTTCTTCAGTTAAAGAACTTACATTTTATTTTACTATTTCATATTCCAAAATTCTCGTAGATGTTTTCTTGTGCAACATAATCTAAGGAACCTGCCTTAGCGGAGGGTTTGGACAGGTCCTTTGCAACCAATATTACTGTGATTTGTTTCTTTGTGCCTCAAGGACACCCAGTTCTTCACAGATCATATTTCAGTTACCTGTTTAACTGATTATCTTCACAGCTTTGCAATGTAGGCCAGCTTCTCCATTTGTTCATGGTCTTTGTGTTGAAGAAATTAGTGAAACAGTAAATTAGACATAGTTCTTTTCATAGATTTCCATTCCTGTTCTTTTGTTCCCTCTGGCTATTTTGTCTGGTTGTACATTCTGCATCATTGTCATTTCTGAAAATGGGCAAAGCAATCTACTTTGTAGCACAGAAAATGGAACTTCCTTCATGGTGGTTTTTTTTTTTTTTATTATTATTATTATTATTATTATTATTTTTTTTTGGAAATACAATAGTGCTGGCAGGATATTAAGACTCACATTTCAGATTTGTAACTTCAGCCTCCATTTTTGTAGCATAGAATGTTTTTCAAAAGAATGCAACTTTAGTAATTTCTAAATTTGCCTACCTTTATGTCAACCAAATCTTTCACTTTTATTTAGTGAAGAAAAATTCAATTGGTTAGTAACAGTGTCTTTTCACTTTCATTCCACGACTAATCTCTGTCCTAGACTTGTGTTAGCTAATTCTGAAGTTGTCATGCTGAACAATTTTATTCTTTTCTGTTGGATATTTTGTTAAATGATATATCTCAGCAGGTAGTTGCTGAGTTGTAGTGGCCATGTTCTGTAGGTGTCTCAGTAATGCAGAGTCTGTTAGAATAAAATCAGTATAATTCTGTATTGCCACAAGTTCTGTACACTTAAATACAAGTTCTGTATCCACTTAAATGGATTTTCTCTCTCCATTTAAGGTCAAGCTACAGCAGAAATGTATTAAATGCATAATTTGTTACAGTCCCTCCAAGAGGCCAGTTCCGACAGCAAATCTGTGTTCAGAAATAGATTCCACTCATTTCTGAACATGGATTAAAGTTTATCTCAAAGACAAAAGATTAATGTAACACGTCAGCTAGATATTGGGCTTTATATTGTGCTTTATTGTATTGTGGAGAGAGTTTCACTTTTTCACAGGAGTTTATTTTGTGTTAATCAACCCAGTTGAAAGTATTTTGAGCTATTTCCATTCCTTAAACGTTGAGTCTAAAAAGTAATTTCTTAAAAAGTAATTATATTTTTCTTATTATCAACAATACTGATTTTTGGTAATATTATCACTAGTCACAGAACTTTTAGATTTATTGTGTAAAGCCTTATAATAACTGGTAGGTGGGTAGCTGCATAAGATAAGAAGATGACTCTGCTACCAGTGCCACTCTGCTCTCTGTAGCCAATTGGAAATCAAGTTCTTCAAAAAGGTTGGTATTGAATATATGTGTTGAATTATCTCTTCTCATGGTCCTGAATGCTGGATGAGAGAGATGGCAAAGCCCTTCTATGCCTCTGGTCTATTCAGGCAGTAGAAGTAGAGGCAGTTTAAAAAGAGCTTAGTGCAACCTGGATACAATATAACTGAAGACAAATAAAACACTTGGTGCTATTGGTAGTTCTTAAAGTTACAGAGCTGATACTTTTTTTTGTGGCAGCTCAAAATGAAAACAGATACAAGCAACCTAATTTTCTTATGATATTAATGCTGGATCATTAATAGTTCACATTATTTCATTTTGGGGACATTCATGAAAAGCATATTAGTTACTAACATTCACATTAATTTATGTTTGCTTTGTAAACCATTGCCAATAATCACATTCTTCCAAATGCATCTGAGTCTTGGATGTTGTCAATGAGTAAAAAAAATCACATTTATAATGTGAGCAAAAGATATAGAGATATGAGGAATTTGCTTCCTGAATCATGTTAATAGAAATTAGAGGCTGTTTCCATAGTTTAGAAGTAAAACACTTTATTTTAAAATACCATAATATGATAACCAAATACCATAAAATACCATAATCATACATTACAGAAGCTGTACCATCTGTGAAGTAAAAATTTCATATATCTGGTATTTTTTGAATGATAAACACAATTTCCTTTGGGGCAGTTTGTCCGCTTGTTCCTGAATCATAAAACCTTATGGTTAATTTTGAATGTGCAGAACAGGCAATCATTATTTCTTATGAAGATATTATTAATCAGTACTATTAATAATTTGTCTGTGATTCACAAGCTATTAATATATTGCATGCTGGAAAAGGTTGCTCAACGAGGTTGCGCCATCTCTGGAGGCTTTCAAGGCCAGGCTGGATGTGGCTCTGGGCAGCCTGGTCTAGTGGTTGGTGACCCTGCACGCAGCAGGGGGTTGAAACTAGATGATCATAATGATTCTTTTCAACCCAGGCCATTATATGATTCTATATGGTGTGGTTATTTTCCTCTTTTCCTCTGCCTTTTCCAAGGATATAATTGTGTGTAGATGAAAAACGGTGAATTTTTTTGTATGTTTCTGTGTGTTCTGCTAAGTATTTTTTAGAAGAGTAAAGGTTAAGGTAGTTGGTCTTGAACATAGATGGTAAAGGCAGTAGGAGTTGCACTGGTGCTTAGACCTTCTAAGAATGTTTTCAATCTGCTCTCAGCAATATTTTGCCCAAAAAAACAGACTTGATTCATTTAGCAACAGGCATCCTGCTTACATTTTGTTTGTTTGCCATGGTCTTTTTTTAAAGGACAATCGGTTTTTTGTTTTTGTCTTTTTTTTTCCCAGGCACCCCTCCTCTGAATGATGAAGACTAAAACTTGATCAGTGTAGGAAATTGTGCAAGGTTATTTAAGGGAAAATATAATGTAATGTTAAAACCAACTGTAGAGGGCAAAATTAATTGCTTCTCCATAGATATTACTGCATGATGAAAATTTCCTATCGATGAGGAATCAAATTAAGATTCTTGAATGAAGAATGGACTACTTGTAATGATGCTTTAATAAACAGATGAAAATATTCCATTTTTTAAACTTTGTGCTTTTGTCCACCTTCAAGTATAGTCTTTATTTTGATCAGATTTATTTTCAAACAGCTACTCATCCATCAGTTCATCTTTATCTGAAAGTTCATTAATTTAGTGACAGCAATCTAGCTGTATGTTGCAAAGTTCTGTAAACACAAGTATGTGTCACCAGTGAGTATATTCAAATTTGAATCTGTAATTTCTCATCCGTTCTCTAAATAGTCAAAGATAAATTATATTTGTAATTGTCTTTGAGTGATTTGTCTGAAATGGGAATATATTACTTTTGCTGTCTAGGTGTGGTTGCCTTGGAAGAATTGAGTTCTTATCTCAAGAAATAGCCACAGTAATCACAAACAAAATAGAATTATTCAGTAGCTCAGGCTATGAAAGTTAATGGGTCAGAACACAGTACAAAATATGAAGTAATTCCTCAAAAGGCACACTTCTCTCTCCTGGTGGAAACACTGAATGATGCTGTGTGATCTCAAGAAAATAAGAATAGTCATTGACCTTCTATCTACCGGATAGTCAATAGCATGGCTCATGTGTTTTTAGTTCTGTATGTGATGTGTATAGCATAAAGATGAAGATAATGGCTACCTGAGGTTTAAAAGCACTTCTCTGAAATTGCTGTGGAATAGAAGAGGTAGTAGCTAGCCATACCAGATAAATTCCAGAAAGGTTTCATCAGAGCTGATGAATAGACTTCCTGTTGAAGGAGGAAATATGTTGGGATATACTACTCTTCTGAAAGAATAGTCAAGCACTGGAATGGGCAGCCTAGGGAGGTGGGGGAGTCACCCACCAACCCTGGAGAAGTTCAAGGAACATTTAGACATCGTGTTGGGGGAGGTGGTTTAGTAAGAACTATTGGTGATAGGAGGATGGTTGAACTGGATGATCTTGCAGGTATTTTTCAACCTTTGGTAATTCTATGAAAGATTTCATCAGTGAGAGTCCATGAAAAGAGCTATCTTCTGCTATTTTCTTATATGGTATTTTTATTATCTTTTTGTTAACAAGAATAATTATTCAGTTTAAAACTCCTGAGTGATTTGTCAGAATTAGTCTGATAAGCATCACTGAACATCTCTTACTGGTTGGTTGAAGAACTGAGCAATGCTTAGTATGCTAAGTCTTTGAGTCCTCCTGAGGGAAGTAGTAGTTAAAGAAGATGAGGAAGATAAGAAAAAGAAGGAATTTTATATAGCTGTAATCCTTTTGCTTGCTTTTCCACAGATGATTTGTTTAAAGAATCATTGTAAGAAAAAAAATAGGTTAATGCAAGATTTATTGGCTGTATTTATGATTTTTTTTTTAACTTATTTGCTTGAAATATTGAATGAGGAAGATGAGAAATGCTTTCATATTTTTCTGTTCCTTAGAGCTTTGATGTTTCTGTGTTGGGTGCTACCAGAAAGGGAATAACCAGCCACATAATAGCGTCAGTGGGCAGAAGCTCCAAAACTTGCATGGAAGTTTTCCTATGACGTCAAGAACACTGTCTCTGAGGCTACAGTGAACACACAGTGGTGCTTGGAGAATTTCTCAACAAAACAGATATGTTTCTGAAAGCAAGAAATTCAAGTTTGATAGACTTTGGTGAAAACTCATTTTGTTTAAAAATTCTTGCCCAGTCTACAGTTTGCAGAGATGTGCTTTGTTGTTTGTTTAACTATCTTTGGGGTTAATTTTTGTCTAGGATCTCAGGGAATACAAGCTGTATTATCTTAAGAATACCTTATTCAGAGATAATAAGCCAAGAACACTTACTCTATTTGATATCATATAGTTGACAAAATGAGGCTGAATGCTTGCACATGATCTAAACTAGAATATGTAAAAACAAATTTTTGTCTGGGCACAAATGCTTTAGGACCAGAAAAAGTTTGATTTGAGTGGGAGAACAGGAATTACTGTAGTCATAAACAAAAGAGCTGTAAACCACACTGGACTGAAAGTGATAATTTCCAAAGACCACTCACAGTGTATGAACCACATTACCAAGTGTTTTGCCTTTAAAAATAAAGATATAATTTATGTGCTTCTATCTTATCTTCCTTTCAATTTCCCTAAGTGTCCTGGGATGAACAACCATAAACAAAAGAGTGCCCCTGCACATGAAGAGAGAATTTAATAGTATGCAAACAACTGTTAATATTTTTTTTCTTTTTCTTCCTGGAGAGAATTTTTTTTTTAACCTATAACTCATAGTAACCAGAAACACAAGGGAAACATAAGAAACACAAGGCAACATGAAATTACACCAGGCTTTTGCATGAGCAGACAACAAGTGTCAAAAAGCTCCGGTCTGAGACTCAAGGCACCGAGGTGGCTGATAACATTACTATACGGAGAAAGTATTCCTTTTTTTTGAAGCAGATCCACTTACAGTGACTTTCTTTACCATTCTGTTCATGCTTAGATCAGCAACATAAAGCAGAGGCCACTTGTTATTTGCTGGAATAATTCAAGATTTAAAGGTCTCTTTAAAATAAAAATAAAAATCTCCTGTTCAGACAAGCTTAATTTCATCATCCTTATTCTAGCATTGTTCAATTTATATTGTATACAACAAAGACAATAAAGAATTTAACCCACAGCACTCATCTTAAGCCTTGTAGACTTTTAGAAAACTTTTTGTGGCTAAAGTAAATTATTTCTGTGGCAGAGAGCAGAAATAGGTATATGCCATGGTAAAACGATCTAATTCATTTAGGTGCATTATTAACAGAGCAGAGAGGTCGAAAATGGATAATTTGACCCGATGTTTCCAGAGTTACATGAATATGAATTGAGCTTCATTCCCGAGTGTACTGAAATGTAAAATGCAACAAAAAACTATCCAGGCAGATTTATGAAACATGCAGGTCTTAAAATACACCAGTTAAAAACGTTATGAAAATCAGTTTTGAAACTCATGCTTTGAGGTCTATCGATGAGTTTCCTGACATGGATAATATCACTTGTATCCATACAGTGCTAAGACAGGAACTATTTTCATTGATATATGAAATACTCTAGGGTAGATTAGACATCTGCAAAGGACTGTGCCATTCTTAAAGAGAAGCTGTAAGCCGGATAAGTCCAGGCAACCTAGCATTATCTGACATCCAGCAGTAGGTGTGTAAAAGATAGGATTCAGTTCAAATGTCTAAATATTGATGTCTATCATCAAGGTGCCCAGACTCTGACATAAGTCAATACAAAGCTACTCTATAGGGTAATGAAAGGTAGAGGATGATAAACTTTATGCCAGATAGGCAGCTTTTGGCTGGTCAAATGAAAATCTATAGACTTAATTGACAATGTGCTAAGACTCCATTGATTGCAGTGGACACTTGGGCATACAGGAGCTACAAGTATGTTTAGGTATCTTAACTTTGACTTGAATTCATTCCAGCAAGTCTGAACAAGTGCAAAGACCTGACTGCAGCAGTGTCATTGGAAGTCTGTTCTCTCTGGAGGCGCCCGAGTACAACTACTCTGTGTAACAGACAGATGGGTCCAACGATCTAGACCCTGGTTTTGGTTCCTCCATCCTTCAGACTAAGAAAATCAGCAAGTTTTCCTCCCTGCTAATGGCCAGTATTTCTTTTAATAAAATATACTGTGTGACAAGATGCAGTGCCTTTAGGGTCCCTTATCACATGTTTGTGGTGGATATGCTATGGAGTGCATTGCTGTTTGTTTACTAGTCATGAGGACAGAGAGAAATTAACAAAGCAAACTATGTACTGTGTTTTGTCAAGTTACATACAGAGGAAATAATGGAAATGCAGATCATGAACAATGAAACTGTGTAGAGATCTTCTCATTCAATAAATAGTTTTGTTTTTCTCATAACTTGTCTAGGATATGTTGTAAATAGAACACACAATACAATAAAAAATTTCTAAAAAAACTTACTTTGAAATTAAGATCAGGTATGAAAATTCTATTTCTGAAAGAATGTGTAGAAGAAATGAACCTTCTGGCTATTTTCAGAGAAGCCTATCTATTTATGTCCCATCCCCATTATTTTTTTTTCAGGGCAGAAGAGATTGTTTCTCCTGTTTATAGAATACTATAAAATTTCTTTGTCTTATTCTGGTGTGAAATGAAAATTTTTAGAACTTCAGAAAGTTTTGAGAGAACTGCCTGTCATTCTTTCCTTTCCTTCGCTCCCTGTCAGCCTCTACCTTTATGAGTGTGCATTTCCCATTTCCTGAAGTGTTCAACACTTTGGACTTTGACAATCATAAGATACAATGGGAAAACAGGCAACACAAATCAATGTTTCCTCCCAAACCCTTGCTGAACATCCTACATGTAACCTGAGTTGCTTCTTTGCATAGCTTTTCTCCTTCTAAAGCATACATTTAGTCACTTTTTTCTCTACTTGAGATAATGGACTATTTTCTCCTCCCTTCTGGTATTTCAGTTGTGCGTTCTCATATTGTTAAATTCCTTAAGATGAATCATTAAGAAAAATCTTTTTGTCTTCCTTCTCTCATTTTCCTGTTTCTTCAAAAGAACATGAAAACGAGGGGAAAAGGTCTGCACTGTGTTTATAAAAAAAAAAAAAAAAAGTGTTTTTTTTTTACCAGTCTTTCTGAGTATTTTATTATATTGTACTTTGATAGGGCAATAATGTTCCATATGAAGCAGCATGTCTAAGTAAAGAGATGTCAGAAATTGATGGTGCATATGGAAAATGAATGTATTACTTCCTCATCTATGGTTCGTTGGTACAGACCTTTAGTCACATAACATCTTTACAGTTACTGAAACAAAATTAATCCTAAAACTTTTCTAAAACAGAATGAATTTTGGTATCATGTTACCGCTGAGGATTTTCTTTTCTAACGTTGGACTGAAATGAAGTCTGTGACTCTGAGGAGATTTAATTTGCTTCAGTATATACTCATCAAACTCTGCATAGAGTTGCATACCAGAGAAGTCTTTCTTTTGCTCTTGCCTCAGGCTTTTATGTTGCACTCTCTTCCCATAGCAGACACCAGAGTAGAACATAATAGAGGACAGACAAAGTCATATTTCAGTGTAATCTGAGAGAACTGAATATGATAAGATTTTTTTATCAGTGCACATTTATTAATGTTGTTTTCATTTTTCACTGCAGGAGTCAAGCTGAAGCACAGATACAGGACTCACATTTAGACAGGCACCAATTTAATGCCTCTTGCTGTGATCACTGTTTTTGAAATACAAGTTGATGTTATTCATGAAACAAGCCATTTAAAAGTGAGACACAAAATAAGACGTTTAAATTTAAGTATTTATTCTTCTAATATATTGGTGAAATTGTTTTTCCAGCATTCTTGTGCTTAGCCTGTTCTTCTATTTTCCACTTTATGCTGATGTGGCAGGGAGGAAACGTTATGAACCTGTATGGATTATGGAATTTAAAAAAGGAAAAACACCACCACTGCAACAACAACAAAAAAAACCCAAACATTGCTAAAATGATATTGAAATCTTAGGTGTTAGACTAGAGAGTAAGTAATTGATGAAAAACTCCTGTTAATATAGGAGAGTTATGGTGAAAAGTAATCAGAGGAGAAAAAATATGGAATAATTTCTAATTATTGTGACACATTATTTAAACTCAAATTATCTTGAGGCAAAATTGTTCTTGTGATTTTATTAATAAATATTCAGATCAAACTGTAACTAACTAAAAATAAGATAATCTGTCTTTTTGTGTGTTTGAGAATAAGACAGCATTTGAGTTAGATTCTTTGCGCTAGAATAACCCTCCAAAGGGTTTGCTAAAATGTTTACATGTGTCTGCACTTCTGTGGTGAATCAGTAACTTCATTTTGCACAGGAAAAAGTAGAAAAACATGGAATGAGAGTGCCACTTCCGTGATCTTGCAAAGAACTATAGTAAGTTAAGAATCTGATTTCCTTTGCAAGGATCTTGATTCTCAGACCTATGGTATTTAAAACCAGGCTCTGTTCTGGAGTGCCAATAAAATCTTTATTCTGTATATTCTTTGGAAAAGGACACTTGAAATGGATATTTCAACATCATCTTAAAAAAAAAAAAGTATTTGTGCAGCATACTGAGAAAAATATACCAAAACAAGATTCTGGGAAAAGGGCATCAAATGCAAGTTTGTTTGTGCAGAGAACTTTTATGTAGTGGAATCTAATCAGGAAAAAAATAATGAATTAATATATTTCTCTGTTTATGATGGTGCAAACATTGACAAACCTTAAGTAGATCGTATCTGATCTACATGTCATCCTCTGATACAAACTGAGGACAGCAAAAATGAAGATGGATTGATTTGAGATTGCATTAAATGAACAGCTGAAAGAAACCACAAAATAAAGAAAATGCTTATTTTCATTTACATACTGGGTTGGTTTTTTTATATGTCTTTTAGTTTCGCTGTCTACATTTTAAGTTCCTAAGTTGGTTTTCAGGGTGGATGGTGTTCAGTAAAATAGAAATTTCATTTTTTTATTAGTAACGAGAATTAAAATTGTTGGTTGTGTCAATGAATCATAAGCAATAACAACTGAAAACCACTGTTGAATATGAAATATGCTATTCCATTGCTACCATCCATGTCTGTCAGTTTTTTTGTTTGTTTGTTTGTTTTCAATTGTAGATCTTGTAATGTATTTCCATATTTCCATTTCATGATTCAAAATCTAAAAATGATTCTGGTATCTTTACAATCTTTCTTTGTTTGTCTGTTTGTTTGTTATTTGGGGTAAGAATAACGAAGAAGTTTTTAAACCATACAGGTTAATTTTCAAATCTGTAAAAACTGTGTATTCAAAATTATATTCTTTTCCAGAGCTATGTAGTGTTTTGTCTGTCTCTGTTCTCTGTCTGCCTTGAGCCTGATGAAATGTGCTGCAAAAACAGATGTTATATTTATTATCTTCTGAAAATAAATTTTGACCCTGTAGTCTTAATTTTTTTCTGAATCTTTTTGTCACTGTTTTCAACTCAGCGCTTACATCCAGTGAAGTGAGTGTTTATATTGTGAACATGAGATTTCAGTACTACTGCAAATCCAGCTATGAAATTGATCAAAAAATGGTTTACATTTTTATTGAATAATTGCTTGAATTCCTTTTATACTTTTATGGTAATAAAAAATAAATTAGTTTTAAGTCATTCTTCAAAATAATTTATTAAATGGCTTATACTTCTAATCTTTGTCCATTCTTGACAAAGAAATGAAAATTTAAGTCTTCATACCTATAATTTTACTTTATACACTTGCCATTTCTTTTATGTGTATGGCTATGTTTTTATGTCTTTAACTTAAATATGTTCTTCTGATAAGAGCTCTGGTGAGTACAGATTTTATCTTGCTATTAAGAATCAGATTTTTTTGTGTGTCTTATGAAGATATTGTTATCTGATCGAAGGATGGTAGCTATCTCATGATTATTTCCCACTACGACCTTCAAATTGAACTAAAGTAATTTTAATTTTCCTTTCCTTATTTTTTAACAGTCAGAGGTGAGAAATTGGTAATTTAATAGGGTTTTATGAGGTAAGTTTCGACATATAAGCAGGTAAGCATATATTAAACCAAAATATCCCATGAACTTTTTTGACTTCTCTTCTGACAAAGTATTTAATTGATTTTCATATACCAAGTTCTTCATTAAGAAATAAAAAAATAAAGAGAGAAAGAGAGAGGAAAATCTTTCTAAGAAGTCTGGGCACTTCCAGTTCTTATTCTAAGACGATTAGAAACTGAACTCCAAAGCTGAGCTTTTTCAGTGAGACAGAAATTCTGTTTTACTGGACCACAGGGAATCAAGGGTAGCTGGCTAAAATGTCAATTCTGCCACTACAGTGGATGATTTCCAGTCTGAATACATGCATATTTTTTCTTATTATATAAAGTATCAAAATATTATCTAAGAATAAAATAGACTAAATTCTTATTTTTTCAAGAAATTAATCAAACTTATACGTTTGGATTGAGCTGGGTATTAATTCTTTATTTGGTCGAAAGGGTGAAAGAATATGAGCTCTTTATTTCTGTTGTGCTTATGAAGTTATTAAATCTGCTGGAAACTTCTGGCTAAAATCTCATTTCTCAGGAATCCTCCAAGGTATTTTTGTGCAATGAAAGTGAAACAGAGTATTAGAAACCATTAGAAAACTAGCCTAGAATTCTCATCCCATTTCTCAGTATCCTGTATGCTCATCAGTTCCTGACTACTAGGAAATTAATGTATTATCCTGTATCCACCTTCAGTGACCCTTCAGTTCTTCCGATCATTTTCACCTGGCCACTTAATCTATTGATTGCCCATTTCTCCTTAGTCCCCTTGTATTTCTCACAACTGAATTCCTGTTGAGAATGTTATTATTCCTTGCTGCTTTTCTTGTAGTCTTATTTTGTATTACACCTTTCTGAAAAATCACATAAATTTATTGTGTTCACACTTTACCAGAAGTCAGAAAAGGTAAATTTAAATTATGGTTGTTATTGGGAAGAATAATTTTGATTTTAGAAGATGGAAATTGTAATGAGCATTTTCTGAATCCTCTGGCATTCCTAAAATAATTACAAGCTATTTGGTAAATCCCTTGACTAAAAGGCTGTTCCAGTCAAAGCAGTGACAGAAGTATATGCTCTGAATTTTCTGCCTTGCTGATTTGTACTTTCCCAGGTTTTCGCTTTAGCTAAAGTTTTTTTAGCTGACTTTTAAAAACATCTGATACATTTCATTTTATATTGTTTGCATTGACAAAACTTTTAATACATACCCTATTCCTATAATTTAAATAGTCACTAATTTAATGAACTCTAATTAGTTATTTCCTTTGCATTATGTTTCCTGTATAACTTTGGAGATGATTGCTGAAATAAATTACTTGTACAGGCAGTGGTTTTAAGAGCTTTTCTGCTTCTTTCCTGCTGCGGTGACAAGTGCCTCATTCAGTTGTTTCAAAATGGATGTTTTAAGTGGCTTTTCTACTTTTTGAGTGTCCTCTTCAGTTACAAACTTCATTGAAGCTAAAACTTTGATTTGTAGGATCATTTCTATTCACTAAGATTTACTGCAGGATTTTGTTTTTCTTGAAAAAAGTGATTTTCTGAAAAGTAATTTCTCCAATGACATGGTTCTGGAACAAATTGAAAATACAATATCTAGTAACTTTGTTGCCTTAAATGTGCTAGGCCTACAAAGTAGAACCAAAAATCTTATTTTGGAGATAAAATGTGGTCCAGTCTCTATGTGCACTAGTCTCTCCTCTGTAATAGAAAGAATGACCTCTCTATCTCAAACCCAGGGCTATATTGGAAAAGAATTACTGTCATTACTTAGAAGAAAAAGAAAAAAAACCAAAAACCCTGCGATTTCAGTCTGAATCTCAGATCACCAGATACAATAAAGCAGAACAAAGACACTAGCAATGAAAGTTTTTTGTTGTCTGGATTCATCATGTTCACACAATATGTTGCAAACTGGAAAATACTTCATTTTCAAAAATATATGTTTTAAATATTCATAGATAGTGAATGTTTCCTTGTAGGAAGAAATAAAAATATCTCCTGAACTTTTAGTACACTATTATTTAAATAATTATTCAAATTTATTGGTAGTCTAGTTGCTAAATGAAAACTTCTGCAATGGTTTTCTCCAACTGATAAAAAATTTCAATATAAATAATCAATTAAAACAAGTTGATAATATTTGAACAATGGCAGGTTAAAAATCTGGAAAACAGGAAAAACAGGAAAAATGTAGGGATTTTGTCGCTAGGATAAGTTTCCTAGCTACACATGAATGGGTAAAAGAATTATTCTGCAACTTTTGACGTTTTCATCGTGATTACTATTTATCTTTTATTAATATCAATATAAAACATCCCTCTATTAAGAGCTCACACTTAAACATTCAATAATTAGCATTTGTATCAAGGCAAACTGAAAATTACAGGCAGCATAAATCACTTTAAGCTCAACTGGCCTTATTATTTTATAAGCTTGCACTAGTATTAAACATTCTCATTACAATTGAGATTATTTTAATGTGACATATAGAATTATAATTAATATAATTCAGTATAATAAAATAGTATTCAAAGACTATTTATTCAATATAACTTGTTCCAATAGAAACAAGGAGTGAAATATTAAATTTATTTGTTTTTATTTATGGCAAATAAATATTCTTCTGCTGTGCATATTTAATTATCCCATCTCTGTCTTTTTTTTTTTTTTTTGTAAGAATTTTATTAAAAATCAATAGGCAACTAAATGTAGGATTTTTTTAGTTTTCACATGAACTTTTAGTTTGTTTCACTATGAAAAAAAAAGTAAAACAAAACAAAAAAACAGAGTAAATCTGTTTGTGTACGAGGAAGAGCCACAGATGGCTTCTTTGTATTGATCTTCAGAAATACTGATTTTTAAGCAATGAAGAAGTGCATATGGGAATTTTTGTGAAGGCTAAGGGGAAAAAAAACAACACAACAAAACAGAACATGGGAAAAAAATAGGAGGCTAAAGAGCTGCATCAAGACTGCCAGCAGTTAGCACAGCTTTCATCTCATGCAAGCACTGTAGGCTTGTGTTTGCAAAGCCTCATGATTTATTTAGAATTTTAATTAAAAGAAAAAAGTTATTGGAACAGCATCCTAGCAGTACTTAGCATCTGCTGACCGTGGCTAATGATTTTTACAACCTCATCTGCAAACACTCCATTAAAGAAGCTAACCATGACATGCGGCACAACTGAAGCAAAGGAATGAGGGAAAATAAACCTTGCCTGCAGCTACTGGTAATATTAAAAAAGGGTGAAAAAAGCACCCTATGTGCTTTGTGTAAATATGTTGTAGCTTCAGGATTCATTCTCAAGACTTCTGGAAGAAGGATCATTATATACTAATGAACATGTACAGCATTTTGGATTCTACATGTTCCCTTGAACATTTTTTTTTTCAGAAATAACATTAGTTTTGTGGTTGCTGCCCAAAGAAAAGGAAAAAACAAACACTTTAATTTTATAAAGCATGGCACTACAGAATTTTCCTTTACTTGTACTTGCCATTTGATATCTCTCCTTGTAGCTCTCTAAAAATGAACACTTTGCATTTGGTTGGAATTTCACTGGGCACAGTAAAACAGAAAAAAAAGCAAGTACAGAGGCATATTATGGCTATAAGTACACTTACTGATGGGGATTAAGAAAAGAACAATGTGGCTACAACTTCCTTACTCGGTGGCTGCAGCTTTTCTTCTGTGCTTAAGTACTCTGTCTTTTCCTTGGTTTTAAGTACATTAAATTTTGCAGCAAACTGGATCCAGTCAAGATTCTTTTCAGAGAAGCTCCTTTGGGATTTGTCCTAACCACCAGCAGTACTAGTATTTACCTTGGGGAAAATAGAAAAAGAAGAGTAACTACCATGGTGTTGCCTGAGCTACTTCAGATTCATTGTGCTCCCCTTACATAGTTGTTGGAGACTGGAAAGAGCTAGTAAGTGCTGCAGCAGTTTTCTTCCCAGCTCAGGATGATTTGTGGCATTATTTTTTCCAGCACAAAAGTACCACAGACTGCTGAAGAAGTCCCGAATATTAGGTTCAGCTCTTCTCCAAGCCAATCCAAGCATGTGATCATACAAGCATGTAAAAATAATGTTGTCTGCAACAACAGCTAAGCACCTCCTGATAGCCAAGTTTGTGGAAAACATAAAAAAAACCCACAAGGGTAGGGTAGTGTGTACTTTACTACTTTAAGAGGGCTTGAAAAACTGACTTGAATAATAGAGAGCCTCATTTGAGAAAAATAGCTTCATTTGGCACAGAATCTTTTAATGGGCAGGTACTTGTGAGAGCTGAATCGTTATAAAGCTTGACATGTATTTTTGATGTGTTGTCACAAGTTAAAAAATATTCCCCTGCTGCTGCCTAAAGGCACTCTATAGCTGGGTGGATTTAATGAACGTATTAAATTTGTGGGTTATAAGAGACTGTGTAAAGAGCAGTGATACAAAGAAAAGAAACATGCCGAGTTTTCCTTCCTCTGTTCCTTTCCAGCAGTAGGAAAGTTTCTGATCACTGAAAATGACTCTACAGAAAAAGATCTCCTTGGGGAACTGGCAGATCTTTTCCTGGCAGGTCTGGGTTTTATTCCAATCCCAAGAAGAGTGTAGAAATGTTTTGTTATTCTTTTGGAAGAAAATATACCTGTATAATGAGTATTCTTGCTTTTAATACAGTCCTTTCACACCAGGAGTCTTTGTTAGCTAACATGCACTGGGTTTTGCTCTATTGTCTCGTTGGCAGGCTTCAGCTGCTTTTTGTAATACTGCAAGAACATTTAAGTCCTTTCACAGCTCAATTGAAAATCCTTAAGCTTTCTTTTGACTGCCAATCATTCTGTATCCATTAAACTTCTCCTAAATACTATAATCAAGTGTATTTTTTTGTGTCCCACATCTTCTCAGTGTGTTATCTTTAAATCACGTAGGTATCATGGAATTGATTTGTTGAGAACTAGTGGGATTTCAGAAATGTCCTCTAAGGGAGTACATCATAAAATGCTGCATACAGAAGCATTCAGAAAATTCAGCTGAACTTGTATGAGATCTTAAAAGACTTAAAACAGTTGGTATTGATTTATAGAAAACTGCTGGACTTATGCTGCTTCATGCAACACTGCTGACAACTTTCAGACAGAAAATAGAAAAAGTCATTTGGATACAGATCAGAAAAAAAGCTATGTCTACTCTTACTGCCCATCCTGTGATTTGTTAATGCTTCATTTGGGTACTGACCTCAGACACACTCAGACAAAGTAGCCTTATAAGCCACTGAAGTGGAAGAAGTCAGAAGTTCAAGTGCATCTATACTCTTAAACCAAAAATCTCAGACTCGGGTATTTAAAATTAGTCATTGTACTCTGTAATTAGAAGCTGGAGATATTTAGTATGAATTTTAAGTATCTGCAGCTTACACAAAATTGAATGGAGATATCAGATACTCCCAATTATTCCCAGCTATAGTTGCAGCTGCTCTGAAATAAAATGGGTTTTATTATGCAATTGTCAAAATATGTATTTCAATATTTAATTTGAGACACCTAAACGTGCTTTGGTTCATTGGTTTCTTTTTTCACTGTATGAAGCATATCAGAAGACATATTGCATTCAGATCTTGCTTTTTTACCTGGCTGGACTCTATGCAGCATGATCACTTAGTTCAACTGTTTAGGGTGGTCAGAGATATTCATGCCAGCCGTGTTAAAACTGTGCAGGTATGGAAACATACCTGATTATCTTCTGTTTGTTTCATTACCTTTGTATGATTTGTTGGCCAGACACGGATTGATGGGCTAGAAACAGTTCATTTTTCATATTCTTAGATAAATTTAACAGGGTAAAGAATCTGTCCTTAACTGAAATTGAATTATTGTGAGACAGTAGAAATCTGGTTTTAAAGCATTTTTTTTTTCAAACTTCTCACTTCTTAAATTTAAAAGTAGATTGCCTTATTGGCTTTAACTAAATAATGTTTAATCTCAATTTCTGGATTTCAGTTTATACTATTTGACGACCCAGATGGGAAATTGTGCTTGAGACCTCACGGACCTGTAGAACAGAAGAATTTCCAGTGTGTACCAAGTAATTCTCCAGCAGATTCCTCGATTCCCTGGTTAAAGAGGATATAGTGCAAGATCCCTGGGAGAGCAGTAAACATGTGCCTTCTGTAAATGTGGATCATCTTATAGGAATTACTAGGTCACAGCCTGAACCAGGGATTGAGCACTAGGTAAGAAGGTGTGGCTAATCCAGGGCACACAGGTGTAAGCAATGCACATGGGCAACTCATTACTCTCATTTAAGTTTAGCAGTCAAGGAAGCAGGATTTCTGTTCAAAGTTTTACCCTTTCTGGAGACTTCAGTAACCCTTGGAAAGGGTAAGCCTGTTATCCCTGTATTATCTCCTGGATTATATCTTGATGAATACCCTTATGAATATGTTTGTATCTTGGCAGAAAGCAATATCATTTCCTTCTCTTGCTCCACAATCACATAAGGAGAGTAAGGGTAACAGGATTCTGGAATAGGTAAAATGATTACAACGCAAGTTATCCTTTGAAAGTGAAAGCCTATGCCAGGTTCTTTTACATCTATTCTGCCTTATATGAGAATATATAGTCTAGTTTGAGAAAATTATAATTTACAAGCTGTGTTCCTAAAGAAGAGCTTCATGAAGTTCTTTGAAGGACCAGTGATTTCTATAGTTGGGCCCCTGTCAACCACTAGTGAGTTATCTTAAAGAATTATAGAACATAAAAAAAAAATAAAAAAATCCTAATGCTTACTTAATAATTTTTAAATTATTTCTAGTTGGCAAGTACATATGTGCAAACTAGAAGTAATACACCTTTTCCCCATAAAAACTCAACCCTATTGTCACCATAGTTAATCTCAAGGCAATCAACACAATCCCTACCATATATTTCTACCCCACTGCATCTCCTTCCTAGCTTGTTCCTTCTGTCCTTTTATACCCTCTATAGTGGTAATCCAGTCATGTGAGTCATCCCACTGTATTTCTGTGATGGGAACTATATCACAGTTTTTCTGCTGCATGATGGCTTACAGTTCTTTTATTTGACAACCATACTACATACACTGGTGTAGATGCACTTAATTTTAGCTAGTGATTTTGTCATTTTTGTGAGGGGAAAAGCCCTGATTTCTATGTGACCATTTTTCTGCCCTTCCAATGATTTCTAGCCTATCAATATTCCTTGTGTCTTTGCTGTTGAATGTCTCTCCTTCCCCTGCCTCCACTGCAGTGGCAGACTGAAGGACCTTACTAACACCCCCTCTCACAAACAGTGGCTTACTACCAAAAGGCTTGTTTCTAGCATTCCTGGTTTTATCCTTTTCCCTCTTTCTAATAGCTTAAAGGTCTGTGTTAAATCCTGTGCCAAAATTATTTTCTCTCTTTGAGAAAGATGTGCTCTGCCTATTGCCAGCAGTCCTGGTGCCATGTAAAACAATCTATGATCAAAACCCCCAGATTTCTACAGCTGGCACAAAGCTGTTGATCTTCTGGCTCTTCGTAGTTTTCTTCTCATCATTCCCTGTTGACTGGAGAGATAGATGAGAACAGTACTTATGTTCCTAATCCTTTACTAGCTGGCCAAAGGCCATGAAATCTCTCTTGATTGTCCTAGGAAATTCATTGCTGCTTACCTGAAAAATCAATAATGGATAATGGATCAGAGGGCTGTGCATGGAAAGGAAGCTATCTCTTCACATTTTTAATTCAGTCCCCAAGGAGGCAGCATACAGCCAGTCAGTATATCGGACATTCTGTTCCCTCCAGAAGGGAGTCTCCTGTGACAACTCATCTTTTTTAATTTGTGGATGCTTTTTTGTTGTCGGGTATGGGCTGACTCATTCTCTGCAACACCTCCAAGCTAGATGAGTCATCATCCTAAGTATTGTTCAGTTCCATTTGCAGAGCCTCATATCTGTTATGCAAGGACATCTAGGAAGGTAGAGTAGTAACTGGGGAAGCGCAACTACTGCACCAGCCAGAAACTTATCAACACTGCCCTTTATCCTTTAGATTTCTACACTCAGCCAGGTGGAGAGAAGATAGAAAACCTCCTACAGCACGTGTCATATCTACCTGTTGGGCCTGTCTCAGGAGAGGTAGGGTGTAATTTCCCTAATACTGCTCAATTTACTTGTCTCCTTCCAGTCTTTCACTAAGAGAAGGAGCTCTTCCGTCCGGCTTTACCTCTCACAGGTGTGCTCAGTGCAGCCATCCTGTAGGGCACACCCTGCACTTGAGTAGCAGTGTGTTCCCACTGGAATTCTGTCCTTCCTATGAAGAAGTTCACTCTGGAATTCTCAAGAGACATAAAATCAATGTCTGTCTATTGTACACCAAACAAACCAAGCCGCATGTCCATGAGCAAGATGTTTGTTAAGGGTGCTCCTTGAAGGTGTAATCAATAGATGTGCGTGTGTCTGTGTTGGAAATGTTAAAATACCATTTTAGATATATAAATGTATGTCCCACACACAAAATGCTGCATCACAATCCTGGCATCTTGCACTCCCTGGGACTGCCTTTTATGTGTGTGGGGAATGGTTGCACATGTCATGTCAGAAACTGAGAGCTACCAGTCCCTGTAAGGTCTATGCCCCCACCTTGGAGTCTCTCTGGCTCAGAAAGTATGCCTGTGTACCTCTTTCCAGCCTCTGCCAGAACTGATCACCTCAGAGATGTATTATGTTCAGGGCTTGTTATATAAAACATAAATTTCTTTTCTGTAAACCTTATTGCAAATTATCAGGAAACATTCAATCTCTAGCACTCTAGAGAAAAAGATAGTAAGATACTGGGAATACTTTTCCCAGTAGAAGAGTCACCTCCTGTTTTGTCCAGTATCTTGAACTTATGAAATGATGACGTGCCCTCCCTCAACTTTCTCCTTCGGTCTGGCATTACACACAAGGCCTTGCTCAAGCAGATAACGAGCACAGTGCAGATTATACTCGAGGCCTTGATAAGACAGATAGTGATTGCAAATCTGTTAAAACTGGGTTTAGAAAAAATTGATGACAGATACCTGGTCGGACAACTGAGGGCAATTGAACTTTTGCCAAAAGCTATAAATATGAGTGAATGGTGTTACTCTATTAACGGTGAGCAGCTCAAGATCCCTTGAGCTCTTTTATGGAGCTACTGGCTGTAGGATGTGATCTCACCTTGAGTAGGGATGTCTCTTGAGATTGTGTCTACTGCAGAGATCCCTTACATCTTGATGTTAAGATGCCTTGCTGACAGATTCTGGGTCAGTGACTAATATTTCATGCTTTGTCAGCTTTACTATGATTACATCCTAAGTTTATTGCACACATATAATTCTAGATGTAAACCACTTTTTTGTGAGTTCAGATTCTAAATCCCAGTTTGTCTTGTGTGCTGGAAAAGAGAAAGGTAGTAAAGCAGTAGGCATGGTTAGTACTGAATATGCACACAATATCTGCTTGGACAGAAACATGCAAAGGTGCTCAAACTGCATCTCCTCCTCCTGTTGCATTGGTCTGTGAATATATTATCTAGCCACTTGCTTCAGTGACACTGAATGGAACAAAATGACAGTGCCAGTGTACAGGACACATTCTCCAATGTGTAGTTATTCAGTTTGGTAATGTATGTGTTAAATAATCTTTGTAAATGCCTGATAATAGAGCTTAATGAATACCCACTCATACGCTTGAACATAAATGATTACAAAGATTCCATATTACTACAGGCAATTAACTTATACTTATTTAAGATTTACTTTTTCATGGCCAGCAGGGATATATCCCTCCTGGGCTGTGACCAGACGTTTAAATATGCAGACTGTAATTTTAGTTTTTATAGCAAGTATATGCCTCAGTGGTAATGGATTTGACTCTTTCCAGCAAACATCTCAAATCCTGCAGTTTGGTGGTTGGTTTAAGGATAAAGAGATACTCTGCAAATGAGTAAAAACCAGTCCACAGCTCACATTGGTGGATCCTATGGAGCCTGATGCATAACTAATGAAATCAGCTGCTGGCCTTTTCACTCACATGCAGCACATTCTCTTACAATAAAATAACTGCAATTCCACAGGCTGATGTAGTTTGGGAAGAAGTGAATGTTGGACTCACTGAAGCACAAGCCTTTCAAGGAGCATGTTTGGTTAAGAATGAATGAGCCCAGCTCATTGAGAATCTATTTGCAGCTCTGCCTTTGATTCCCAGCAAGAGCATAGATGCATTCAAGTGCTTGAAATTCACTTTTTTTTTTTTTAAGGATTAATCTACAGCAAGCTTTATTTAATCAACATTTGTTTCTACAATAAAACGCTATCCCTAGTTTTATGTGCTTGGGAATCTAAGACACTTAAAGATGTGGTTCCCAAGACTATCTCTCTCTCTGGCAAAAGTTAACAACCTTAAAAATGACATATGATCTCAAAGACATGCAACAAAAATGCTATCTAGATACAGTCTTTTTTTTTTTTTAATCCATACAGAATTACATCGTTGGAATTTTTCAAATGTCAAAGGGGCAATCCCTGCACCATGATTACTGTACGATCTTCACAGTATGATCTCTGCAGTTGGTAAGCTCTGTATTCCTCTGCAGACTTGTACTGCTATATGTTAGACACTATAAAAAAAAGCCACAGTTCTCAGTCCTTTCTCTTCATTTCCTAGGCAAAATATAATGCATGGCCAATCATGACTGATTGAATTTATGTTTCATCAGAGTCAAACTGAAATTTAAAGGAGCAGTTAACAGTTAGCTCTGGCAGCTCAGCTATCCTATGTTGAACGCATAGATGTGGAAACATCGTTTTCTAAATGAGAGCAGTGTATACTTTGAAGCCAATTTTCCTTTAACCTGTTAAAGAGCATTTCTGTGTGATCTTAAGCAGGAGTTTCTTCTTTCTAACCCAGTGGTACTGCAAGAAAAGTACCACCTTAGCCACTCTGTAATCATTTCTTGTCTGCTTCATCCAGAGCTATCCTCCAGCAGCCCAAGTCAATATCTTGATATTCACTGGGCTGTTGTGCTGCTTTCTTCCATTTGTTTTATTTTGAGGGAATGTGTACTGATTGGTGGCTGTGGGAGAAGTCCACACTTGCAGTGCACTCGTGATCAGATGCATGGGTGCTGGATCTGGGGTGAGAGATTCAAGATGTGAAATAACAGCAGTGGGACTGGTTCTCTCTCTTTGTCTCTCTTTTGAAGCAAGGCAGTGTTAGATTAATTGCTATAAAAGAAATAGCTAAGTAAGAAATAATAGGTGAGGTGGCTAGATAAATCATGCTGTATCATTTAAGAGGCAATATCTTGTTTTTATAGTACTTTGTAAAAGCGTAAAATTCTTATAAGTGAGGAAAAAATGACTTTTCATTGTTTTACCATAAATAACTTCCTCTAAAATGAGCACTGGAAATGGAAAGCGTTTTGAATCTGTGCTCAGCAGGATATGTCCTTTGCTGTATACACAGCTAAGCTAAGCCTTTCAGAGTTGTGTGCAAAGCTAAACCTGCCATCTCCTGATTACTATGTGGTTAGCTAGCCATGAACAGTCAATCTTGCTCTTCCTGCAAGGCTGAGTAGCTGTTTGGATGTTACTCCTTTCTCCTGACCTGTGGATCAGCTTCTCTGTCACCTAGGAGCAGCCTCAGCTGCCAGCTCTGTAGTTATCCACAGACTGTGCTGAAACAGGCTCTCTTCACAGGATCTTGGCTGCTGACCTGGTCTTTCTGCTGCCATAATCAGAGCATCCTGCTGCCTACACCTGAATGTGACTCTGTTAATATAACATTTCAGTGCAGCTAGCAGGGAAGGCCATGATTAGAGTTTGTACGGTTAATTTACCTTGAAGATCTGTACCTTTCAGGTGCAGAGTCCTTTTTTGAAGTGTTTCTGTCTGAGCAGAATGTGTTATATGTGGGGTGTGATTTCTAAGGGGAAATTTTCTTCCCTTCCTATCTCCCCAAGAAAAAAAAAACATTCTTAAAGACCAAGGTAGCTCCAGATGTTTTCATGGCAGCATCCAGAAGAAAGTTTCATTTAACGAAACAGAAAACAAATGAAACCTGGGATAATTCAGAGTGAGAGAACAAAGCAAACACAACCACAGAATAGGTCATGCTCTGCTCTACTTTTTATCTTGCCAGCTGAAGAATAGCACTTTGTGTTGACTTTCATCTCCTTTGGATTGCAGGTACTTCTGTGTGGTCAGGTAGGGATTTGGGTTTTGAAAGAAAAGTTTGCAATATTGTACTGCGTGCACAAAAATGTCTAGTTCTGACCTAGAGTCTATCAAAGGAGGAAAGCAGTAATAGGAGTGAAAGAACTGTTGGAGTGGCTCTGCTCAGTAATGAGGAAATGCTCTCTGTAGTGATGCTGGATGCAATTGCCAAAGCCAATTAGAATAGCTGAGAGGGGAAAACTATTCGTTGTGACTTTAATTTTTTTTTTTTTTTTAACTTTCCTGATAGCATTAATGCGTCTACAGGTCACAAATGTAAGCTTTTACTGGTGACATTCTTAGGCATGCACACGCTGGACAACACGTAAAATAAGAGGCCTGATGCCTTTAAATAAAGAAATATATGTACATACATTTAACATCTTATCTCAGGGAGAATAATGCTTACTTTTCACAGCACTTAACTAATCTAGGATAAACTTGATTAAACAGTAGTGATTTAATACTGCTAGATTTAAATTTTTTTTTTAATTTTTTTTTTTACATTTATTACTTATTTATGTATTTGTTTTCCTCTAGAGCAAGGCATAACAAGAAAACACAAGCGTTAGATTCAGTTGAAAGCAATTTTGAAGCTGTACGTTCATTTCAGATAAGGAGTGATATTTGATTTATGACACTGAATCCTGTTGAATGGGTAACAGGATTTTTTGTTTGTTTGTTTGTTTGTTTGTTTTTAATGGGGGCGTGGTATATTATTCTAGAAGAAGTTGTTTACCGCTAAGCCAAAGACCAGGGAATTCATCTGAGTAAAAATAAATATTCTATTTATGTGACATAGATGTAAGAACCAACTGAAATTTAAATAAATTAAATCTTTCTCTTTAATGTATAACAAAAGGTTGAGATCCTTAACAGTCCTTGCTGTTCCACTTGAAAATTTTGTATGATTTATACCTTTTTTTTTAAACCTCTCAGATGTTAGGAAAAAACTCATCTGTTACAGAAAGCCCTGTATAGTTATGTAGGTTGTTCTGAAGATAATACCTCCTCTTGATTTCCATAGAAATTACATAGTGCGTAATATTATTTGACAGAGCAAATTCTCAGCTACAAGTCACTACTTTAGAATGCAGCCACCACAATTAGTTATAGATTTTCACCAACAGTGAACAAGAGCCACACTTGTGAAAATCTACACCATCAGAAGTGATCCACTGTCACTGTTACCACTGCTGAAATGCATCACCCACTGCCTCACTGTGCTCATATCTGCTGTTTGGTCTCCACAAATATTCAGCAAACACTGATGAATATCAGTGGATGCAATTCTTTTTCCAGATGAGGAAATTCAATCACAAACCTTTGCTTTATCCACACTTCTACGTCAGATACTATTTTGTTAAACTGCCCCTCTACTGACATCAGTCACATGGTAACAAAATGTAATGGAATATTGATGGGAAGGTTCAACATTCACCTCTGATATTGTAGATCAATGTAATAAAATAGGAAGCATTACTTTTGGAGCGACCCTCATGTACTTTGAATAAAAGCATCTCAAAATTTTTGTGGAAGCTTCTAGCCATGCTGATAATAGGATGTTGACATAGATAGACTCAGGCCCCCTCTAGTACAGCTTAACTCTTTTGAGAGGAAAACAAAATCAAATAGTAAGCTTACCTGAAGTAAAGAACATTGCTGAAAGAAACAGAAAGGGTAAGTGGAAAGGAGACAGTGAGAATGGATGAACAGGCAAAATTTGAAGATCGCCATTCCAAGAGCTAAAGGCATCCAAACAGAACTGATGGTAATACAGAAGGTATCTGCAGGCTGGAGTCTGCCTCAATCGCATGCAGAGATGACCCTGATCATAAATGCAAGTCTGAAAAACCTTTAAGTGTGTGTTTATTTTCCAGATCCTGAACAGAACTCTATGGTCAACCCGTAATAAGAATAGGATGAAACCAAAATCTATTTGAAAATTTCACAAACTGAAGATCTTTCAATTTTGATATTGTAGGTTAGTGCCATTGTAAATCTAGAAGTGAATGGCTGCATCTTCACACTGTGGAAAATACAATACCACTCCCAGTTCTGGTACTTGTCTGAAGGTAAAAGAAACATTAGGTTAGAAATCCTAAGTGTTCTTTTTACATATCTTTGAATTTATAAGTTAATTTCATCTGTCACGTAAAAGTCTCAACTGCCACATAAAATTAAATAGCTGTAAGTTTGTGTGGTAGTTTCTTTTAACGAAATCATTAGTAATTAAACAGTGCATGCTTTGATCAGCTTATGTTGTCTCTGATGTATACAATTTGGTTATCCCTTATCATTTCTAGGGACAACATTCACAAATACAATTAGTGTTCATACTAATGTCCAGCCCTTTTAACAGGCAATCCAAATATAGGCTTAGTGACCATTTTCATTGATAGACTGGATAGGTACTTGAGACTTGTGAAGAAATACTTTATTCTGGGTTTAGAGATTTCCTTCAGTTACAGTCTGATGTCTTTTCTTTGATATTTAGAAGCATGAGTTATTTAGAAAAATCTTAAGGAAATGCAGAGAAGTTTCCGTTGGTTTTCAGCACGTTTCCGAATTTAATAACAAACTTTCCAGTCATTGCTAGATATCCTCTTTACAATTCTTTTTTCTAGAAAATGCAGTGATAAATTTGATGACATTTAGAATCTATTTTCTTCTCATGTCTTGTTTAAACACTCAGGACTGTCAGAATCACTGAATAATCCCATTCATCACCAGGTCTCATCACGTATAATGCTACCTGGTTTTGAAAGTCTGTTACCAAAATGTGCCAGGCAGAAAAATTCTTCTTGCCTCAATAACAGATGATTCTCCCAAGTTGAGATCTTTCTGCCTATAATATACCGTCTTTCACCCTTTGACATGTATGCTTGTCACGGAGTTGACTAGATCAATCTATGTCCATGACAGGGGCGACAGGCCTCTGCCCTCCCCCCCCCCACCCCAGTCCTGCAAAAATGGGAAGGAAGGAAGGCAGGAAAAGAGCAGCGGCAACAATCTATGGAGGAAAACTTATTTTACTATAATATTGGAATACAAGATAACACAATATATACAATTTAATTGAAATTGAGATTAATAAATCAGACAAGATGAGAGAGAGAGTTCCCAGGACCAAGTCAAACCTGAAAAGCTTGGAACGGCTAGGAAAGCACCCTCCAGCACCCACTGCCAGGCAGCAAGAGAGCGCCCCCCCCCCACCCGGAAGGGTCAGATCCCATGACTTCTGTAATGTACAGGGATAGGTACCTGGGATTGGGCAGTGACACTTTAATACACCGTACACTACATGATGTTTTGATGTGGAATATTGAAGCCCCAAAACAAGAAAAACATAGAACCATGACAATGCTACTGCATACTAGGCAGCTTCAGCTCCATCAATATGGCACTGTTCCATCAGGCTCGACCTGGAGGTGAGAATACAAGTTTTTGCTGCTACTTGGCAAGGCTAGGTCAACAACCAGGGGTCTGGTTCAGAAACTGTACTGCCACATAATTTGGGCACTGTATCATGATATCCAGCTTTGCCTAATGGGCTATATCAGTTCAATTTCCACATTATGTGTGTTCTGGGGATTCTCAGAATTGAATTCTCCTGTTTTTCTCTGGTCACTGTGCTGCATGGCCTGACCTGTTCATCTGGATGCAGCAGAACATGGATTGTTCTTCCATACTGTGTGTGTGGGAACTGCTGAGTCACGGCCTGAACCTCTGATTCATTACCTGAGGCGAGCCATGAGTCAGCCAGAGGAGCACAGGTGAAGGCAATTCACCTGTGCTGCCAGAAGGGGTGGAGCCTGGCTGCATCCCTCCTAGACTTATTTAAGAGCTGGCTACAAGTGGGGAAGGATTCGTCTGGGGATCCCTCCTTCTGGTGTTTTGTGGTGAGCCCATCTAAGGGTAAGCCTTCCATTTATTCTCTTTTGTTATCATAATTCTACTTCACCTAACTCTCTTGTTTATTTTGTGATTGTAACATCTTGATATCCATTGATTATACACTATGGATTTCTGATGCAGTGAAGTTTGGGCAACGTTTTCTGCCTGTCCAATCTTTCATGTCCTACTTAATAAACTTTGAATCCTTTGTTATTTTTGAAGTAAGAGAGATGGAGAGACTTCTCAAACATAAAGATCCTAGATGTTTTCTGGAGCAGAAAACCAAAATCATCTGAACAGCGACACTCTCATATCGTTGCCAGTGAAGGAGGCCTCTGATGTCAGTGACAACTTAATTTTATGATAGACATCTTAAAATTTGCATATATGTAGAGTAAGACGATAAAGGTTTGGTAAGATGATAAAGCTTGGTCTTGATCT
This sequence comes from Centrocercus urophasianus, assembly GCF_019232065.1. Lineage (NCBI taxonomy): Eukaryota > Metazoa > Chordata > Aves > Galliformes > Phasianidae > Centrocercus > Centrocercus urophasianus. Next base: position 42,280,729 of record NW_024884142.1, read on the forward strand.
AGCTTCATGTCAGGAAGAACAATTTTACTCTTTAAACAAAGCTCCCCTCTTTTTTTTTTTTTTTTTTTTTTTTTTTTTTTTCCTTAAAATTTAGGATTCCTTCCCCTTCTAGTAGGATCTCTTAAGGATCTTGACATTTTAATGAGAAAATTATACAGCACATTTTTCCACTCATCTGGCATACGCACAGTATTGCAGGGCAGTGCCATGCTAAAGCAGATCTGTCAACTCCTTTATTCTTGTAATGCATTTAGCTAATTTAGCAGAGCTTAACGCAGACAGATTTTGTTGGAAAATAGGTTAACATTATGCATTATTGTATTCTGAAACAATCAGATCCATGAAAATTCTGTAATCATGTTATGTGTAGCATCCTGTTTGCCTGGGTAGCCAGAGGAAATGTATAAATTAAACCTTTATCCACATCCAAACTCTATTTTTAAACCATGCTGAGTGGTGTGAAACCTACCAACTAGCCTAAATAATGTACTATTATGAAGGTTTGCTGGAACTCTCTTAGATAAGTGCTAATGTATATGTCATGTTATGCTTGTATCTTTCCATAATACTTACTTATTTTTCCTTTATCCTTCCTATTTTAAAATTCTACCTTGCTAATCTATGTGCTTCCAGCCACTCAGAATAAGAACAAAGCTTTTTTCTTTATAAGGTTTTTTTTTTTTTTTTTTTTTTTTTTTTTTTTTTTTTTTTTTTTTTTCTGTAACCACTTACACAGTGTTTTATGTTTTCCTATTACACCTCTTAGAGAATATTTATAAGTATTTTAATATTGGAAGTGATTGTAGGAGATCAGGTTTGCTAGAACCTTGATTATGACTTCCTCAGTCCTGTTTTTGATGCAGTGGCTGAAGAGTTGATGTGAAGTAGTTGTACTAGTCTATAAAGCAGAAAGCTTAAAACCCACTCTTTGGAAAAATTTCAAAGATTGCCTAATTCAAAAAATTAATCTTTAGTACTACTGATTCCATTGGTGGAGTGGAAATAGCAGTGCCTTCAGAGAGAAAAATTTACTGTATTAACTTCACTAATGTCAAGGAGCTATCGGCTGGATGAGCTGAAAAACAAAGCTTAGCTTGAGAAGGTCTGAGACTTTGAACTGAATGCTCCAATGAAATGAGGAGGAAGTACACTTCTAGAGTATTTGAATATTGCCTGGCAATATTGTTTTCAAGCATCGCTACAGTCAACATTTTTTTTCCCCATCTAGAAAAAGAAGAAAATTTTGAAGTGGTATTTAAAATCATTACAGTATTCCTGTTTCCAAACATTTGATATTTGTGGGACTTAATTTTGTTTGGTTTTATTTGATAAAGCTTTGATGGGAGTATTCAAAATAGTAACTTTTGAATGGGTTAGCGATTTAGTTAGGGCTAACAATTTGACCACCTTTTTTTAACCGTGCATTTTGTGCTAGAGTTGTGAAAATTTAAAGATACAATTACAGTCAGTGTGTGATACACCAAAAGGCTGCCTACCACTGAATACTCCTTATAATGAGACCTGGTTACCGACTACACCTATTTCAGGAATGGAGGATTTGCTATTTACGTAAGATACATAAAGGAATGTGAAATAGTTTGTAAGTGTCTTTTATTTGCCTATTCTGATTTTCCTCACATCTATGCTGTTTGCACAGTGGTTTTAGTAGTGATGAGCCAACTCAGAATTTCAGGTTCTTCATGCTCAGATTATTCCCTTGTGTATCTTATTTATTGGAAGAAAATTACAACTTAATATAAGCAATTGATAGATTAAATGTATGTAGGGGAAAAGAAGGTAAATAGCAGAAATATAAAGTTCTGATTGTATCTGGAGGACGTGTATGCCCACAAACATAGTGTAGGACTGACATTAGAAAAGGCATGAGAGAAAGAGGTAAGCATGGGAAAGATGAATAAGCAAAACTGATGCATTCTTTAAAAGAGAAATCTCAAGGGATGCGAAAATCCGTATGTATTTTCAAAGTAGCAACCCTAAATGAAGTCATTATCTACAGTTCATTGATCACCAAACAGTGGAAGCAAGAAGTAATAAAGAAATTTTTTTGCTGGGTAGATACCTAAAAGGATTAGTCAAAATTAGAGTTATCCAGAATCCGTAAAATGCTGAGGGAAAGATTAATTAGTGTAATTGATATTTAAATATTATTAATCTACAGCCCGATAAAAACCTAATGTTCACTGGAACAATTACTTTATATTAAATAATAATTTATTCCCAGTACATGGCAATGGAAGAAATATTATCATGGGTTTGGTATGTACTCCTTAATTTGCCATTAACTACTATAGATGAATGTCTTATTGAATATAAATTTAATTGAAGTTTGAGGACTTTCAATAATCTAACTTCATTATTTTAAATAGGATTCTTTTACATCCATTTCATTTCTTCCTTCTTCCTATATTTATGCTTTATATGCTTCCTATGTTTATGCTTACAGCAATGGCTGTGAAGTGAGTAGAAATTCCTAACTATAACGGGCAGATTGTAAAATCTTTTCTTATTCCTAAACTGCACAGAATGTGCCTGTGAATAGATAAATTCAGTAAAACAAAGCATATTGACTGCTTAAGGGAGGATTTCTTTTTTCCCCTCCAAACTAATGTTGCTAGAGCACTGCAGGAGGCTGTTTGAAGTAAACTTACCTCTTCAGACAGCTGTCATCTGTAAAAGTGATCTAGGTGTTGAGCACAGCTTATTTATGGAAAAAACGATTTTTTTTTTTTTTTTTGGTGCAGATAATGTCTACATAGCTGTTTTGGTAGGGTGCTACTCTTCTATATATTACTTTAAGTTAATTATTTTTTGCAATACGTGGACGTGCGACCAGCTTCACTTTTTCATGGCATTTTGCATTTAAGGTTCTCAAAACATTGTATTAGTGGTAGATAGTTAAATTTAGTGGCTTACTTATAAATACTAGCCAATGGAAAGAATAGACAGAAAATGGATGTCATGTCTTGTGAAATTAATCTTTCAAATCTCACTTTTGCTTACTTGAAGTCAAGCGCTGAAGTTCTGCATAGAAATAAAGTTTGGAAAGAATTTGAGCATTACAACATGGTATTCAAAGTGTGAAAATCTTTCCTACAAAGTAGATTTGTAGACTATTAATGTAATATTTGCATATTTCTGATTAATATGAGTTGTATGTAATTAGTAATAAATTAGCATTAATATTACAGAAGTTATAGCTTGTCCAGTGTGTCTAAACAAAACAATTCAGTATTATCCACATTATCAAAGAAAGAAAAAAGAAATTATTTGTTTTGACACACCACTCAAATATAATAAAATTGGGTAGATTCTTCTGGAGTGTTTTCTTTTTTATATAGCTGCTGTTTTTCTGATTAGACATTCTGTCCTACCAGCAGTATTTACTTACCTTAGAATTGTTTTCTGCTTAAGTGAGACCCAAAGGACGCACTTTCTAGATCACACAGGAGCTGGTGATTCTTGCATTAAAGACAAGCTCCTGACTCTGCAAAACTTGTTTGCATCAGAGGAGAAGAAAGTTAAGTACGTTTGTCTCAACTGCATTAGCCAAGACTATGCTGTGAATACAAAAATTGTCTCAGCATTCAGCATTGTTCAAAATGTGAAAATATGTCTGCTCATACTCTTCTAATAACCAGCATTAGTTTAAAAATACAGTGGCATTTGTTATGATTTCTCTGTTCAAGTAATAGCTTGGCATCTAGAAATACAGGAGACAGCATGATATTTCATAATAGATTATCCTGTTCTACGCATATGTATTTTTTCCAATTTGAAGAGAAGTGCTTCCAGGTGTTCTTGTTTCCACTAGGAACTTTGATTTATTTGATTGGTACTATTTTTTTTTTTTGATAACGAAAATGGAACTGACCCATGACAACATGGTATGTGGTATCCTTCCTCACAAATATGACAACAGGTCTATTTAAACAATTCCTTTATGCACTTAGAAGCTTTCCATGGAAATTCCAGTTCTCATATGTCATGCATTCCAGTGTGAGAATCCAAAACATCAATCCTACTTTAAAGGTGTTCTAGTAAGAGCTTTTATTTCATTAGGGTTGATGCTGTTATTGAATAGTTGCAATAAATCTCTTCAGTTGTTTAAGTTCAACCAGTTTGATATCCCCATTCATACTCAGTATAAACACTTCAAAATTATAATCGAATAATTCTCAGAATCTACTGTCACATTCTCTTGGTGGTTCTTATCTTCTCATGGCCACATGAGCAGCAGTTATTGAAGGCTGGGATACAGCTTAGTACAACAGGTAAATGTAGTTCCACAATACTGTTAGAAACTGGTCATGGTTCAGCATGAATGTGTTAACCTATTCATGTTCTCAGCAACTAGGGACTCAGAAACACCATTCTTGTATGGCATTGAAGGAATGAGAGAGAAATAGAATAAAGGGGTGGTTCGCTAACACTTTGTCATATAACAGCTGAGCAAAGGAAATCAGTGTCTCACTTAAGAAATATTCATGTATATGTAATTGCTTTATGTAATGGTTAATGAGAGAAAATCATATTTATGTAAGCTTTGCATTCAGACAATAAATCTATCAAATCTATCACAGGAAGATTCAGATTGCTTGAATCTACTAAGCGATAAAGATTTTGTTCAGTCACTTGTTAAATTAATTATCTAGTTTATATGTGCAAAATATATTTAAATAATTCAAATTGATTAAAAAAATCAAGAGAAATTGCATAAAATTTAAAAACCCAACCCTATAATTGCATAGCTGATATTTTAAGTGCAGAAATCTGATGTGAGCATGATATTTGCTGCAGCTTATGTGTTCAATATTTAAGACAGAAACTGATCATTATGGCCAGAGAGTTTGATCAAAATGGGATACAGGATTTCATTCAGGCTAGAGAGAACTACTGGAAAAACATCAAATCTTGATCTGTATATGACAGAAAATCTAATAAAGTCCTGTGTGTGTTGTGGTAGTGGCTAGATGCTTACAAGTTGTGACCTTTAGATCTGCCCAAGAAGAAATAAACTTACACTGCTTTTTAAAATGAGATGATTTTGGATCCTATTTCTTAAGACTATTCCCGTGTTGTCTCCTTGTTCCTCCATTAGCATCAGCAAGAAGTAAGCTGTTTAAGCTACCGAGGTTAAAGAGAACATAGAAAAAGAAAAGTTAGTATTCAGCTGGTTAGTATTAAGTTAGTATTCACTTGGTCCATAGTTCCATTCACTGTATGTACTCTAAGAAGTTGGTTAGTTTGTGAGAAATATGACTGGAGAGCAATACATTTTGAATATGAGGAAAAGTGTGTTTTCTCTTGTATCCTGATTGTTGTCATAAATTGGTGCAGGTACCTCTATGGGTTTCCTCAATTTGTGCAGGAGGAAAAAGAATTACCTATTTTGTAATTAGGAATTGACAGATATTTCAGTCCAAAGTGCAGATGTTGACTGCCTTTGTTAAAATTCTCAGTGATCCTTCTAGGGGTCTTAAAAACATTTAAGTTGCTTATCTTCAGAAATGCCACTTAGTCAATACCAAGTTTAATGACTGTCAGGTCTGTTCCATTTGCAGACAATCTGCAAAATCCAATTCAGATTTCAGAACACAGGTCAGGATTATAAAAGTAAACTCTTAAGGGAGGAAAGGGCACTGTTTAGGGTCCTATGTCAATTCTCATAGCTCTCATTGAAGCAAAAGTGAGGAAGTGTAACTATTATTAATAGTGTAACTATTATTAATAGTTACATTAAGTGTAACTATTAAGTTCTATGTTACCACTGATGCTGCCTGGGGCTTGAGGGGAGGCTGAAACACATTTTAGGAACAATTTCATACTTTGTTAAAGTTATGGAGTGTCACTATATATGATAGCTGGCTGCTACCTGAAAATTACGTTGTCATGTCAGTATCTCAGTATTTTTTACACTGACCAAGATGTTTGGTGGCTTGTAGGTGGATTTAGATATTTATCTATTTATATATTCTCACTTCTTTGTTGTTAATGCTTGTTTAAAAACTATTCCTAGTCCTCACAATGTCAGGGTTATTCTTTTCACCTGATGTTTTCTTTAGCAGCTATATAAATCACCTGATGATGGTGACAACAATGACTTGAGTGTATGTTTGCTGAAAGTTTCTCTGATAGAGAAACAGTTCTGATAGCGCGTCATGAGTGTGCTTACATGTTCCTTGGAGATGTTCTACTTCAGTGTAAAAATAAGCTTTGTTAATCATGCTATGCAATGTATCAGCGAACATTCTATCTCAGGTTAGAAACAGCAATTAAATTTTTCCTCTAGATTAAGTATCCCAGTGAAAACCATGAAAAATATGAAAGCTTTGTATTATGTAAGTGGATGGCTCCTGATAGCAGAGCCTCCTTTTGGTACACATCTTTCCAGTATTCCCTCAGACTACCATCATTTAGTTTTAATCTTTACAGTTTCTCATAGAAATTTGCTATTCATTTAAAAATATATGTACATAGCCACCACTTTATGCTTCGTTTTCTTTGTAGTTGCCATACACCTTTTCTATTGGAGTGATGGCATCAGTAGGCAGAGGAAGAGCAACTGATGTCATCTACTTGGAATTTTACAAGGCTTTTGGTATGATCTCGTATCACCTTCTTAACTCTAAACTGGAGAAGCATTTGAAGGCTGGACTATTTGATGGATAAGGAATTGGTTGGATGGTCACAAGCAGAGGATTGTGGCTGATGGCTCTATGTTCAGATGGAGGCTGGTCATGAGTGGTACTCCCAAGGTTCTGTCTCAGTATTGATTCTCTTCAACATCTTATTAAAGACCTGGAGAGAGGAATAGAGTGCATTCTCAGCAAGCTTGCTGGTGATACCAAGCTGAGTGGTGCAGCTGATACAATAGAAGGAAGAAATACCATCCAAAGGGACCTGGACAAGCTTGAGAAGTAGGCCCACAAGAACTTAATGAGATTTAACAAGGCCAAGTGCAAGGTGTCACAATGGGATCAGGGCAATCCTAGATAAAAGAATAAACTGGGAGAACTCATTGACAGCAGCCCTGACAAGAAGGGCTTGAGGATTCTGGTGGATGAGAAGCTGGATGTGAGCCAGCAGTGTGTGCTTGCAGCCCAGAGATCAACAGTATTCTGGGCTGCGACAAAAGGGAGGTGATTGTCCCCCTCATGAGGCCCCATCTGTAAAACAGCATTCAGGTTTTGACCCCCCAGCTCAAGAATGTTGTAGAGCTCTTGAAATTGGTTCCAGAGGAAGATCAGTTGATCAGAGGGCTAGAGCACCTCTCTTCTGAAGACAGGTTGAGTGAATTGGGCTTATTTAACTTGGAGAGTGTTCCAGCGAGACCTCACTGTGGCGTTCCAGTACTTGAGAGGAGTTTGTAAACAGGAGGGAGACTATTTACCCAGCCGAATAGTGATAGGACAAGGAGGAATGGCTTCAGATGAAAAGACAGAAGATTTATGTTAGATGTTAGGTAGAAATTCTTTACTCAGAGGATGGTGATATGATGGAACAGGCTGACCAGAGAAGTTGTGGATGTCTCATCCTTGGAGATGTCCAAGACCAGGTTGGATGGGGCCTTGGGCAGCCTGGGTAGGTAGCAACCCTGTCCAGTATAAGCAGATAGGAACTAGACGATTTAGATGACTTTTAAGGTGCCTTCCAACCCAAGCCACTCTATGATTAAAAAAGCTGACAGTCTTGCATTTTTAATCCATAATAGCTTCACAGGCTAAGACTCAAGGTTACTTTCAGGGATTTGAAATTTAAATGATCTCTTACTAGTTTTAGTATGATTGTTATGAGTATACCTTAAATCAGTGTTAACTTTTGTCAAAAATTTTTTTCTCTTGATAGGCTTTTTTTTTTTTTTTTTTTTTTTTTTTTCTTTTTTAAATCATGCTCTGGGGGTGCGTGAACAAGGCAACTGAATGAATCAGTGAAGAGCAATCTTTTTATTATTATTATTCTCGCCCTTACTTGTGTTTCACTTATTGTCAAGATAATCAAGAACCTTCTTTGGAAAAAAAGGCATATGGCATTGAATGTTTCAAGTATTTTTGAAAATATGAAAAAAGCGTTTGTTGCTTCTCTGCTCTGTTGAATCAGAACAAAAAACTTGGATGCTGCTTCCCCAAAGAGTTACTCCCTCGTGCTTTTCTGTGCAAATGGATTACACTCCGTGAAGTTTCAACCACTGTAAAATTTGCTCATACTGTATCACTATTACAATACAACGTAAATGGAAAGAAAATCTGGGGAATGCATCAGAGCAATAACTTTGAATATTCTGTTTGATCGCCTCTTCTTTGCTAGTTGTAGAATCATAGAATGGGTTGGAAGGCATCTTAAGGATCATTCAATTCCATCATCCTTTCCACAGGCGAGATCGCCACCTACTAGGCTGACCAGAGCCTCATCCAACCTGGCCTTGAACGTCTCCAGGGATGGGACATACATAACTTCCCTGGACAACCTGGGCTTCTGGAAGGAGAATGTCTTGCAAGCTTGAAAACAAGGATCTTCAGCTACTTTAACAGAAGTCTTACCTTTACTTATAAGAAGCGGACATGATCTCATGAAAGACACAAGCAAGCAAAATTTACTAAACAGAGTTAATTGCTTAAAGTCTACTGTGGTACCTTTATGTACATTGCAAGACATCTCTGCATGTACACAATTTAGGTTTTGATAAGCCATTCTCTCCATGAAGTTTCTAATTCAGAGGTTCTGAAGTCAAAAGAGTTTTTAGCATGGCCAGGTATTGGGAGGCTTTACTTCATGCTGAGGTTTTAATTTTGATTACTTTATTTGGTATTAAAGAAATGTTAAAAGAGATTTGCTTTTAATAAATAAGTTTAAAACAACAACAACAAAGAACACTATAAAAAGAAGAAAAAGAAAAAATGGACAAATAAAACATGATTATCCAAAAGTTTAGCTGGTGAATTTAAAAGATAGGGTGATCTACTTTTGATTGAAAATAACATAAAATTTTCCATAATTACAGTACAAATGAATAAATCTTTCTTATGTATTGATTCTTTTTTTTTCAGCGTGTTTTGACTGGGCAGTGAGAGAGAACACTATGGTATTATGAAACAGTATTTAGTCTTGAGTAAAGATAAACAAAGAGATCAATAGTGAAGTGCTTTAAAATGGAATAAAACAATAAATACTAAATATTCCCCTTGCTCTTTTGGGTTGGCTTTTGTTTATTCTATACAGCTTGCAAGAGCAGCTCTTTATACTGCAATCTGTTATATATACGTGATTCACTCAGCTGGGAATGTTGCAGCTAGTTGAATGAGTTGATAGAGCTCCTCTACAACTCCCAGCTCTTTTAAGAAAGGGGATAAAAGAAAAACAGTGCATGGAAGGAACTGAGGACATTGCCATTATAACTGTCCTCATAACTTTCTTCAAGGCTTTTCTCTAGGGCCTATGTTGCCTCATGTCCTTTGTTTTCATAAGTAGCAGCTTTTGCTTTGCTGATATCTCTTCGTAGGTGATATCTTTTTATAGTCTGAAGACTTTATTATTATTATTATTATTATTATTATTATTTTAATATTTCTTCCCCTATTGCAGAAAAGACAGTTTATAGTGGGGGTACCAAATACATTGAGCATTTGTTTACCTAAGAGCCAAGGTAGAGTATGTATGCAGTAGGCACTGGCTAGGCCCCATTCACCATTCTGTTGCAGATAATTGTGTACAATATAAAGCCAGCTCCAACATCTATGTTTGTAGCAAGATGAATCATGCTCCCTCTGTTACATGGCCATTATAATTCACAGATGGCTGCTGGTGGCTAGTGCTATACAGACTGTGAATCTTTATATTAGGATTTCAAGGGACAATATTCATGCTGAAATTATCTCTGCCTAGAAAGATCAGTCAGTCCTGCCATAGATGTAAAAATCCTAGCCGCGTAGTGCTCTGTCCTGAGTTGATGCTACAAAAGTCCAAAATAAAGTTTGTAGAAATATTATCAACCTGTCTTCCATTACACCCTGATGAACCTGTGTCAAGTTTAATAGTGAAGTATATAGGACCACAGAATTAGAATCAATAGAAGTATACACGTTTCGTAGAACAATAGAGTGACTTTTGATGATGTGATACTGTGATGACAGTCTAACCATACTAAAATATACATACATATACACACATATATATCCATCTCCCAGCATCTACGTCTATTGAAGCTTTAGAACTCCATCTATGAATTCATATGCAGAAATTAAGAGCAAGATACAGAAATCACTTCTCCGATCGAAATGTAACATATCATCATGGAAAAAAAAGGAGTCTCACAATCAATCTCCCATTGTACTCAGGGAGCTTTATAAGATAGCATACTTGTAAAAGAATCATTCTTCAAAAGTATGAAGAATCCAAGGTACTCTCTAGAGAGATAAAGAATAATCATTCATGACTCATTTTTATATGCTGCTTCTCTGGCAATGGCAACACTGGGGCCTACAGAACAGTGGAAAATTTATGAAACTACCTATTAAGATTTGTCTAAAGTTGTTAATGAAACTGTAGTTGCATAAGTCAGATGTTGGTATGTTCAGTTTTTATTACAACCAAGATGAATCTGAAATGAGATTCTCAGGTGCATCATAAAATAAAGCACTGTTATTCTATGGCTCTTCCCAGTAATTTGTAATACCATGGCTTGATTTCAATTGCTTCTATTACATTCCAACATTTGACATTTAATACTCTGTTTGTTAATTTTGACTTAAAACCATAGAACTGTAGAGAAAAAAATGTTGCAAAGGATTTTTGGAGGTCATCTCACCAAACCTCCTGCTCAAAGCAAAACTAATTTCAAAGTTTACGTCAGTTTGTTCAGGGCTTTGTCCAGATGAATTTTGAAATTCACTTTTGATGGAAACCTATACCAAGGCTTAACTATACTTAGTGGGAAGACAGTTTTCTTTATATCAAGACTGAGTTTAATTTTCTTTAACTTATGTCTTTTTGCTGTACACCTGAGATGAGTCGTACTTCACCTTCTCTACAGTTTCCCTTTAGACTGTGGAAAACAGCAATTTCATTTTCATTTGTTTCATTTGGTTTTCTGCTCTCCAGAGAAATTAAACCCAGTTCTGTCAGGCTCCCCTCATGCACTGTGTCTGTGTCCCCTGAGCATTTCAGTGTTCTCTGCTGGACTCTCTCCTAATCATGAGTCATGTTTTTTCACAACAGATAAATATGCAAGTCTTCAAGACTGACTACTTGTAAAAAAAAAAACAAAAAACCACAAACACAACAGCTCACCTGTGTTTATGGCACAATAAACTTCTTTTAAGCGACTTTTGTTGCTGCCTTTTGTCCTCTGATGGTATCAATTATCTTGATGCTATGTATGTGCCGTCTTCCTTCTCTATATGTATTATTGCACGAGGAGCTGAACACAGCAAAACAAAGGTCTGTAATATATGGCTTATTGTAGTGAAACAGAGGAAAGTGACATTTTTGCACTGATTAGAAATTACTTTGATTCCTTGAAATATTTGAAGGGTTTTTTTTTTTTTTTTTTTTTTTTTTTCTTAAGAGTACCATTGTGTACCGTATCTTAGAGAACATTGTGTCATTGTTATATTAATCTTGGACTTGTTCTTACATTCTTTATTACACTGAATAATCTTATTTCAGTTTCATATCTTTGCTGGTTTTTTTGCTTGTTTGGACAGCCATTGTAGACAGATCTACAAAGCTCAAATGATGTCTGGGTGCTCTACTGTCTAGGTATCTGAAGCAGACAAATGATAAATTAAATTTTGCTACAACATACTTTTGTTTTTCTCTATAAAGTGACCTCATACAATGTTTCCATAACAAGGAATTCATATTTTACTTTTTTTTTCTTTCTTTTTTTTTTTTTTTCTCCCAGCAAGTCTATAGAACAATTGGAATCATTTCTTGTGCCCAATTTCTTCCCCAGTTTATTCCTTTTGTTTCTACTGTGCTGTTTCCCCCCAGATTACTGTCAGCTGTCTAAAGTTAATTGCCTTTTTGGTTGGGAGATCATGAATCAAGCATTCCAGTAGCAGGGGAGTAGAACTGGATGATCTCCAGAGGTATCTTTCAACTGCTATGATTCTGTGTGTATTCTTCCTGTGGTAAAAGACATTTCTGCCCTCTAACGTGTGACCACAAGGTCTGAATCCCTGCTGTACTGTAAAATTAATCCAGCCCTGAACTTATTCTATGAGAGAAGAGAGTGACAATGAGAAGGTTATCAGTCTTGTTACTTGTCCTTGTGATTCTCAAAGAGTTTATGATTTGAAATTGAGTACAGAAAGACTACTGAAAATTTTTTCTTTTCTTAAGTGAGGTATATGAAATACAGCCCAAAAGGAAGAAACAATTTTAAAATAAATCTTGTTTCTGAAAATACTTGTCTCCTCTTGTAGTATTTCGTATTCTCTAATGTGCCCATATAATTAACTTGTCCAAAGACCACGCTTCATATGTTCTTTTTTGGGATTGTGTCACTTCTTCTGTATGACACGCTTATTTAAATGTGTCTTGGGTTAACTGGGTTGTTCTTTTGACCTAGTTAGAGTTACAGTTTGCTCTTGCTGCGGATTTAATTTCCGTAAGCAATGCAGCAATTTGCTTTTCAGTCTTCTTTTACAGGAATTCATTCTACTTTGCTTCAAATAAGTACATTTAGTTTTTATATGCAGCCCTAAATTAATAAATGTCTTTACTGATGTAGATAGGTAAAAGTTCAAATTACCCTAGAATGAGATAATGGCATTAAAAAAAATAATAGGTCACTCACATAAATTCTTACTTATGCAGTGCCACCTTCCTTCTAGTCTATGAGATACTGAATAGCGCCGCTTTTCTCACAGACATTTTCCGATTTTTCAGATAAGCATTTTGAGAGAGTTTAGACAAATTCAATTTGACTATGATTGCTCAGCATTCAGTTGTCTGTTTGCATGTCAATTCTGGCTAGAGCAGATCAAGAAAATAAGGGCACTGAAAGCACTGACTTTATAGGGAGCTTTTCTTGTTGAATAGTTTAGAGGAAGTATGAAATCATCCAAAAAAATCTATCTATTCTGATTGCAATTACTATTTTCCTCCCAGCTCTGGTACAGGTATTAGAAATTTGTTTGGTTTTACAGTACTAGAACAGGAGTTAGAGCAGCATAGGATGTGCAAACAGCAAAATTCTGAGAGATTTCAAGACATATTTATTGGGAGGAAGAGAGACTTTTCCTTCCATTCACTCATACTGTTCATTAAACTCTTCTCACTTAGACAAAGCTGTCAGTACAAAGGTTGTAGTATATCTCCTTGTACTCATTAAGTTGTTTCACAGCTTTGCTTGAGTGGTGTAAAATAGTCTTAGTGAGAAATAGTCTGGCCGAAGGACAGCAACTAGTTTGAAAGAGCTAAATATTGGCAATCACAGCTGGCCTGTGGATGTGTTAAGATAATTATGCCCTGCAAGATGTACTCTACACATCAGGTACAGGCACAATAAGCACTACTTACCTACTACATACAATTTTTCTGCAAACAAATGCTATTCAAACATCTTGGTGAGTTTGATAAATGTTTTATTTGCACTATGAGATGTGAGAGAGGCAGAAGCTGACACATCGATATGTAAATAAAACATTTGTCAGACATCTCTAGTGATTCTGATAGTTCTCCATTCATTGGAAGAGCAGTCTGGGAGCAGGTAAACTGAGCTATCAATGTTAATAATATCATAATACAAACTGATGTGGACAGATGCCACAGTTTATGTCATTCCAAATGATATTATATGTGTGTATGAGAACCTTAGTTTTGTTAAATGAGCTTTCATATGTTTGAAGCTTTTATTTCTTTTTCCAGCTGACAAACTGCTATGCTGTTACAAATTAGATTAGTGACACAGGGAGTACCTTATGTTTCTTCCCACAAGCATTTTGCAAGGTATTTTGAGAAAGAAAAAATTCTGAAGGGGCTTGGAAATGCCTGACAGAGCAGCTTTCAGTGGAACAGAGCAGTGTGTCTACAAGCTGCAGCCATCATTTGTTAGGTGGTTGGTTTTTTTTAAAGCTGTGCAGGATACAGCAGAAAATAGAAATACACAACCATTGTTTCTTAAACTTTCTAGTACAGAGTTATTAACAGCATTTGTGTTTTGCAAAGTTATCGAATCTTGTTCTAAATATGCTTCTTAAAATCTGTGATGTCTATCTTTCTGAACACATGCATGTACATGCAATCTGAGCCCTTTGTCACTCTCTGCTTTAATGAGTAGATGAGTAGGTCAGGCTGGAAAAAATGTAAATAGTGTAGTAGTGTTAGTCTTTTGGAATATATTACATTTCTTAGGTAAAGTACCAAGCTCAATGTACTTGTATTTTAAATAACACAATGGAAGATTTTATAAATAGATTTTCATATAACATGGACACATACAGTGTCTAGCCCTGAGCATGGGAAGACTGCTCTAGCCAGGCAGGACAGCATGCAGTCAGTGAGGACTGTAAAGCACACCTTTGGCTTTTATCTTCATATTTACAGAAAATAGGTAGAATGGGTGAGACGACAGCACTGTTCAACTCCCCAAGATGTACTGCTACTATGATGAAAACACATTATTCAAGCAGACTGCAGAGCTGTGAATTTAATCAGTGTATAATACATTCTTGTATCTACATAGAGATAAGCAAATGATGAAATGAATGGGAACTGTTTTGTTCTAAGGGATGCCTTTGCAAGGATGATTTGTAAAAGTATAGATGAAAAATATTCCCAAATCCCTTCTACTTAGTCATACTTTCTCTGTCTTTTAAATGGTCATGGTGCTGCGATACTGCTGTTTGAGAAAAAATGTTTCTCATTCTTGCCTGCGTTAACAATCAAGGTCATAACATCAGTCTGAGATTCCGTGATTACGATTAATTACCACCACCCATTTGTGTCTTTCTGTTATTTGCATCACAATACTGTCCATGATTATTTAATCATGCACTACATCACCTACATAAATCCTTGCTTTGCTGGAGTATAGATGTTTTTTAGGAGGTGAATCAAAGGTTTGTAGTTAAAAAGCTTGATGTCCATAGCTCCTACCTAATTTGCTGCAGATGCTAAAGATGAGGCAATGATTAAAACAGAATATGGATTTGGAAATGTGGTTGGCTTTTTATATCTATCTATCTATCTATCTATCTGTCTATCTATCTATTGTTTCAGAACACAGCAGAAAGATTTTGGAGAAGTGAATTATTATTGCAATCAAAAAGTAAAACAAATAAAAGGTACCTATATATAAAACTATATAAATTAATAAAACATATCCAAGTCTTTTCTTGCTGATGTAGGAGAATTTAGGAAGCAGTCAGACATTTTAAAGTAAGGGTCAAAGTGCTAATGTTTGAATGCTCCATTTCTTTCATGTGATCTGTGCACTGCTACCTTGTACAGATGTATTCTGTTTAAAAGCCTCTCATGATCTTCTCTCTTAATCTCTTCTTAATTTATTGACTCTATTTATTTGCTCTAAAACTACATTTTCTGCCACATTTTCTACTTGCTGAAGAATGATCTGCAGACACGAGAATTAAACCGTGCAAAGAGAAAGTCTAAATGTTTTGCTTCAAAAAATATCCAGTCAAGGGTTATGTTCCTGTTTATTCCACATTTTTTTGATGTAGTTGTGGAAGTCTTATCCAATTGTCACAGATGGTCGATAATATTAAGTTATTTTGTTTAGTTACCAGGCTTTCTTTCCCCACCTGCTATTTGATTTTTAGTAATGCTCACCAGCTGCTTTTTGTTGTCAGTAAGAACTTTCCTTTACATATACAAAGTAGTTTAAAATTTTAATTACTTCATTAAGCCAGTCCTAAGTCTTTTCAAACTAAGTCTTTTCAATCCTGAGATAATGACAGCTTTAATGCATTCAGTTTTAAACTCTGAATCTCAGTTTCACATATGTAACAGAAATATATTCCTTTATATGGGAGATGAAATATATTTTACAGGCATACTGCAGAAATGATTGTTGAAGAAGAACTGACATATTAACTGTGAAATCTCATAATGTCTTCCTGCTTCACATCTGATGCTAAGTCTAGACCAACCATAGTGTTTCTATGAAACTTTGGTGAGAAGTACAAACAAGCACCTGACCCATAAGAAAATATTTTCTGCTCTGGCTTGATGCCTGATTTAGTTAATCAGAAGGATGAAGTCATAGAACAGAGTATTTGTTTAGCTGGAAAGAGATAATTGGATGGATGGTCACATTGAAAGAGCTGCGGTCAACAGTGACAAGTGGCACTCTTCAGAGATTTGTACTGAGACTGATATTATTTAACATCTTTTTGTCAGTGACATGGACAATGGGATTGAGTGTGTTTTCAGCGAGTTTTCAGATGACACCAAGCTGAGTGGTGTGGTTAATGTGCTGGAGAGAAGGGATGCCATTCAGAGGAACTTTGACAAGACTCAAGAAGTGGGACTATGTGAACCTTTTGAACTTTAACAAGGCCGAGTGCAAGGCCCTGCACCTTGAGTAGATCAATTCTAAACATGAGCATAGACAGTGCAAAGAGTGGATTGAAAGCGGTCCTGCAAACGAGGAGTTAGTGATTTTGGTGGATGAAAAGCTGAATGTGAGACAGCAATGTGTTCTTGCAGCTCAGAAAACTAATTGTATCCTGGGCTGCATCAAAAGAAGCATGACCAACATGTTAAGAGAGGTGATTCTTCCCTTTACTCTGGTATCACAAGATTCAATCTTCAGAACTGTATTCAGTTCATGGGGCCCCAGCACATGAAAGACATAGACCTGTTGGAACGGGTCAAGAGAACTGTCACTGAGATGACAGTGGACCATGAAGAGCCTGGAGCATCTCTTCTATAAAGACAGGCTGAGAGAGCTGGGGTTCTTCAGCCTGAAGAAGTAAGAACATAGAGCAGCCTTCTATTACTTAAAAGTGAAGAAAAAAAAAAAAGAAAAAAAGAAAAAGTAAGAAAGATGTGAAGAGACATTTTAAGAAGGCTAGTAACTACAGCAATTATTTTTAACAAGTAGTAGTAGTTTTAAACTGAAAAACTGTAGATTTGGATTAGACATGAAGAAATTATTTGCTATGGGGTGATGAAGCTGTGGAACAAGCTGCCAGGAGAAGTTACTGATTCCTTATCCCCGGAAATGTTCAGGGCCAGGTTTGATAGGGCACTAAGGGAAGAGATGATGGAATTAGATGGATTAGATCCTTCCAACTAAAACCATCCTATGATTTCATGTTTTTGTAATTTGACTCCCACCATAGGTTTTCAACTCTGGACTGGATTTCTAGAAGCATGAATGAGATCATGTTTTACTTTCCTAAAAGCCAATATAGTGCAAAAGTTTACCACTGTTCAAAAAGTTAGAACTCCTCTAAGCATGACTGGGAGACTGTGTCTTGAGGACATAAATCAGCATAGCAAACTCAGGAGTGAAGACCCAGAGCATCTCTGGTGTGTGAGAGGTATTGCTACTCCCTCAGGCAGGAAGATCAACCATCACTGAACATGCAGAGCATTTGGAGCTGGCTTGTAGTGTCAAGGCTGCTCATAAAAGCTCACTGTGTTAATCAGGGTGCTTACTGAACCACTTGTGTGACTTGAAATACTTACATACTTCAATAGCAATGTGTTTTATTTCAACAACTGTAGATGGCAAAATATTGAAATCTGTATTGGAGGTAGTAGTGTAGCCTTGTGTGTTATAAAGTCTGCTCCAAAAATACAGCCTCCTATTTTATTATGCTGGCCCACAGCATCAGAGACAGGTGTTGGTGGTGTGGCAGTAGAGGTTGTACATTCCTGCCAATATCCTGTTACATTTTGTTGCCATGCAACAGATGTCAGCAAAGGGCAGTCTGGCAAAATGGTGTCTAATAAGGAAATGCACATGAAGTAGAATGTGTGGAATCGAATTCCTGCATGGGGAAAAAATGGCATCCAATGACATTCATTGATGCTTGCTGAACATTTAGGAAGACAAAACAGTGGATGTGAGCACAGTGAGATGGTGGGTGATGGATTTCAGCAATGGTGATAGCAACAGTGGGTCACCTCCATTGCTGCAGATTTTTACAAACAAGATATGCAGGCTCTCATTTATTATTGGTGAAAAATGCACAGATAATGGTGGTGACTGCATTGAAAAAGTGTCTTGCATCTGAGAGTTTGCCCTATCAAGTAGTGTTGTTGTGCTCTTTGCATCTGTTGTCACTTTCATGGAAATTAGTAGGAGGCATTAATTCCAGAACAAGCTACATATTTCACATGTGAGAAATGATTTGTTCTAGTGCGGGGTTTAGCTGGCTTTTTTTAGATACTTTCCTGGGATACTGCACTTTGTGTCAAAGTAGAGCAGATACAGAACCCTATCTCATCTAAGACTACCGTGACCATAAGAGAAATAAGCACTTTTCTACATTCACATGGTGAACAGTAGATAGTAAATATATCTGTATGATAAGTGAATGAGGAGAGACACTAGGAGAAATACTTATTTCATGAGAATCCTCTCTCTTTCTCTCTCTTTTTTTTTGTTTAGTTAATATCAATTGTATCAAGATAAACTGGATTGAATGCTTGGAATTGCCAATATCTATTTTTAGATTCAAGGTGTTCAGGTATGTGTCACTTTTCTTTGTTTTCTCTTGTCAAGGAGAATACTTATTTGAATAAGTGTGTTGAAATATAATTTCTAAACTTTTATGGATGTCAAGACAAAATATTAACAAAAGTTGTTATAGTTAAATTCAACACAGATAAAATTGCAGTTTTCATCAGTAAGGACAGCAGAGAATTGGAACAAAAAGATTTCATTCAGACTATGCTTTATGATACCTTTCTGCCAAAACCAGCAAAGGCAATCATAATCAACTGTACTACTTGAAAAAGAAATTATATTGATCTTTTCTTCTGCAGCTAAGTCCAAGTTAGTGAATTGACTTTTTAAACATCATGAATGTTGTTCTGTGAGTTCTGAGATTTGATGTTTTTGTCATATGTTGATTTACACATGTGTATGAAACTGAAAAGTGATGGCACTATATCATTTTAGCTAGATGTCAGTGTGTGTTATAGCTAGAATTTTGAATCTCAGATATGAACACTTGTTTCTGGGGACTGTTGCATGTGAGAGAAAATAATGATGAAAAGAGGAAGGCAAGATCAGAAGTTAAATGTAGGAGATTTCTCTTTTATAATGTAATATATTTTGTTCCCTCTCCACATAAATTTTATCTATAAGCCACTAGCTAAATGTTGACATCGATGTGGATATAGAAAACAATAGGGAATGTATGCAGTGCTGGGGACCACAATGCCTGGATGCTTCGAAATTTTTCATTTCTGCATTCAGAGCACAATGACAGATGCCAGATGTCCAGTCATTCAGCTATCATATCTCTTGCACTTTCTTCTTTCAGTGTCAGCCATTTTTGCTTATCATTGTTTTTATGTGAGAACTACTTAAGCCCATTGTGATGAAGGCAGGGAGCAAGAAGAGAAGCACTAATTCATTCTAATAAAAATATATTTTTATCCCAGCCTCTAATTTCTTGTTTTTGTCTCCCAAAATCTTCAGAGAGGAGTAGAACTAAGAGCTAGTAGAGGCTTTTTATTTTAAAGTACGCAAGCACAAATTGTACTACTATTGAACAGCTTAATGGTTAAAATTAAGAAATTCAAATGACTAGATTAGGGATCTTCTTACGGGGGTATTACATAAAGTATCATTAGCATCACTCATTTCTTATCTTTAAGAAAAAAAACACAAAAAAACCCAAACAACTGAGTATTAACAGCTACTATATATTATGTTATACTCAGTGGCTTCATTTCACATTAATCTTGCTTTGAGACTACTTACAGAATTAGAACTGGGAGCAGAGGTATCTGTATATACAGTAAAGTTGTAAGTGCCTGTAGTATGTGAAACAGCAAGTTTTCTTTTGTAAGCTTAAGAGGTGGTCACCTCTTGAACACTTGTGATTGTTCTCTGATTTATAGCCACAAATTCAGGTGCTGAAATTTATCTACATTATACTGCTGATACCGAAGAGCTCTTCTGGATCATTTTGTAAACTATACTCTAGCAGCATATAAAGGTGAAAACAAGGAATCTGAAGAGATGAAAACTGAACTTCTCACTGGTGATATTCACAAACAGAGCACTACCACTAGAAGCTCTGTTATAAATCTTTTTAATTTAACTTAATGCTTAGGAATAGGAATTAAGCTATTTCAAAACGAAATTTGCTACTCTTAGTGTCATAGGGATGGAAGTGATAAAATAAATTCCTGTAATGGAAGCAGCAAAGCTACCAGAATTTGAGTTTTTCTCTCATCGTGTACTGAAATGATTGAAGTTTACTGACTGCTGCAGTTATAAGCTGAAGATTTTTTACTCAGGCAATGATTTATATTGATGAGCTCAGTGCTAGTGATCTGAGGTTTACTTTTTCAGTAATCCAGAATAGGCGTTTTACCAAAGTGGAGTGCTGGCTTTATTGCAAGATTATTCAAAATCTTCAAAACTAGCATTCTTGCCACTACTAGTGGTAGAGATGCTGAAGTTAAATGCGTAAAACTTATCTTGAGTATATTCTCCTCTGTGTGAAAGAGAAAAAGACTTTAACATTTGAGTTAGCGAGGAGTCATTTTTCCTTAGGAAAAAAAAAACTCAAACAAAAAACCCAAATAGTATTGCAAAAACAAAGTGAGAAATTCATAAACGAGAACTATTTGGAACCAAGGACTGTAGTTTAAAAGTCTCACTTTTAGAATCATTAGATAAATTAGATTTGTCTACTGTAGTTCAGCTGGTACTGCTGACCCTTGTTAGATGTCTAACCCTAACTACTTCATATCAGGTGCTCTTGAGCAAGAGGAGTTGAATGTAGATTTTTGATGTAGGAAAGAGGCATACGTAATAGAAAGGTTTCATGGGGTAAAGAATCAAAAGACAGGACTTGATACTGTTGTATTCTTTAATGCACTCAGGCTCTCCTGGACTTAGAAAAATTTATGTAGAACAAATACATAATACTGTAAACCTCTGCATTTTCATGTAATGCAAGTTAGAAGAATGTAAAAATATAGCTGTTATAATCTTTGTAGGTTCAGTGTTGAAATTTCTCTTTGCTTTACAGCAGAAAAGCATTTTGAAAAAAAGTAAACTTTTTCCTTCAGTGAAAAGAATGCCTTAATTGAACAGCAGATACTAAAGTAGCTGCGAGTACTGAATATCTTTAAACTGATGTTCTAATTCCTGTAAATTCAGGCATCTGCCATTCTTTTTATACCAAGGTTAATTCATACACAGACCTTCTGAGAAATAATTATCTTTTCATTTACTCAGATAGATCAGCTCCATGGATCTTAACTCACAGCTATCATTTGCAATCTGCTGTGTAGTTTTCTCACTATTTCAAACCATTTTTGTATTGACCTTTAAGGCAACCGCATAATTAAGATCACTGGTGCTGTTCTGTAACTTTAAATTCACTACATCAACAAGTTCATCATGTAAAAAGGCCACTAACATATCCATTAGGTCTATCATGCTCTTTTGAAATCAGTAGCAAAAGCCACAGTGATCTCAGACATAGGAAATTAATTCACAAAATCATAGAACAGCAGAGGATGGAAGGGAACTTTGGAGGTCATATATACAAACTCCAAGCTCAGAACATAGGGTACTCATATGCAGTTGGGTTTTGAAGATCTCCAAAGATAAAGAGTCCAGAATATCTCTCAGTAACCCAGTCTAGTATTCAGACACTCTCACAATTTTAAAAACAAACAAAGAAAACCCCTTGGTCTGTGCCCATTGCCTTTTGCTTTCACTAGCCACTGCAGAGGAGTCTGGCTCAGTCTATTCCTCCCATCAGCATACATACATATTATGCATAAGGTCCACCAGAACTTTCTCAAAGCTGAAAAGCTCAATTCTCAATCTCTCCTCATGCGAGAAATTTTCCAGTGTCTTGATAATTCTTGTGTTCCTTTGCTGGATTCACTGCATGTCCATGAATCTCTTGCAAAGAGGAAATCAGATTTGGACCCAGCAACATAGGTGTGGCCTCACCAGTATTTCACAGTGGAGAAGGATTGACAAACTTGACCTGTGAGAAGACAGTCTTCCTTATGCAGCCCAGGAGGCTGTCAGCTTTCTTTGCAAGGAGATCGTGCTGATGGCATGTGGGCATCTTGTCATGCACCAGAACACAGGACCTTTTATTGCAATGATAAACAACAGATTTTGGCAATAGTTTTTGAAGAATTTGGAAGTAGGAAAATAAAAGATTTTGCAAATATATTGATTATCAGTACGTTTTTCTCCAGTTCAAAATAATTAAAAAAAAATCTGAAACTAGGAAATTAATAACACATTTAAGCTTAAAGTCCAACTTACACTGTTATTTTAATGTGAATACAAATTACATGGTATTTGTTTTAAAATTTACACCTATCTATTCTCTTCCATGCATCTACTTCCATCCTGTAATTTAGTTTGCTAGGATTTTTCTTAGGAGAAATAATACCAATAAATGCATGCTTTTTTAATGTAAAAGACAAGATAAGGAATTGGATTAAAATTATATAGATACAAATCATTGCCTGTCAGACTAACATAGATTGCTTCTTGTCGAGAGAGGGAGGAGAATGCATTTGTAGCTCCTCTACCTGATTAAGTTTCATAAAATAATCAGGAAAGCTTTTCTGCTGGAAATAAAAGTTACTTTTTGAACTTAATTACATATCAGCACTAAATGACACCAATTAAATTCTAATCTGTAATGTACTTTTAACAGAAATCCTAAAAACCTTTAATTTGCTAAAAAGGTAATTTTGTACCTAAATTAAATTTTAATTATTGTGCACACATCTTGTTTATATAAAGCTCACAGAGGTATTGCATATGGCTTGAAGGCTTTTGTTTGCTTTTTGTTTTTTGGTTTTTTTTTCCCCCTAAAATGAATTTATATTTAATTTCTCTGGGCATACTTACTTTCTCCTGTAAACGTTTCAAAGGTTTCTTTGGTATCCTTAGCAGACAGCTTTGGCAAGTAACACTGTTTTTTTGGATTAGTAACACATATAGAACAGAATACAATGAGTTTAGCTTGGTGAGCACTCAAAATCTGTCACAAATGACATTGCACTTGAGACTCTTTTGAAAATATTGGTATATTGTGATACCAAAGATCCTTAAAGAAGTTATACTTGTTGGCAAGATGTGTTTGTGTTGGGAGCTGAAATATTTTTCTCCTGGCTCTACTGTGGCAAGTGCCATGCGTAGAGGAGGCTTAATATGGAACTGAAGAATAGTGAAAAGGAAGAATGTCAGTTATGAAAAATATGAATTTTATATACTCCAGATCTGTCCATCATAATTTTGAATGCTGTCTTTGATTTCATTATGACTAAGGCTGAGATGTCATGTCAAGTTTGCTCAAGGTGTGGACTGAGAATTTTCTAAACAGTGAAGTGAGGAAGAAATCTTCACAAGCCTCCATCTTTTACTATCTGTCAAGTTAGGACCCTCTGAATAAGAGGAAGATTGCAAAAAGGTTACTTTGATTTTGCGATAAAAGGTCAATTTTTTCCAGATATTCTGAAATTGATGAATGTTTTCACTGAAAAACTAGGCAGTTGGATTCACTCAGTCTTGAACATTAGTCAGTCTTTACGTATTTCTCCATTACGCTTTTAAAGGTCTGACTGAATTCTCAAACCTAGAAGAACCATGTATTCCTTTATTTCTTTTATTTGTTGTTCTCAATAAAAACTTGTTAATATTTCAAACCTCTGGCAATTCCCAAGGACATATAACCAAGAAAGGAGATTTTTTTTTTTTTTTTTTTTTTGTAGGAATGGTTTTGGTCAAAATCATTGCATTTCCTTCAGAGTGCTGTTGATGAGTAAATTGATAAGATGCTTCTAAAGCATTTGAAATTACTTATCATTGAAAGTACCAACATTGGTATACTATGAATAAGAAGCAAAACTTTTTGGCAAATACTCCACATGAGGATTCTACTAACTAAAGACATGATAATTATTTATGGTATATTCCATATATTCCAACATCAATCCATATGTTCCAACGTTCCTAGGTGTTAAAAAAGAATAACTTAGAATATCAGTTTCTTACAGTTCACATCCCCTACAATGGTTAAATTTTAAAATCCACTCCAAACTTCATCACTTTGTATGAATTTTTAAGATTGTTTTCTCTTGTAAAATTCCAACCACAGTGTACTTTCAATGTACTTTGTTTTGTTATGCAGAACTACTGTTGCTAAGATTGTCAAACAACTTCTCATTAGTGATCAATCAAGATTTTTTTATTGTAAAAGTAGGTTCTGCACAATGCAGCTTGCATTTTAACATACATTTAAACAAGACCCCACAAAATGTTTAAATGCAAAAATGAAACCATACATTGTGCTTGTGGGATTAATCTTACCAAAGAGTTCAGGAGAATTCTGGCTCTGAAGACATAGAATATGTATGGGCTGACGTGTCATTCTGGGGAGGGTGAGAAAGATGACTAGTGGGAGTATTTTTTTTTTTTTCCATTCTGATAGAGCCTGTCATGAAGCTTAGTTTATTGGGTAGAGAAATCTTGTCTCTACTTAATTCAGGGAGAAATGTTATCATAGAATCATAGAAACATAGAATGGCCTGGGTTGGGCCATAATGATCAACCCTCCTGCTCTGTGCAGGGTCACCAATAACTAGCCCTTATATATAAGGGCTTTTCATTCATTTTAGGGAGAAAATTACTGCAGTAAAGCAGCAGTATTTTATGACATTATTTTAATGTGTGGTAAAGTCTAATTCATAAAAGGATATTTTAATTGCATGGCAAAACAAAACTGTTTACAAGCACTTTCTGGAAACAAGTAATTGCTAAATGTGAGCAAGATGTCCCAGCTTTTAATTAGCCACTGAATAAAGACTCCTTCCAAAAAAATTAAGTAAGAATTTAGTAAAATGTATGTATTTCAATATTGTATTTTTTACTGAGGCAAAAATTTTGTTTTGCATCAAGAATAGTTTGCTGACACAAAGTTCTACAGTTTATATTTCAAGAACAGACAGCCATGTATGGAGGACTGAGCACAGATCTTCTTCAAAGGCTCTAATCAGTATATTTGATTGAGTGAGAGAAAAAGAAAGCAACAGATTTGCTGAAACTCTCCATGAGGATGTAGAGATAGAACTCAGAAGTGTTCTGCTTCCTCAATGTTTAATTACTGAACCAGTAGAGAAAAGAAGGGAATATCTCTATGCCTTTCTCTGATAGCTTTACCAACCCAGTCCTGAAAACTTCTTCTCATTTGAAGGAGGGAAGATTTAGGTTGGATGTTAGGGGGAAGTTCTATACAAGGAGAGTGGTTAGGCCCTGGAACGGGCTGCCCAGGGAGGTTGTGGATGCCCCGTCCTTGGATGTGTTTAAGGCCAGGTTGGACGGGGTCCTGGGCAACCTGATCTGAATGTGTGTGTTTGGTGGCCCTGCTAGGCAGGGGGGTTGGGACTACATGATCCTTGAGGTCCCTTCCAACCCGGGTGATTCTGTGATTCTGTGATTCTGTGATTTGGGAGCTTGGTGAAACTCAAGTAAAACTTATTGTTTGAGATGACAGAAATCACATTTTGGTGGAATTTTCAAATATTGAATATTCTTTTTCTGGTTTTAGTGAAAACCTATGGAGGGTTATTCAAAAAATGTTTACAGAAAAGCTGCATTTATAAAAAACATTACATATACATTACTTGTCAAACAATTTATACATTATATATTGTCTTAGTTGAGGAAACACAGAATTTCAAATTATGGAGTTTCCTACAGACATTTCAATAAGCATGATTTTGAGAATTTTCCCACATTTCAAGATATGGTAGCTACTTTGCTAATGAAAATTTTGCAAGGCTGGGATTGACAGACAGCTGAATAACACAAAATTAATAAATGGTACAATAAAATCAGTCTTATCCCATTTGGATTCATTTTAAATTAAAAAAAGAAAAAAAAAAAAAAAGAAAAAAAAAAAAGAAAGAAAAAACAAAAACCCCCAAATGTACAACAGTAAGAAGCCTTACTTGTAGTGGGCAGGATTTTTTTCTAGATTAACAAACTGAAATTTTGCTTCCTTACAGTCTTTCATTTCTCTCCAGATTCTCTACATTCAAGAAGTGTCAAGCTGGCTAATTTCATTTAACAATTTGAATAGACTATTTCCCCTTGACATTATTCACACACTTCATCTCATAAAGAGGAAAATAATAGCAACTTCAGCACCTGAAAGGTGATCATTTACAGGCTGTGTTGTACGACCTTTCCTGAAGAAGAATGTAACAAGCCTATTATATTGAAACAATGAAGTGTGTGGGCCTAAAGCTCAAGAGAAATAAGTGCTGCTTTTGTCACAGTCATCCAGGACTCACTGGAAACAATTAGTGAGCAAGACATAGATCTAGTTTGAGAGAAAATAGCTGCCAGTAAGGCAGCACAAATTCCTGAATTTATTTTGTAAATGCAAGAGTTCTTACCATGGTTCACTAATAGAAATTGTTAGGCTTTTTTTTATAAACTCCTTCCAAAATGTGGAGGTTCTTGAAATGAAGGTTTTTTGTACAGAATTTGGCTGAAGGAGAGAGGGGAAGGTAGAGTAGGTGACAGGGGATATTAGGACAGAAAGCCAAGTAAGTTCCTACTGATCCACTGCTCTCAGTTATCAGTTTTTGGCATCAGCAGCCTAGGTGTCCCCTGGCATTCATCTCCATTCAGCACTCTGGTCTTCAGGATCTTCTTGGATTTCCAGCATCTTTCCTCCAGACAGGATTTTCACCTCCTGCTTTCCAAGCTCCCCTTCTTTCTGAGAACATTTTGAAACCAACTCTTCCTTCTTGGCCCCCAGGTCCAACATTTTCCTAGTCCATACATGGGAGCGCAATATGTGATCAGCTTCCTTGTTGTTTCTATCTCATATGTTTCCAGACATCATCAACATTTACAACCAGCTCAAACCATCTGCAGCTAGCCAGCAGTAGTCTTCTGCCTGAGAGCTCAACAGCTCGGTTTCAGGCATTCACTCATGCAAACATATACTCAGTTTCTACTAATTGCTAGCATTCAAAAGAAAAGCTATTTTTCCACCTACAGATTTATATTTGGAAAGTAAATTTCCAAGTCCTGTCTTAAAACATTTTGAACTCAGCTATTCCTAGTGTGGTAGTAGAGGGGTTCTATCCTCTGGGCTTTCCTTGAATGACAAGAAATCGGAAAACATTGTTATCATCTCAGGTTTGTTGGATACAAAATGAGAATAAATCCAGAAAGCCTTGAATCCCGTTGCAAAATTGAATTCAGATTTTTTGTTAGTCTATACAGAAATCTCTGGAAGAAGATCTCAGAACAAATCCTGAAAAATGAAAGCACTTGATATTGCAGCAAAGTATAAAATGTTTGCATCCATTGTCTTTGCCCTTACAGATCACTGTTTCCTTTTTTATTGCCACTGAGTATACTCAAATGGAAGTGTAAAGAGCAGTAAGTATGGATTGATGGTCAGCCAAAGCTGCATGATGCTTAAGGACACTGAATGCATATTGTAATTTTCTATGTTCTGATTGAGATGAACTGCCTGGATACATTATGGGTACAAGAAGAAATTGCAAAATGGTCCTATGGGTTATCGGACTGTCAGCTTTTGACTGACGGTAAATCATTCGTCTGTCTAAAAAATAGCAAGAGTGGATTCCAGTCAGATGTCAGATTGTTATTCAGTAGTTAGTAGATGACGCATAATCATGAAAGAGCCTTGATACAGTAATTGCCTCTGCCTTGTCTAGACTCTGAATATTATTATTATTCATGTTAGCTTTATAGAAATATCTAGAAATCCTGACTGGAAGGTCATACATAAGTAGATAGTCTCTGTTCGAGAGGTTGTAATACGAAAGGAAAGAGAGGTAATGGCTGAATGTGATAGAATGGAGAAGAAATATGGGAGATAATTAAGATGAGCTCATACAGTGATATCAGAAAGCTGTGGCTCTCTATTGGTTTTGGATGAACACATATGTTTCTGAAATGACTGCTGAAGTCTTTGTAACTACAGCAGAGTGAAACTTACGTGGAGTCACAGTGAGAACTCCATTTTTTCAGGTATGCTGTGTAGTTACTGAACCAGTCCTCTTAACTGTTCACAGGACACAATTCATAATGTGACAGAGGATTTTGAAAATTCTGAGTCATATTTCCAAACCACAGTGATGTACTTCCTGTTCTCCTGGGTCACTGACCATGCAAGACTTCCTGAGTAATCACAGATGACATGTAAGAGCAGCACATACATATTTATGTATATATATTTCTAGCTTTTTTATTAATGGAAAAATACAAGTTTTTGCACTTTTTTTTAAAATTTGATTGGAAAACTACATAAATGTAGCCTTGCTACAGTATTAACTAGAGTAAATCTGAAAGTATGTTCCTCAATAATGTGCTCATACACAGCATGTAATTATTTTCACATCTCATTTCCTTAGCTGATGAGATGGAAAATTAATTTAGAAAAAAAAAAAAACAAAAAAAACACAAAAAAACAAATAAAAATATAGAATTATTTTCCCTTTATTTAAAAGAAAAAAAAAGAGCTTGAAAAAATGATGATGTTTCCAGCAAAATAAAGACTTCATGACTTAGCCTTTATTCTTTAATCACCTTCCTCACCTAGGTAGCATAAGACAGGGTAAAAGGTAAATTAACATTTCTTTTAAGTTATATTACTAAATCCTTTTACAGGTATAATTATACTAGAGCTATTAACAGGTCTATTTCTTTCTGTTCTATTTCTATCTGTATGAAAGATTGAAAAGCTGTAAAAACAGTTGTGAACAAAACTGATTCCTCATACATGTAGAAGTACAATTCTGCACTTATTTATTTCAAAATGAATTTAAAGAAATCAAATTTTGAAATAAAATCAAACATTGCTTATCTGAGATTTGAGTGTCCAAAATGCCCCTGTTGCTTAATGGAACTTCCATTGTAGACAAAATATTTCTCATTCATATGGAGTCCTAGAGCGGACCATTAATTTCCTAAAAGAAATCTAACAGACCCAGAAAATACTTGGATCCTTCGAGAACTGAATTCCTAATATTCTGGATCCAGCCCATTTCATCTCTTGGAGCCGATGTGACTAAATGCATCTTGTGCTTATCTGGTCTCAGAGATTGTAGGAAATTTGTGCTCCCCTGTTGGCCCAAGAGCTCCCTCTAAAAACACGACTAAAGGAAAAGGAAAATGCAAAACTGAAAACAGCTAGAAGTTGGATGAATAAGCTATTAAAATAATAAATTAATCATACAATGTCTCGGGTTGGAAAGGACCTTTAAGCCATCCAGTTCCAACCTCGTGCTGTAGACAGGGTTGCCACTCAATAGATCAGGCTGCCCAGGGTCCAGTCCAGCCTGGCTATGAATGCCTCCAGAGATGAGGCATCCGCAGCTTCCCTGGGCAAAAAATCAGTGAAGTCTCTGACTCGTGAAATCTCTAAGTTGTCGATTGTTGGAAGAAAATAGGATACAACAAGGGAAATATCACTCTATATCTTCCTTGCTTCTTAAATGCTTTCCTTAAGAATTTTCTATCTGTTGTTATCACTGACATTCTATTGGGCTGGCTGAATCTAATGGGTAAAATGTGTACATCTATCCTGGTTTAAAGAAAAAAAAAAAAAAAATGGCAACGGACAGTTTATTGTGGCCAGCTGGCATGGTACAACCTATTTCCATACAATTAACTCTCTTACATACTAAATGAGTATGGCTACTTTCAGACAGCCTGTTGGAGATGATTCCTGGCTCATAATAACTGCTAAAGAACATAAGCAAGCCCAAGCTTTGTTTTAGAGGCTGCTGGTTATGGAGAACTTGCTAAAAGTTTGTTAGCATGATAGTAGGACAATGCTCAAGCAGGATTCCTCATGCTATTTATTCTCCTCTGCTTTAAAGATTAGTGTTCCTAAAACAAACAAACAAACAAACAAAAAACCCCTTGTCTTGCTCTCCTTCTCTGTTGGATCTTAACATATTCTATTCTTAATGGAGCATTGGAATGGAAATATGGGAGTGGACTGTCTACACACGGAAGCGTTTCTACTCTGAGTAGCCAGAATAAATGAAAATATGACAGAGTGAAGTGAGATAGTGAAATTCTTCATAGTACAGTAGAATCATAGAATCATAGAATCACAAGGTTGGAAAGGACCGAAAGGACCCGCAAAATCATCTAGTCCAACCCATTACCATTGCTACCACAGCTACTAAACCATATCTCGTAGCTCCTAATTCAAATGCCTCTTGAACACTGCCAAAGACGGCGACTCCACCACCTCCCTGGGCAGGCCATTCCAGTGCCCAGCCACTCTCCAAGAGAAAAAGTTTTTCCTTATGTCTAATCTAAACCTCCTCTGATACAACTTACGGCTATTTCCTTGGGTTCTGTTTGTTGCCTGGGAGAAGAGGCCAAACCCCTCCTCATCACAGCCTCCCTTCAGGAAGCTGTAGAGTGCAATAAAGTCTCCTCTGAGCCTCCTCTTTTCCAGACTGAACAATCTCAGCTCCCTCAGCCACTCCTCATAAGATTTGTGCTCCATATCCTTTCATAGTTTTGTTGCCCTTCTCTGGACATGCTCCAGGGCCTCAATGTCTTTCTTGCAGTGAGGGGCACAAAACTGAACACAGTACTCAAGGTGTGGCCTCACCAGTGCTGAGTACAGAGGGATGATCACCTCCCTGCTCCTGCTGGCCACATTATTTCTAATGCAGGCCAAGATGCCATTGGCCCTCGTGACCACTTGGGCACACTGTTGGCTCAGCCAAGCATCAACCAATGCCCCCAGGTCCCTTTCCTCTTCACAATTATCCGGTCATTCATCCCCAAGCCTATAGTGCTGGATGGGGTTGTTGTGGCCAAAGTGCAGGACCCGGCACTTGGCCTTGTGGAACCTCATCACATTCACCTCAGCCCAGCTCATCTATATCCCTCTGAAGGGCCTCTCTACCCTCAGGTAGATCAACACCACCTTCCAACTTGGTGTCATCTTCAAACTTACTGAGGATATACTCAATCCCTCATCTAGGTCATCAATAAAGATATTAAACAAGATGGGGCCCAGTGCCAATCCCTGGAGGACACCACTCATAACAGGTTGCCAGCTGGACTTAACTCCATTAACCACTACTCTTTGGGCACAGCCCTCTAGCCAGTTCCTTACCCAAAGAAAGGTATACCTGTCCAGGCCACGGGCAGCCATTTTCCCTAGAAGACTGTGGGAGACCATGTCAAAGGCTTTGCCGAGGTCTAGGTAGAATACATCAAAAGCCTTTCCCTCGTCTACCAGCCTGGTCATACGGTCATAGAAGGAGATGAGGTTGGTCAAGCACGACTTTCCTTTCAAGAATTCATGCAGGCTGGGCCTGATCCCCTGGATGCCATGCACATGCCATGTGATCTCACCCAAGATGATTTGCTACATAACTTTCCCAGGTACCAAGACTGACAGGCTTGTAGTTTTCCGGATCCTCCCCATGGTCCTTCGTGTAGAAGGGAGTCACATGAGCAAGCCTCCAATCCTCTGGGACCTCTCCAGATAACCAGGAATGCTGGTAGATGGCCGTGAGTGGCTCAGCAATCACCCCGTAGGATGAAGCCCTTCTGATCCAATGAACTTGTGACAGTGCAGATGGAGAAGGAACTCTCTAACTGTCTCCACCTGAATCATTAGGGGTGTATTCTGTGTAGCATCCCAGGCTTCTAGATCAAGGTGTAAAGTGCACTGAGGAAAACTGATCTGCCTATTAAAGGATAGAAATTATCCTTGGTTCTTCTCTTACTGTAGATGTATTTGTAAAAGGATTTCTTATTCTCTTTTACTGAAATAGCCAATCTGAGTTCAAGTTGGGCTTTTGCCTTCCTAACTTCCTCCCTGCATACCTTAGCAACTTCCTTGTAATCTCCCCAAGTAGCCTATCCCTTCTTCCAGAGGACATACTCTCTTTTTCTTCCAGAGTCTCAACAGTAGTTCCTGGGTCATCCACATTTGTCTTCTTCCCTTACAGCTCACCTTATGGCATTCAGGGACAGCCTGTTCTTGTGCCTTTAAGATTCCCATCTTGAAGAGTGTCCAGGCTTCCTGGACCCCTTTACCCTTAAGGAGCAACTTCTGAGGGGTCCATGCTACAAGTATCCTGAACAGGTCAAAGTCCATCCTCTTGAAGTTAGCAGTTTTGCTAGTCACCCTTCTGACATCTTCAAGAACAGAGAATTCTACAATTTCATGATCATCCTGCCTAAGACAGTCCCCAACCTTTACATCACCCACCAGTCCTTCACTGTTAGTGAAGAGCAGGTCTAGCAGGGCACCACCCGAGTGCCCTCACACCAGTAGTATCCTCACATACAGTAGTTAATGTGTTGTGTATGCTGTCATTTTCAGCTTCCAAAATCATATTTTCCTTCTATCTTCTTTCTTTGTTAGTTGTATGGTCCTGTTAATTTCCTTTTCCATAAAATACTTTTGTCTAATACTTCAACTACATAGAGTTTTGCAATGGAATTAAATCCCAGAATACATGAAGTATCAGCAATTTCTGGTGACTCAAAATTTAGTGGGAAGACATTGCTTGTTTTTCTCTGCATTGAAAAAGAGAAGTTATTATAAAGAAGGATTAATATGTTCAGGTGTCTTGTAACCTTTCCAAGTGATATGGTAATCTCCATACATTAGATGGCACTTTCAGAGAAATGCAATTTCTTTTGCTTACTGATCTATTTCAGTAAAGATCAAGGAACGATTCAAAAGTCACTCACACCAGGTGCAGCCTTAAAAATACTTCAGATTGTTATATAAAAACATCAGTATACTCAATCCTGTTGACCTTTAAAATGGCTATAGACATTTATTCTGAATACTTGTAAAGGTGAATTCTAAATAAACATTTAAATTGCCGCCACACGTGTTCCATTATACAAGGGTTGCAATTCTTATATAAACCTTGTTAGTTTTTCTTGTTTTTAACTTATTGATTGTTTAGTCTTTTGCTTTTGTAAATGCCTGATTATCTAATGAAAAATAACATAGGAAATATGGGCTGAATCATTCCTTAGAGGGGGGGAAGATGTTAATTTAATTTTCCTTTGTGTGATCATGCAATTAAATCAGGCATAGGTGAACTACAACTATGCTGTCAGTCAGAAGAGATCTCTGCATGTACTTTACTGTCTTGTGAAACTTTGAGAACATGATTCTCAGCGTGGAAATCTGCTGATTTTAACAGAATATTGAATAAGTTTTGTTTTTTTTTTTTTTAGACTAAAATCTGTTCTTCATTTAATGCATAGAAGCCTGAAAAGCAGCTGTATCTTGTTGTCTGTTGTTTGAATTTTGTTAAACCATTTATGTATGATGAGTATGTAAATGCTCTTTGCATTTACAATATATTTCTGTATGTGATCATCTCTTGTAACATAAATTGCATTTGCCACTTGTGATGCTTAATATTGGGATGGCTTTTAGCTGTTTAATAGGTTTAAAATTTATTATTTTTAAATCCTAATATTGGATTCATTTACTTATTTTAGATTGCTCAGTACTTTTTTATTTATTTTAGTTAATATTCATTATTGTAACTCAGAATTATTTTTTTCTCTCCAAGAAGAAAAAAAATCGTTTTTCATACCACACATAAAAGAAGATTTCAGATGTTAGCTTGTCTAGTAACAGAAAGGAAATCTGTTGTATTTGGGCAAATAGGTATGTAATTATAGAAGTAAAAAACAGTTCAAGGATTAGCCAAGTGTTGTATAAGAAATACCATTACTTCCACCATTTTGGGATGCAGTTATGTAATTTTCCTTTTCCTGGATGCCACTGTTTCCTAATTCTTTGGATTTTTGTAAACACGACTCCTTGTGCTTAGATGTGTTAAATGGAAATTCTGTCAAAGTTTTTATATTCCTTCACCTTTTCTCAAATGACAGAGGGTATGTATGCTTTGAGTGAATTCAAGTTTTGGGTAAGCTTCAGAGTGCATCTAAGTGATGGATAGTCTACCGTTAATAAATACATAGTTTCTGTCACCATATAATGATTTAAAGCACTGATATTTTTGTATAGTAAGACAAAATTATTTTTCAGTATCCTTTTATTTCTGTAGTTCTTGAGTACTAGGTCTATTTATTCTTGTTTCTCTCTCTCCATAAAATTGATTTTCTATTTTATGGGTTGTATTATTTTCCCTTCACAGCTGGTGACTTAAGCGTTGTGCTACTACAGAATTATAGAATAGTTGAGTGTTGTAATATTCTGTGCACCTGTTAATTTTTTGAATTCTGTGCAGGGTAGTGACTGTAGTGTACATACAGACGTATTGTATAATTCATAGAAATGCATTTTTCAAAAATTCCAAAAATCTTTTAGGATCTACATTGGCATTTTATTATTTTTTTTATTCATGTACGGGAGTCCTGATATGAAAGAGTGGTTTAATACAGGTACAATATACATTTACAATATATATTCAATGGGAATGTATATTGGTCTAAAAATAGATAGCTGCACTTTAGGTCCTAGGAGTTCTAGGTGGCAGTTTCATTTACCACAGCTGTCTGGAACCATTAATCCTGGTTCTCATTCACCATAGTGAATGAAGAATTAGTTTAAAAAATATTCCTAATTATTTCAGATACATTTTAAACTGTGCTTCAGAAGTACATCACAGAAGCATGATGTTTGTTTGCTACCTTCATTACTAACCACTATTACCTTTTCCTCTAGTAAGTGGCACAACCTATGTTTCCACTGCAGTTTTCTCCACTCTACTATTTTGTACTACGTGATATTTTTCCTTGTATCATGTTTCTTACAATTTTTAATTTGATATGAAACTTAGGAAAATAAGTGTTCAAGAAGTTTGATTTTTGGCAACACACTGTTATCAAACCCACTCTTTACTATTTCTGATTCTACCTATTTAGGCAAGATGTTAAATTCCACTCATTTGTTCAAAATCATTTGAAGCAACCACTCCAAAATAATTTAATGAAGGCAGAGTAGGTGTATAATAGTTGTACAAATTTATTCTACATAAGATGTCTGATAGCAGTGATTGTTCATCAAAATGACCCTGAACATTTAACCTTCCACATAGTGATGAATTTCTGTTAAAATTTCAATTGAAATTCAAGCAAGTTAAAATAATAATAATTAAAAAAAGTATCTCAACTATATATACGACTGCTTCCTCCTCTCTTTTCTCATAAATGACAGCATCACTTTTAAGTGTACAATTAGCAAATTATTCTGGTAATTTAGAAAATAATTATAGTGTTAAAGAAAAAGTCTAAAGGATTTCTGTAAACAAAGGATATTAGCCACAGGCTTCAACTAAACTGCATAAACTGTAAAGATCTGATGTAAATGGGCTTGAGAAGCTATCTCAGACTCAACACATCTCAAACAGGTGGATGATTTTTGGGCCGTGTACCCAGTGTATATATTGAATGAGGCATTGGCCCCAAGGAAAGGACTGTGCAATGAAAATAGAGTTGGGTGGCCTTGGCAATAATTTTATGGATGCAATAGTCAATTGCCACCAGAACTTTAAATCTTTTTATTAAATCTGAGTCTTTTCCCTCCCATGCTAAGTACATGCAGACAGGGCACATGCTGGTAGTAAGTTCATGTTGTCACCGAGGAATAAAATTCAGTAGAGATTTGATTGTTTACCTGCAAAGTCATAAAGAGGGCCATACAGCAGCATAGTCAGTGAAACACATGAAACAGAATTAAGGAATCTCAACACCCTGACTGTCTTGGGACTGTGTTCATAAGATAAGTAGTAGGAATTAACAAATATGACTACTTTGTTTCTTTTCTCTGCCACAAAATAGTACCAAACCACTGTGAAGATTCTCAGCATCTGAAAAGCATCAGAGTTGCCACACGCATATGTGCACAGTGACAGCAATTTTAATACTAGAATTTTGTAATTTTTCAGTATTTGATTTTGTAATCTTAACATCTTTTTACACCTTTCAGTGCATGTGAACATAAATAAAAAAACTCCTGTGTATTTCCAACAGAAGGAAAAAGGTCAATTTCTGTAGTAAATTCTGCTCGCTTGCTCTCTTTTGATCTGATCTTGTAGAATCTCTTGGGAGGCTTCTGTTTTCTCCTTGGTAAACTAATGAAATCATGTGGTATTTTTGTCTAACATTTTTTAATGGCAATACTTTACAGTTATTGAATTTCCAAATGCAATCTGTCTTCTGTTTTCCTCTATTTTTCTGATGCTTTTGGAAAAATTTATTGATATATCCTGGAGAGGTTGCTTTAGCATTATGTTATGTTCAGATACCGAATTTCTATAAATAATTCAGTAGTACCTGTATATCGCTCCTGTAATAGAAGCATTTTCATCTTTGACATTTTATATTGATTAATATATATTCTTTTTATTGAAGTTAATATCTAAATTTCAAACCCTAGGGAGAGAAAAAAAAAAAAAACAAACAACAAAACAGAGAATACTGTATGATAGAAATTTGATATAGCTGGGATGATCAAGTTAAGCAAACTAGACATCAGACAAACTAAACAAAAGAAAGGCGCCTGAGGAGTGGAGGACTCTAAGAGTAATGGCAATGTTTTCTGAAGAGGCAAACAGAATATCAATTTAACCAGATTTAGGTAAGGAAGATATAATACTTTGAGTTTACAACAGGAAGCAGAGAAGGAATGTAACCTTAAAACATTTTCAAGGTGAACTGAGTAAATTAAAGATATCTTTATTATTTGAAAACAGAAGATTTGTATTTTCAACATGCAGTTCGAGAGGACAATTACCCAACTGAGTTGCCTTCTTGGAATGGAGAGAGTTGCAGTCATTTCTGTATGATGTTTGGCTTGTGCCTATCTCTCTCTGTGCCTATTCTAAAGAGAATAATATCACTTGCTAAACTCTGCAGAGTAAAACTTATAGTATGTTCATCTTCCAGGATAATTAGTGCTTGCTGTGTGCTGGCGATAATAGTGATTCTGATACATTAACGCTTTTCTGTGTGGAACAGACTAGCAATTGAATGGAACTCATCAGCCTGTCTTTCATCCTGTCCTTTCTTTTCTTAAACTATGTTTTCAAATGCATGTCAGAATGAAAAATATAATACCATTCACTCTAACTGTGGAATGTTATAGATGTTTCCAAAAGGCATAAAAACCACCTCTGAAAACTTTTTTTGTTCTTTTTCAACACTGTTGAAGGGATATCTGTATCATATCTGATGAGTAAATGGCAATTTTTGATCTAGGAACTGTATTTTAAAATGAGTCAGGAAGTCATAGAATTTTGAGTTGGAAGGGACACTAAGAGGTCATTCAGTCCAACTCCCCTGCAATGAACAGAGACACCCACAACTAGATCAAGTTGCTCAGAGCCCTGTCCAGACTGACCTTGAACGTTTCCAGGGATGGAGCATCTATCACCTATCTGAGCAACCTATTCCAATACCTCAGAACCCTTATTGCAATTTTTTTCCCTCATATCCAGTCTAAATCTTCCCTCTTTTAGTTTGAAACCCTTTCCTTTTGTCATCTACTAACAGACCCTGCTAAAGTGCCTTCTTTTTCATAGCCCCCTGTAAGATATACTGAAAGGTTGCTATCAGATCTTCCCAGTGGCTTCTCTTCTTGAGGCTGAACAGCCCCAGGTCTCTCTGCCTGTTCTCGTAGAGATGTTCCATCTCTTGGATCATTTTTGTGACCCTCCTCTTGATGTCATTGACGGAAGATATTAAAGAGCATCAGTCCCAGTAACGATGCCTGAGGAATAGCACTGATGTCAATCCAGACGCTGAGTAATTTACTACTACTCTCTGGTTACGGTCTTGCAATCAGCCTAGCAAGTCCCAGTAAGGGTTATACAGTGATTCTGAAGAAACAATCAAACAGGTAAAATGGACTAATAATAATGTTGTTAATCACCAGTGGCCAGAAAGAGTACTCATAACAAATGTTTTCCTAATGTAAGTATTGGGGCATTGTACATTGCTCACTGCATGCCAGCTGTCTGAAGACACTGTCTTAGATAACAGTCCTTTGATTCTGATCTTTAATTTCTCTGAATTATTTCAGCTTTAAAGGCTTGATCCCACATCTGTTGAAATCAAAGTTGTAAGTACAAAATCGTTGGGAATAAAACAGTCTTTTAATAGCTCTTCATAGGTTACCCAAGTGTCTTTTGAAGATACTTAAAAGGGCAACAAGAAAACATAACAGTAGTGTTCTGAGACACTGTTTCGCAAATTCCATGTTGTGCTGAAAGCTTTAGTAGCTTGATTTCTAAAGTCTACAATCTAGATTTGATTGGCTAGATCAAATTACTAGATTGAGAAAAGCAATGGATAGGGAAAAACGTAGAGAAAAGAATAACAGCAACAATAATACAGCTCCCTAGGGCTTTATGTTTAGATCAGAGTGTTTGAATATAAAATTACAAATGAAGCAGTAGTTGAAGGAGAAAGGTATTAAGAATATGCTGGGAGGAAATATTAAGTGAATTAACAAAAGGACTTTTTGACTGATTAACTGTTTCCTAGTTAGAAGAAACAACTTTCAAGTCTGAAATTAATGTAATGTGATTAATAAAGAAGAAAATGTTCACAGTTCTTATCAGCCTAAAGGCAAAGTAAATGTAATGGTGCACTTGCTGCTGTGATTATGTAAACTGCTTATCTTGGCTTGCAATGAAAAGGCAGGCACAGAGAGATTTTATGCAAAAGCTGTGTAGTGAAATGGAAAAAGAAAAGTAGCTGTAGGGTTAATACAATGTTCCTTTTTCTAGTCAAGTTCTTTGTTCCTTGTTTGAAGGATGCAAATATTTCAGTGGCTCACTACCAGTGCCATGTAGCAGATGGTAAATCTAAAGGTGTAAATGAGGAAGAGCACGTGCCAGTCACCTCTTCTGAGACAAATTTGACCATAATATGGTGGCATAAACACTCCCAAAGCCTAACATCATCTGCCAGTGAAATAAAGAAAGCAATTATAAATTAGGCAGGAGAAATTGAATAGAAATTTCTGACTGAGGTTGGATGATTTTTTTGTGTGTGCCGTTCTTTCATTGAAAAGTTGTTTTCTTCCTGCTTCAGGAACAGCAGTGTGCTGACTGCCATTTTGAGCTGTGTTTCAGGCTGAGTGAAATCAGTTTCTACAGTTTAATTCTATTCCTTCCTGAATTAAACCACCGTTTTTAGATTTGTGTAAGATCAGTTCTTCTGAGAATGCAAATAAAATATTATCTTATTTTAGAAGGAATTTAATCTCAGCAAAGATTGAATCTTTTCAAAAAGATATGGAATAGACAGAAGAGTGAGTACCAAAAAACTCTATTACCACAAAAAATTAACAAAGTACAGGAGTTCTTGTCGTAATATATATTCCATGAGTGTTCTTCCATGTGTGTTCTGGTGAATCGGTTGGCGAATTAAGTTTAGCTTTCTCCTTCTTTATTAAATTATTGTGTATTTTAAGGCTGATTCAAATTTCTTTTTGAGCTATTTTTTCTGCGTTGATAGCATTGAAACTTACTTAAAATTGACAAAGAGTTAAGGATCTCTGCATTGTTCTGAAAACATAGATGACACTAATTAGTAAGCTGAGAGAATAACTTCAATAAACAATTTATTTCTTCAAGAATATAGTTGATTTTTTCTACGTATAATTTGCTGATTACTATCTAAAATCATGACAACCTATCAGTTGTTTTGTTTGTTTGTTTGTCTCCAATTTATTGTTTTATGCAAAAAATGTAGCAAGCTTTCACTGCAACGAATACTTTAAATGTACAGAATGAAATGGACTTCGGTCTTTCAGTCATTCTCTGTTGGATGTACATTTTATCCATAGTTTTGAAATAAACATGAGGCATGTTATCAGCTTGTGGCACAGGCTGGTAATTAGAAGCACTACTAGTTTGGTGCATTTCTGAGATGCAAAGACAAATGCAAACAGGCCCAGTTTTCTCATTAGCAGTACTCACTTCTATCACTGCTTGATGTGTAGAGGGGTGGAAACCAGCATCTAAGAAATGGTTCAATCACACATCACATCCAGACACTTCTTTATCCAGATGCTACTTGTGGGATTAATTTTCTGCTATTGCCTTTTCTTTTGTCTCTTTTTGATAACTAGGTATTTCTTAACATTAAGGGGCTTATCTCTGGCAATGTCTGTTTCAGAATGGCAATACCATGGCATTTTCTCAACTGATTGTCAGACCATATTTTATGTCATCCTAACAGAGGAAATTGCAGTTCATGAACTATGTGTATATTCCCTAGGTGACTTGCATACTTGCATTCAAGGAGTTTGCGCTTCTTGAGTACATCATGTTTACTGTAAATTTGCAGGCCATCACTGCAACACTTGTTTGGGAAGTCCAAAAGTACTTCTGGGAAATAGCAACCTTATTTCATTCTCCTTACATCTGCCCTGAGCATTGCATCCAGACCACCTGCATGGCCTATGGGGAGAGATGTCAGTCATACAGCATACTGTATGCTTCATAGAAGATCATGCTTGAGCATCACTAACTACAGTGCAGTTTTCTGATTCTATCTGAGAAAGATTTCTGGTGAAGGAGAAAAGAGAAATATGTCTGGCAACTTCAGCTATACCAACAGTTGCTATTTTCTGTGTGGGAAAATAGTGCAGTTTCCAGTGTGGGTCAGTGCATAATTGGCATAAATAAACCTTGCTGGTGTCATAGTCCAGCCTTAATTATTTATTATGTGCCAGTGTAATTACTATCATAAGCATGAGTTAAACAGTGGCACACTGTGAGGGACAGTCCCCAGCCACCAGCTGATGTCATTGTGAATTAATAGTACAGAATCACGTGGTTGGCTAGTTAGAGAAGATTCATTAATTACCCGTATACGGATTTAGTTGAACTGAGTTCAACTCTCCAGGATGTAAAATTGTGCAGTGGCATATTGCTGGGGAATATTTCACAAATCTCTGCTATGAGATAAGAATTAAATAATCTGATTTAGAATCTCTGTGTTCCCAGTTTTTCTGGCCCTTCACATTCCACTATCTTTCATCACTGTTAATAGCTTGATATTCTGATGTATATGTCACAACAAAACTTTCAATGTCCAAAAATACTGCTTCCTATTTATAAAACTACATTAAAATATGTCTCTAGTCCAAAAATCTCACTTGTTTCAGAAGAAGTAATCCTATTTCAATGTGATCATTATTTGAAATTATTTACTGCAAACATAGCAATGAAATAGGCTGCTTCACTCTAGCCCACCATATATAATTCTCTTATATAAGTCTCTTGAAAGCTAGGACAATCCTGAAGGGCAACATGGAGTCAACTAGACAAGATCAGATAGCTTAAAGTAGCTCTGCAAGGGAAGAGGGAACTCTGCAGAAGACACTGGCGAGAACAGTTTGTGACTGAGTTTTGAATTCTCAGACCTCCTTGATTTGTGTTAAAGCATCATAGAATGATAGGAGTTGGAAGGCCCTTTAATAATATTCAGTTCCAACCCCCTTGCCATAGGCAGGGCTGCCACTCACTAGATCAGGCTGCACATCCAACCTGGCCTTGAACTCCTCCAGGGATGGGGTATCTACAACTTCTCTCTCATGGATTTGTGGTTCCTCGTGAACGTTTTACGTATTTTAAATTTGGCATATCTTAACATGGTGGAACAGAGAGCGGCCTCAGCACCCCCAGGGGTGTCCCATTCATTCTTACCTATGTCTAGCTTACTTAAGCAACCCTAAATTCATCTTCACCTACAACGAGCCTCCCTCTTTTCCTTTAGGTGACTAAGCACAAAGACATGGGGGGCATGAGAACAGGCCTTGTCAATAAGGACAACGCAAGGAGGACTCCTGAGTCTTTGTCACATTCTCTGTCAGTAGATCACTTTCTGCTTTTAGCAATAGGCCAATTTTTTTCCCCAATATTCTTTTTGCTGTTCATGCAGCTGTAGATGGTCATGCAACTCTGCACATCCCATGTATCTTCCTCCTTTCGGACAATCTTTGTCCTTGTCAGTTTCATCACCATTCACCCCACAGTGTTTCTGTGCTGCTGTCGGGCATCCTCTGCCTGCTCCCTCATTTTGCACTGCTCTGAGGCAGAAGTCTCATCCAGGTGCTCCCCATTCAACTACAGTAGC
This sequence comes from Centrocercus urophasianus, assembly GCF_019232065.1. NCBI lineage: Eukaryota > Metazoa > Chordata > Aves > Galliformes > Phasianidae > Centrocercus > Centrocercus urophasianus. The sequence continues at coordinate 42,323,078 of NW_024884142.1, forward strand.
CTCCTGCCATGAAGCCCTTGCTCTCACATGCTGAGACGGACCATTCTTATGCATGAAAGCTGAACGGATCTGCTAGACACATTTGCTCTTCAGGACAATTTCCTCTTGCACCGTGCTCCAAGCAGCATGCACTTTTAAATCTTAAATAGCTGAAATTGAATGTCAAATGCTATGATGATTAACCTAGTGATTGTAGACAATAATTTGTTTGAGAGGAGCTCCAACATTGCTTACAGATATGGGAAAATGATTCCGTTATTGTTAATAGAAGGTTAGCACATTGCTGTCTATGATTCTGTACGAATATTCATAACTGTGGGCCAATGGTTTAATGTCAAGATCTATACAAAATCAACTTATTTTCCTATGGAGTTATTTCTTTAAAAGAATGGCATCCAGATTTTAGCTGCTTTGTTGTACTATATTTGGAGAAAAGTTAATAATATGACAAAATAAATCAATAGGAAAGTACTCGGCTAGATGTCTTTTTCAGACTTTCATCTTCCAGTCAATGGTGAAAAATGAAATTGAAGAAAGCATCTTTTAAATTATATCATTGCGATAAATTGCCATAAGAGGAATAAAGTGGACAGAAAGTTGTAGTTTACTCTGCAAAACAATACAAATAATCCTGACACTAAATGTGTGTATTATGTAAAGTTTTGTGATCTCTTGCAGATTCAAAATCAAAAAGCAAATATTGCTGATAGTGCAGCTTTGTTTCAATCACATTTGCTCTTTAGTCCTCCCTAGTGGATGGCAAGGTCTGACATCACAAGCATAAAACCTAATTTTTGGTGATATGATTGTGGGTGGAAAAGATGACCATCTTGTCTCTATAAAGTTAAGTCAGCACCTTAGATTTGATAAGGACTAGTATTCCCTCTGATTAAAACAAAAGCAATTCATGTATCTGATGTCAGGGGAAGTAAATACTTTCCAGTCAGTGAGCACTTGCATTATTATAGTGCTGGGAATTATTTTTCTCATTTGGTGAGTTTCTGTTGTTTTGTTTGGTGTTCTGTTGTTGGTGTTGTTTGATTTTCGCATAGGAAGAGTTTTGCTGAAGCTGTAGAATGATCAGATAACCACAAGGCAGCAGCCTGATGAGAAATTCAAATAGGATACATCCATTTTCAACATCCTGATGTTGACCAGAACAGGGAGAAGTAGTCATTAAGATTATGAAACATGAAGGAGTGATAGGGAGAGGATAGCTGATGACAGCTGCCTGTTGTGAGTGCAAACCAGTAAAATGGCAGCTTTTTATGGAAATCATATGATGCTATTCTAAACAAGAGCAAAGAAGACTCCTCCATTCTTAAAGCAGTTGATTTGTGAGAGTGGAGATGTTCAGATTTAAAAAAAACTTTTGGCTTAAAATCGATTTCAGAGCAAATTTTGGTAGTTCCATCAACACAGATCTTATTTTCAATAATTATCAATATTTCGTTAGTAATTATCAATATTTCGTTAGCATAGAGAATGTGTAGTTCAGTTCTTTCCCTTAGAAAAGCCCACTGTCTAACAGAAAGGAAACTAAATGTCAGAGAGTAAACAAATGGGACAAGTTAGCTTTTGTGTCAACAGTGATGTTTCACTAATAGTTCCCTGTTATTGGTCAAATGTACAGAGAATCTGCATAGCATGAGCCTGGAAGGTTGGTTTTCTCATTTTTGGCAGTGTCTGTCAATAGCCACTGTCTCCACTTCCTTCCTTGAAATTGGCAGCCTCCCTGTAGTACCCAATTCAGCTGTATCTGCAAAGAGAATCTCACAAACATCTCTTTCCCCCAGAGTTATATGTAGCGGCAAGAGCTAGAATGACATTTAAGAGCAACTGCCAAACTACTTAGTAATTAACACCACAAAATTGGGAAAATCATAGAATAATAGAATGGCATGGGTTGAAAAGGACCTCAATAATCATTGAATTTCAACCCCCTGCTACGTGCAGAGTCACCAACCACTAGACCAGGCTGCCCAGAGCCACATCCAGCCTGGTCTCGAATGCCTTCAGAGATGGGGCAAGCTGTTCCAGTGTGTCACCACCCTCTGAGTGAAAAACTTCCTCCTAATATCTAACCTAACCCCCCGTCTTAGTTTAAAACCATTCCCCCTAGTCCTATCACTATCCACCCTTGTAAACAGCCATTCCTCCTCCTGTTTATATGATCCCTTCAAGTACTGGAAGGCAGAAATGAGAGGCCTCCACAGAGTCTTCTCTTCTCCAAGCTAAACAAGCCTCAACCATTCCTCATAGGAGAGCTGCTCCAGCCCTCTGATCATCTTAGTGGCCCTCCTCTGTACCCACTCCAGGAGCTCCACATCTTTCCTCTCCTCCCTCTCCCTGATGGTCACCCCTTTTTTAAAATAGGGCAAATCCTCTCAGAGGATGACTCAATTTTATTAAAAATCGTGGAAGCTCTTTTTTCCTCTCATCTCCTGCAAAGAACACAAGTGTTTCAATGATCATACTTGTGTAAATCTTAAAATATTCTTACTACACATGCCATATCATACACTTAGCCAAGAGCAGTAAAACATTATAATTGATTCATTATTTTTTCTGCAATGAATTACTTGCTACTGCAAACCATTATAGACTCTGCCACATATGTTCAAGAGTGAGGTACACATGGTAAAGCAGAAATGTGATTCCCATTTATCTCAGTGTTTTTAACTGCACTGCCAATGAAAAACAATCTTACAGCAGATGTCAATTAAAAGTATTATCTTTTGTAATGGTCAAGTTGTATAAATGATCTTTGTGTAAATGAGAATTTAGGCTGAGATCATCATCACTAGACTTAAAAGAACAACTACAGATAATGCCAGACAGTGTAGATGCTGTAAACATTGTGTACTTGGCTTCAGTGATGTCACGTTTTCTTTGGACCAGGAGCATAACTCACAGATGACAGTTTTATGCCGTTCTCCACAATTCTTTTTTCTCTCCGTGGGGCTGTCTGCCACCTGTCACTGAGTTTGATGCTTTTGTTTAGATATCCAGTGCTTTAATTGCCAACAAATTATCCCATATATTCACCTCACCAGCCTCGCAGACTTGTTGCACCAGCAGTCTGCATGATACTCTTGACTTCCCCTTCTTACCACAATGATGATCTAGTAAGGCAGCTTAATCAATCATCAAACACACAAGGTGTTGACCCTGTAAACTTTTTATGGCAAAAAAAAAAAAGGAATTTGGTTGAGGAATCCATTGCTACTTCTAGCATCCATTGTGTACTTAGCATCTACAGTCAGCTAGCTTTTGGGAATAGGCCTGGTGAGGTTGATTGCTGTTGTATCCCTGGGTGACTTCAGATAAATCATATTATTTAATCTGTGTCTCAAAGAAATAGCACAGTGGAAAGCTTACATTTCTTGTATGAGCCTGAATACCAGCAATTGTCTAGGCCACAAGTAATGATATTTAAAGTCCCCTGAAGCAACAAATGAATGTTACAGGAAGAAATTGCTCTCAACAAAATAACACCGGCATGTCTATGCCATTAGTTAAGAACATGTTTTCAAGATAGATTTCCTCACAACCCCGCATTATAAACCCCTCTGGCCTGCCCTTACCGCTCCTCCAAGCCCAAGCTTGGAGTGCTCTTCATACTGGGAACTCAGGCAAAACTGGCCACTGATTATAGATGTAAGCTTTCTTTGAAGTATCCTGGATAGAATAAGTTGGGATGAGACAATCTGATACAGGTCAGCTTTTCCAATTTAAGACTTTTTTATTTGAAGCTACAGCTGGAAGAGTGGTCTGAAAGCACTTGTCTGCTACTCTTGAGCTTCCTTTTCTCTGTAAAATGATGACAGAACTCAGAGTATCCAACAGTCCTGGCGCAGGTACAGTTGTACCCATGATACAAACTACATTATACATCTCACTCCAGTGTTTGTTGATTTTGGAACCTGCTTTTAATACTAAATATCTATGACTGCTTTTGCACATATAATCTACATTTGCTAAAAGGAGCAAGACTCAGAAAGAAGTTCCTAGGCTGTGGTCCAGAGCTTCTGAAGTGCCCAGCAGCAAGACAAGTTGGGGTCAATTGTCACTTTCCTTCACATTCCTACTCCTGATATGAGTTAGAGAGAAGAAGTGATCTGGCTTGATGATAAAATAACATAAATTAAAAAAACAGGGGAAAAAAAATCCATGGGATTATTTCCAGTTGGATCAGTTCCTGGTCTGGTTCACAGGAAAGCCTCTCAAACAGTTATGCCAGAACAACTGAGGAGGTAATGTGCTGTGACAGGAGTCACCAGTGCTGAAGGCTTTATTTTATGAAATTTGTCTCGCTTCTGTCTACAGTTTGAGCAAGGTCAAACTCTAAAAATGATTGCTCTGTTAAATGACCAGTGAATGGATTCACACTTCAGAGCTAGTAGGGTCTCAAAAGAAAATGAGGGACTAGGAGAGAAGGATTTATTTGTTCATCAAGTTACACTTTCATTTTTTTAGTTCTTATTAGCTTGATTTTCTCTGAAGTTTTGGCCAGCTGGTGATCAATTTTACATTTGCAGCTGATCCATATCAATATCTTGTCTTGTTTATATTTTCACTGAGAGGTAGTAAAGCATATTTTTATCAGATATATATTACAGTTAGTTGAAACTGTATAAGATGTTATAATTTAAATTTGTTGCACCCCATATAGGGACTCATGGAGGGGCTTTAGAGTTAAAATGTCAATTTGAACATTTGTACATAAGTGGCAAACCAAAGCTGTGGGTTTCTTTTTGTTTGTTGTTTTTTTTTTTTTTTCTTTCCTATCAGCTACGTTGTGAATTATATCTGAAAATATTGCAATTTAAGTATAAACAGACTAGAGCTCTTATCCTCAACCTTGCAGAGCTGCAGCACAAGGGTCCTTCTGGTGGATGACAGTGCTTTTCACGGGGGTGATGGATGCTCAGTTTTTTTCTCAGCCATTGGCTGCTAAAGCTAAAGCAAATGGTTGCACTTGCTTAAGAGGCTACCAAAAATGAGCGAACAGACATCACCACTTGGATGTGTGATGAAACTGTTCTGTCATTTGTGCTTTTGCGTCTGAACTGTCTCATCTGATGCTTTAATCCCAACTTCCTCCTCTTTTTCAGATAGTGAAAGTCAGCTGTCCTTCTCCTTCATTCTTTTCCTTCTTCCTTTTCTTCTGCTCCTTCCTAAATCACAGGGTTTTAGGAGAGGATTTTTAGGTACTTCACTGTGTGAATCTTAAGCAGCGATATGGAGTATTTTCATAAAGACTTTAAAAAGTGGAGTCTTTTTTAAAAAGAAGGCAAGCAAAAGCTTTTATTTTCATCCCGGGCTTCAAAGTGACTGAGCAAAGATCAGACTCCCAGGTACCTTCAACCAAACATACACATGTAGTGTAAAGTCTTAATGAGAATTTGGGCTATATTTTGCTTACGTGGCAGGACAATAGTCAACCATCTGTTGAGTCAGAGCTGAGGCTTCAGAAAGAGGAATACCCTTACTTTTCTGTAATGGGTCACCAGCACATTCCTGAACTTTGAAACCATTCAGGAACAGTGTAGGTCAATCTGGTCTAATCAAGAAATATTTTATTGCACAATCTCATTTTAAAGTGTAGAAATAAATTTTGCTATGGACCACTTGAATAATGAGAACTGTCATAGAAGCAGTGTCTTATATCTTCTAATTCAAACCTCTTCTACAAGTTGGGGAGCAATGAGATATGCAAAATCACAGAATTGTAAGGGTTGGAAGGAACCTCTAGACATCATCTAGTCCAACCCCCCTGCCAAAGTAGGCTCCTTAGACCAGATTGCACAGGTAGGCATCCAGGAGTGCCTTCAACATCTCCAGAGAAGGAGATTCCACAAACTCCCTGGGTAGTCCGCTCCAGTGCTCCGTCACCCTTACTGTGAAGTTCTTACACACACTTGTGCAAAATTTCCTATGCTTCAATTTGTGGCCTTTAATACAGGAATATGACGTGATGAGCAGTAGTTCACCGTGTTGCTAATGTCTCCTTTGGATATACCAAATGGTGAAGCTACATTTCCTATCTGATCTCTCTCTCTCTCTCTCTTTTTTTTTTTTTTTTTTTTTTAATAATTGTCTTCCAAAAATGTCTACCTGAACAGGAAACTTTTACTAAGAGGAAGCACAAAAGTGCAATAGGAGAAAATGAGTGGGCTGTTTGCACATCATAAAGCATTCTGGTGGAACTATGAGGTGCCATTTTTTTCATTTGTAAAATCACATTTTCTTTTTTTTTTTTTTTCTTTTTTTTTTTTTGAGCAAAATATCAAGCTAAATCTGCTAAGGATGTACAATGGGATGCTGAAAGAAAGGGAAAGAAGCACTGCAGAGAAATACGTATAAGAAGAACTTGGCTGTACATTTTGAGCCCGAGGCCTGAATTGCTTATTTTAGTATAAATGATTGCAATGAAGTTAAATTAGCTTTGCAGAGATAGTAAGGAATTGTACAGCTCTTTTTGCTTCTGCAGTGCTTCTTAGAATATCTGAGAACTCTTACTGATATCTTGGTTATTCAGTTCCATAATATTCCCTCAACAACTATCTGGTCATAAGTAGTGCTCTCTTTCAATTACTGAGTAGCATAACTCTACATTTGGGCTTCTATAAACTACTAAAATAGATAAAATACATAATTTGCAATCTTTCCTTTAGCTTTTTCTTCTAACAGTTTCCTAACCTGCTTTACTTATTGTCTATTACATAATATTTATATTCAGTCTCACTTTTTTTTACTCCAGCAGGCTTTCTGTCATAGAATGGTTGAACTGGGAAGAGAGCCTGAAGATCATCTAGTTCTACATCCTCTGCCATGGGCAAGGATACTTACAATCCACTAAGTTCTGAGTATTTTTGTAATGCATTCTTGAATTCTCACACTTAACATTTTCTGTAGATGTTGGTTTCTGGTCTTCTAGGTCATGTTCTCATTGTTCTTAGTAACCATACAGGTGAGATCCACATACCCACCAAAATTCATTTATGGCCTCTTGTTTTCAATCACACCATATACCTGGCTCTGAGCAAATCCCTTGTGCCAGCATGTGGATAATCAGAGCATGTGAGCTGGATTTGGGCATAAGCCTTATACAGGCATGGCTCTAGATGTCATGTTACAAGCATTCTTGACATGCCAGCATGATATCTGACATTTGTATGGGTATCCCCATGCTTTTAGCACTGCCCACATCGTCTTCTGTCTGGCATGTCACAACTTATGTAGTCACTGGGCAATGTTATCTGCCATCTGCTGGAGAATCTTCTAGCCACTTTACCCAAGCTAGTGTCTTGGCTTCATTGTTCCCTGGTGACTGCATGGACTGGTGTCCAAATACATGGTAGGCATATACTGTTCTTTGCCTAACCAAATTCTGGATAACCAACCATGTCTCTGACCCAGATTGGTTGGACATGGATAGTCCAATCCTGAGTGACCCACTGTGCTACTCTGTCCATCCCCTCTGGTGGATCAGTAGTGTTCTCCTCAGGAATACCACTACCGTACATCACTGGGCCTAGTATCTTTTGTAGCTCTTCTTTTAATGGTGAGGAGGACAAGTGATTTCACTGCCCCAGATGGGTGACCCAACATGCCACAGTTTGGGCTTGGGCCATCGCTGTCATAAGAATATGTGATAGGTCTTTCGCTCATCCTATGATTGTCCTTTTCCCTCATTCCTATCTCTCTGATGTAATTCTGGAGAATTCCATAAATCACCATGGGTAGGTATACCTGGTTTATTAGGCCACACCAGTTGACAGTCACCCATAACCCACTGAATTAAGGAATGATTTTCCTCATTATGTATGTCAGTTACACATAATCACTGACTTAAGGCTGGTTGTGTTGTAATAGAGGCTTAGATGTTTTGGGGCTATTTACTAAAAATTTTCAGCTCCTATATCCCAGAGCCTCAACAAGCAGGTTGAGACACGTTTCCTCTGCCTTTGCCAGAATTGTTGGACTAAGCCCATTAATTCAACAGCCATGTACAGGCACTCAGTAACATGCATCATAGTTTAGGGAGGAAGCCACTCTTTGAGTGGCATCCCCACAGTTCTTTATTGGATTTTTTTTTAATTTAAGTGGCTATTGGCAAGATTTCTAGAGGGTCCAGCTCCACCAGAGCCTCTAGTTCAGGTTTTTTACAATTCTCTTTTACAATGTCGTCAAAGCCATAGGATTTCAATTGCTCATGGTCCCCTTCTGTATGGGAACAGTTGAGTGAGTAACAGCCTGAAACACTAACTGACCTCCTGGACAAAGGACGGGATCAGCCTTGGGAGCACAGGTGAAGGCAATTCACATGTGTGACCGGAAGGGGTGGAGCCTGGATCCACCTCTCTTAAACCCCCCCATTTAAGGGCTGACTACCATGGGGAAAAGATCCCTTTTTCTGAATATTCTTTCCTGGTGGAGCTTTCCTTTGTGAGCCTCAAATCTTCTGACATGGGTAAGCAGTCGTTTTCCCTTCCCTTGTAGCACCTTTCTATCATGCTGATCTTCTCATCATATTGGTCTGCCCAATTGCTTCTCCTTACTTCATGTGAGACAAGGTCTTGACTTCTTGTATTATGTTAATTTAGGTACGTTTGTTAGTACAGCAATCTTACATTTTAGCTGTTTAACTCAATTGCATTGTAGTTGGTTTTTTTTTTTTTTTTTTTTGTCCTTGAGATGTTCTGAGGTATTTAAATGATTAAAGACTACTAACAGTGGCCAGAGTATAGTGGATGCGGCAAGTTGTCTTTGTTCATCAAAATATCCTTTCTAGACCCTTGAAGTAAGTTATCATCTAGGCTGGGGAGCTGATGATGTTTTCCCTATCCCTTAATTGGGTCCCCTCTTTCTACTACAGAAGCCAGCCTGTGCAGCAGGGAGCCTGGGAACTCCAGTATGTGTCCAGGTAATTCATTTTCCAGGAAAATAGACTTCCTCCCATCCAAACTAATTTGCTACACCTTTTAACGAAGCCATCTCAGAATTTATTTTATCTTTCATAGGTGCTCCTGTCTAGCTTGTCAAATGTGAAGATAAGTGATAGGACATACAACTGCTTTAAACCACTTTCAGATCACTGAAGAAAGGTAGAAGTTGCAATCCAGTAATAAAGAAGGAATTGCTTACCCCTTTCCAAGAATCAGGACTCACCAAACGCTCCAAAGGAAGAGATACTTCCCTAGCTGTTGTCAGCACTTAAATGAGGTTAGGGAGGGGCAGACTTTCAGGTCACAGAGGTGGATTGCTTCCATCTGTGCTCTCAGGGCTGACTACACCACTTTGCCAAGTACTCAATCACTGGTTCAGACCATGACTTAATGGTTCTCATACAGGCTGATTCTTCATTTTCCTTAGCCTTTTCTGGTTGTATAAAAGTACTTCTAATTTAGCAGATGTCCACAGTGGGAAGTACTTCTCCCATGAGATCCTGATTTATGTCTGTGTCAGAGAGACTAGAAATCCCAAAATTTGATCTGGCAGAGCAGAGATATTATAGACCCACTTCTTTTCTGTTCTTGTGGTGATTCATTTTCTGTCTGGATGGGGAAATAATGCTATCTATTATTGTGGAAGCTGTTTGAAAAAGGAGAAGGCCCTGAAGTAAGGCATTTTTTATAGCATTTAGATTTCTTCTACTCATGCAGCATCAACTCACCCTTATGTATCTGTTGCCTTAGACTTCGCTTTCTGCACAGAATGTAATAATATCTTAAATTTCTTGGTGTATTTTCTTTTGTATTGGGATAGTTGTACAGTATTTTGTCACTCTGAGTCACATCAGCAGTGTAACCAAAGATGTTGTTATTCTGACACTGCTATATCATCTTTTAGGCTCCTCAAATCTTTTTGAACACATTTTCCTTCCAGGCAACTTAAAACTTAAGGATGTTTCTGACCATGCTTTTTTTTTTTTCCCCCCACATTGGCTGGTTTAGAGTAGGAAGATCCATTTGGGGGGGGAAAAACAACAACAAAACAACAAACAAACTAAAACATCAAAATGCTCTTGAGAGCTCATGTCTGATGGGACTTTATCTTACTGCTTCTACAGCTTCATCACAGGCCTTCTCAATTCGCTTTTGTATTAATCACAACATTCCCAATTTGAGTGAGTTTGCACTACTACAAAATCTAGGATGTACAGCTGGCTAGGGCATAGCAATAATAACAAAGGGAGCCAGAAGGCCCAGAGATGTCTTTCTTTATTAGTTTCTTTCATTTCATTGGCTTTGTTCCCTGCTACACTACTCCCCATGCTATTGACATGAAAATTTAAGCATGAATAATTTTCATAGAACAGAGTAATACTCAGTTACAGATGTAAGATATTGTATCAGAAACACTTCTATTCTGCTTTCCTCAAAAGCCATTTACTTGTACTGTTTTTATCATGAATATGTGCACTGAAGAGACAAAATACTGTGGCCCCAGAAGTATTTATTTACATAAAGGAAAGGTTTACTTAAAGGAAAAGAAAAATTAAGTAACCTTAGGATGAATACTGCAAATCTAGGCTAGTGTTCTTCAGCTGAGTCGCACCTTCTCACAGAAATTGTGAAGAGCCACCAGAGGCACCACGAGAGACAAAGTTTTATTACAAATCTAAGGAGAAGAATACTTGGTTCTCTTCTCTGTACACTATTAGCTTGCATAGGACAATGTTCTCTGTCAACTCCTTGATAAGGTAAAACCAAGTTTTTAAGTTTGTCTGTAATATAATTTCTTTTCTTTTGCAAAGTTACTGGGAAATACTGCATCAAGCCTTAGTCTCTTTCCTAGAAGAAACCTATATCCTTTGTATTTTTTTCCCCACATAAATTCTTAGAGAAAATAGAACAATAGCTGTATGTTTTTTTTCCACTATATGTAGCATTTATTAATTTTTTTTTGTCTAGTGATTAATTTCTCCAAATAACATAGATCCTAGGTGTCCCGGCACCCACCAGCCAATAGGAGTGTAGAACGTGGCTCTCTCTTCCTGCCGTTTTTGCTTCCCACTGCTCTTGCTTCCTGCCTCATTGTTCCCACCCTTTCTATCTGGAGGCGATGAGGCCGGGGTCACCTTCCAGGGGTTTGCTGCCATACAGGTGTTCTCACCTCACATCCCGAGCACCTGGCAGAGCTGGGCGTGAGGGACTCATCTCTAAAGCTTCAGTGTTTGAGAGTCACATAAGCATGAGGTGTTCCTTTCAAGGCAGTAGATGTCCAAAAGCACAACTAAAAAATTTTTGTTTATAATTAATTCTTTATGGTGACTCCTTCCCCATATCTCTGCCTCTTCAGGGAAAATCTCTTCTGAACTCAATATATAACAGTGTAGCAGTAAAGGAAGACAAACTTGTGCTTTTGTTTCTTTTGAATGAGAGAAAAGGAGGCGGGACTTAAATTGATTATAATGTGGTCATTATTTTCTGCTAATTTAGAAATTTAAAGAAGTGTGTAGAAAAGCTGGGAAAGAACAAAATAGATTGCAATTAATAAATAGCTAATTTAAATGCAGCTGATTTGTCTGGTCTTGAAGAGCTCAAAACCTTCTCAAATATTTTTTTTTGTGTGATAAGGTCTTATTATCTTGGATTGGACTCTCTGGGAACTCCATATGGGGGCACGTTTGTGAGAATCACTTGAATTGAATTTCCTGCTGCTTGTATTTATTTTGTGGCTATGTTCATGCATGAGTTGAAATAGCAATGAGTTAGAGCAGCAAGGTTGACTTCTACAGCAGGAAAACTTCATTGTGTGCTTGCTTAACTTTTCAACATTTATTGTGATGTTACACCTCATGATGCTGAATAATGCACTGCATTACCTGAACTGCAATGAAACACCAACTGCGGCTTCAGTAGTTCAGGCTTAACTACAGCTTTTCTGCTATTTCGTACAAAATACGGAGGTGACAGAAATTTTTTGTAGCTAAAATATGTGATCTGCATATGCTGGTATCTGTCTTACTGTTCTTCTAATGTGGTCTTATTCAGAAACTTAATCTCTGAATTTTTCATCTCTTGCAGTAATTTTTCCTTCTGACCTTAGTTAAAGAAAATTGTATCACACTAAAGTTTCTGAAGGAAGGGCATCCTACTTCCACCAACACATTTCAACTGGATTTTTTAAGGAAACAGTACAATAGGAAGCTTAATTACTGAAAATGTCAAGAGGAAAGACAAAGAGTAAATGCTTTAAATAAACGATGTAAAATGTGATTTGTTCCGAGTTCTCGAGTTTTTAAGCCCTTCCTTAGAGAGGAGCAAAAACCGCCTAATTCCATACTTCATTACTAATCATCTGGTTATTTAGAGAGTTTAAAAAACTCATACATCTATCATCTTCCATTGCTAGTTGTTCTTTGAGGAAAAAAATGAATAGGTGTGCTTTTCACAAATGAAATTTGAGAAATTTTTACTTACTTTTTACTTCTTACTTTAGGAATTGGATACTGGAATAATGAGATCAAGCTGAAAATAATCTTGTTCAAGTGGAGCCTTATATTCTACAGCTAGAAATAAATTCCATTTATTATATTAGCTTATTATAAATGTGTGTTATTGTTATTATCATTATTATAAGCTGTTACTCAGTGAACAGCCAGACTGAGAGTTTTAAGCAACTCAAGTTGTCATCATGCTTAGAAGAGCCAAAGACAAACCTTCAGATGTACACGGCTTCTATCCTGATGCACAAATACAGGGTCACTGGCAGCCACGTTTTTAGGAAGTGCTGGGAAGTGCTAATTGATTGCAGCCAGCAGTCCAAGCTCTGCAAACAGGAAAATGAGAACAAGCTGTCATTTCAGGCTTCAAATGTTTATGCTGTTAGAAAAATGGTCGAAGTGGCTCTCTTTCTTCCAGGGATTGTAGGTGTATATTTACATCTGCAGCTCATAATAGCAGTCTGCTCCCACTGTACAAGTCTTCTCTACTAAACTGAGCTGCCATAGAAAACAAGTGAAACAAAAAATGTGAGTAACGTACTGGACATTAAATGGAGTTTTCACCTATAAGTCAGCTGAAAAAACGTGATATAGTGCTGACTTATAGATGGAAGATTTGTGGAAATAAAGGTATTTTCAAAAGTGAATTTTACACTCTCAGCAGCAGAGTTCACTGAAGTGATACTGCGATAAAAGAGAGAGAAAGAAATATTTAAAGGGGTTTAAAATATTACTGGTTACAATACAGAAATGATAAATGTTAATTAAAACTGAATTCAGTTGATTCATTACTAGTAACAGCTCAATTTCTCCAGTATAATGGAATACAAAGTAGCTGCAACTGCTAGTTACTACTGTTCATACCATTCAGGGATCAGCTAACAACCCCTAATTACAGGCACCAGGTTATCTCCTGTGTGATAGGGGAAAATGAACTAAGTTGTTCCCAGTAATTACATCTGATTTTCCATCCCCTATTACCTAGGAGAGGGGTTGCTGCCAGCAGTTCAAGGTAGTAGTTTTTCCTCTTTGTGGGGATGGAGATAGTACAAAGGCAATGAAAATCAGAAAAGGTCAGGCTTGCAGGGAGCTTGAGGAAAAGCTGACTTTTCATCAGGTTCCTTTAGGGGATAAGTCAGGTCACCTGTGTTTCAGAGCCTGCTCTCAGTTTCAGTTGCCCTTCAGAGAACCCATTTTCCCTCTACAGGGAGAATTCTGGGAGATTTTCTCTCCTGGCTTAAAGAATCACAGGATCACCGAAGTTGGAAAAGACCTTCAAGACCATCCAGTCCAGTTATCACCAGTCCACTTATCACCAGTAGTACTGACTAAACCATATCCCACAACACAAAATACAAAGAAAGCCTTTCTAATTACTCCCATTGCACTACCAGCAATGGTTTAACAATTTTTACACTTTTTTTTTTTAAGTGTCTTGATGAAAATTTTCTTCTGAAAACAGGAGTTTGATTTTTAAAAATGGGAGTTTGATTGTTTCCCAAGCAGAGCCAGCTTTAAAAGTGCAATATAGAAACAGATAGTTTAATAGGCTGAAAAGATCTACTTCTTCAGCAAACCACATTGCACTGTCAGGGATGAGCTGATGCAGAGATCACTGTATGACTACTACTACAAGAGTTTTTCATAGTAATCATGGAGAAGCATCTTCCACTGGTGGCTTGTTAATCAAATACTTGATGCTCTGTGTCTGTTCCCTTGTGTTCTGCACTGTGTGTTACATGTGAAGTGCTGTAGTAGATTTTTGTGCTCATTTCATAACTGAGTGACATTTGGGTTACATAAACAGTTACAGTGCTATTTGTGTTGGAAAATCTAGACCTAGAGATTCAATGGCACCTGGGCTCCTGAAAGTGTGGAGAGTGTGTACTAAGGTCTTTAAGTCTCCCTACAGATACAGATGTATCTTTCAAAAGGCAACAAGTAGTAGCCAGTTATGTTAAGAAAAAGCATTATTTCCCTCTTTCTCTTGCTAGACAGTGATCCTTCAGAAAAATTTGCTGTGTCACTGCAGTCAAAATACTCAGGATAGAATGTTGTACTTTTCTTGCTGTTGGTATGCAATTTGGTGCTGGGGGAGCCTTGAGGGAGAAGGAAAATGTATTTATTTCACTAAGGTATCTGAAAGCTTGAAAGGGAAGAACTTTTTTACCTGGGCAAATAATGTTTGCAACTGTTTCACTGAAGATCTCTGATTCAAAGAAGTTAAATATTTTATTTAAATAATATGCTATCTGACTGAACTGATAAAACAACATGAATGAGAAATTCATTTTTCTGTAAATTTGAAGGCTACCTGTGTTTAAAAACAACAAACAAACAAGCTTAATAATAGCAGAATATCAAATATCTCAAATCAAAATAATTGTAAGTGAAAGACATACTTCTTGACTGCCCTCATTACTCGTGAAACTATTGTTACTTGTCTATCCTTAAGCAAGTCTTAGGTCTTAGCAAGAAATCTGACTTGAATCTGTTATTTTCTCCGGGATTGAAACTTGCTTCAGTGTGAATGGTTATGTAACTTCTAAAACTGAGGGCTCAGAAAGGCAGTGTATAATAAATGATGGCTATCACCAATTACCTCATCTTTATTTTCCATGTGCTTTAATAGGGCCTTGAGGAGGATCTGTTCCATGACCTTGCCAGGCAGAGGGGTGAGACTGACTATCCTGTAGTTCCCCCTATATTCTTTTTTTCCTTCTTGAAAATGACACAACACCTCTATTTGGAGGGAAGAGAGCAGCAGAAATATTAATTAGTAGGCTGAATATCAACTTAGATTAACTGAGATTGTGGTGATAGTTTGGGAAAGTAGCCAGCAGAGAAAGAGGAAATAATCTTAGCTTCTCTATAGGAAGAAATATGCCTGCCATTTGCTAACAGTACTCGCTGCTTAGATGTGATTATAATCTCCCAGTTACTATTTCACAGTAATGTCACAGTTGCATCTCAGATAGTCTTGAGTTACTGGTGTTTGGCTAAGGAAATATGACCTTACTTTACAGACGCAGACATTAGCAGTAGCATCCAAGTCTTACTTCCTTTAAGATTAAAATATTTCTAAACATTTAACATTTATAGAGAGGCTAATGGAGATTGTGGCAGTTTTCTTTTGGGAGAGAAATTTGATAGGATCTTGATTCCTTTCATATCTGTACAAGCTTCCTGTGACTATGAATAACCAAGCCAGCTCTTCCCCCCCCCCCCTCCCCCCCCTCCCATGTAGCTGCAGTTGGTATTACTTTGCAGCATTGACTGAAATTATATCAAGACTCGGGAATACGGTTTGATAATGCCCAAGTTTGGTCATGGTCTAATCTTGGTGGAAAAAAAACTTTTGATTACTCTTGAGTACACTGCAAGGGCAGTAAAGAAGATGGTATTTTTGGGAAAAAGATAACTTGTGGGTTACTTATTCTAGGTCTGAATGAAGTAGTTAATTATTTCACTCCATTGTGAGCAAGAGCCATCTACAGATGAGAATTGAAAACTTTCGTCTACCTTCAAGCCCTGGTCTCAGATTCCTGGCAAAATATTCTTTGTTTATCTGGAAGATATGAACTTCTATTGGCGCAGGTATTCTGTTTAATATCATTATGCAGATCTTACAGAAGTCCAGAAAGTATAAACTCTTCCTGGCATTTAGAAGCTGCATGAGTGATCTATGCATTTATAGGAAGGATGAAACTGGAATATGTGTCAAAGTACATCCCTGGTTGAGAGCCAAGGACTGTGTCAGCAGAACAATAATGCATCATGGTAGCTGTTGATACTGAGCAGTTGTTTTAGAGGAAGGTTGTAATTTGCATTAGAATGCAGTGGAAAGAAACAGAAGAAAGCCTTATTGCTTTGTCTTTCACTCCCACCAAAGGAAAGAATTTCAGGAATGTCAGGTTAGCATTCCCTCTTCCCTTATTCTTTCCTAATCTTATTCATGTTGCAATTGATTCTTAAGGGGGGGGGGGGGGGGGGAGGGGGGAATATATATATATGGTGATGAATAAAAGGGATTCTGCATAGTGGTTGCTTAGGGGAATTGTGTCCTACCTCTCTACTGGCATCGTAGTAGAGCTCTAGAAGAGCATGGGGATTTATAAGCTCTGGAAATACCAGCACTAGACTGCTGGGGGCTTCATTTGCTTATATTCAAATGACATTTCTTAGGACCACAGATATTATAAGAAACCTCAAATTTAAGCAGCTGGTAATGTGAAAAGTTTGGCAATATCATCTGAATTGTACATGAAACATCGCCTCTGGTTAACAGAAGTAAAATGTTAATTTAGTCTTTGATAGAACATATTAGCATGATAACTCACAAAACAATTTTGGTATGCTAATTCTGGAATAAAATGTGTTCTGATTAATGCCTGAATCAATATGAAAACTACCGGATGCCTGCAATGACAAAGCTGATCAAAGCTGCCAAAATTGTGTGGCAAACACATGAACAGCAATAGAGGCTGTTTCTTTTTCTTCCTGTCACAAACAGTGTGAAATTTGACTTTAAGTGGAACACATTTAAATGCGTAAATCTGAATGTTAACCTGTGTTCTGTTCTTACTTTAATACAAGTATTATTGAGGCTCCCTGGCACAGATTTCACAGCTAATGCTTCTAATCAGTTGCCACAAGTGTTATGCTCCTCTGAATTGACAGTTCGGTAAGGATTTTCAGTAAGGATGACAGTAAGGATTTTCTTTAGAACTTTGCTCTCTATAATTTCAAAAACTATTGCTGTGTTTTGTTTTTTGGTAAATTAAACTACTAGAGCAAAACATTATTGCCCCTTTAGGATACAGATGACTCATTGCACTTGTAAGATGCAGAAAGACCTATTGTCTGGAGTGTAACACAGCAATAACATGTTGGATATCCCATTCTGGATATTTTCTTTTTTGTTTTCAATACTTAAACTCTCTCTGACCTAATACTGCATTAAGTACCTGGTGATTTACAAAGTGCATAAAAGAAAACAGTGTCTACCTTGAGCAACTTGGTGTCTGATAGCACCAATTAGGGGGAGAACAGCGAGGCACATTGTAAAGACTGTTTGAGATACAATCCAAAGTGCTGTAATGTGATGAAAGACTCTAGATTTATTTTCTGAATATTAGCAACCGAGATGAGCTTATTTCAATATTTCTGATTGTTGACTTTTTACATTGTCCAAGATTAAGCCTTCCAGCATGCCTAGAGTATGCAATAAATTATACTTTATTGTAGACATACATGCTTATGACCTGGAAACTTAAAAACTTCTTTGAAACAGCACTTGAACACATTTTTTTCAGTTATCTGTGGATCTAGGGTAAGCGATCATGGCTGTGTACATGTTCTTCTGAATTGACTGATGGAGTATTGTTGCAGGTGGCATTATGATGACTGTGATAATGTAAGCTCTCTCCCATTCAAGAGTTCAAAAAAAACTGTCACACTGCATCCTTACAATGTTATGATCATTCTTTGTAATTTACCTGATGTATGCATGGTATGTCTTATTAAAGATATGCTAGCACATTTACATGCAATTAATTCTATACAGTATAATTGCAGTATAGAATATAAAAAATGTAACAGTATAAAGTACAGTAATATAATTACACAGTAGCTTATCCAAGCCTCAAGTCTGTAGAAATTCTTGCATCAATTTCAATGATGAGTGGGAAGTAAATGAGAATATTTCTATATTGCCATGGTATGGTACTCTCAGGAGGGAGCACCAACAATTGCAACATGTGTCATCCCTTCCATGCTCCAAAGGAGGTCTTTCTGGCTTAATGAGTGTTCAGGGAATCTGTACAAATGAAAATAATCACTGTGCAGCTCAGAAGATTCCTACTGTGCTGAGATTAGGCACTCTGTGGGGGGAAGAGATTCAGATATTCTTAGCTAGAAGCTGAGACTGAGAGTGCCCCACCTGTGGTCTTGTGAGTGATAGATTTACTGATATTAATGGAATGCAACAGAAAGAAGAGAATAGAGGTTGTGCTGTAATTATGCTCCAAACTAGGATGTTTCAAAGAGGTGCAGTGAAAGGAGGTTGACTGTTTTTGAAAAATTTCCCCAGTTAAGCAGTTTAATAACTTCACTCAACTAAAAAATATTGCTCATTCATAATGTTATGCACCTTCCTTGTAAACAGTGAAAGCAAAGACTCAGCAGTAGGATGATTTGAAGCAGTCACTCCCATTCCTGAAGGAATTACTGGGACCTTTGACATGACTGGAAATGGAAGGAATATCAACAGCCTTTGACATCATGAGCTCCTTCTTCTGAGACCAGAAGAAGGAAGAGACAGTAAGGTTTTGTACTGTATATGAGTACCATTTTTTTATTTTATCATTTCTTCATTTTACATATGGTTTGTACAGACCTGGAAAAGGAAGGACATGAGGAGGAATAGAAGAAATGCAGATGAAAGGCACAAAGTATGCAGAAAAATGATGAGAAGTTTGGTTCTGGGAAGAGAAAAGAAATGAGAGAGAATAGGGGAAAAAAATCAGGGAATAGAGCTTGAAATGATGCACATTCTAGATGGAATGAAAATAAGAAAACAAAATGAAAAAAAATAGGAGAAAGGAAATGAACCATATATGTCACTTGCCTAGACTCAGGAAGGGGGCAAATTTTATGTTAGAATAGTAAGAGGAATTAAGAATAGTGTTTACCTAGAAACTGTGGAACTGTTTCTTTTGTGAAGCAAAATCACAGGAGTGAAATAATTATGTCTTAGTATCTAGACGTGCATTAAAAAAAAACATGCAGCCAAGCTAAACAACAACAAAGAAAAAAACACACTTCCTTTTCTTTTAAAGATATAACCCCTAGAATAAAAAAAATCAAAATATTCCAAACTGATAAACTAATACTGTAATTCTTGTTAGTATGACTTTAATGCTTATAAAAAACAAACAAGTGAAAATGTTGGTTATCTTCTCCAACCTGAGTACTTTTGATCTTATATATATATATATATCTTTCTAAAAAAATTTGTAGTAATTACACGAGCAACTGTTGTTCAAAAAAATTCTCCTGGCCTGATTGGCTCAGCAATGATTTGGGGAAAACTGCTCTCGGGGTTTTTTAATCCTGTTATTTATTTAATCTTTTTCCTAAATTGTTAATGTGGATTTCACTTAATGAAAGTTATGGTGGCAGAACTCCTTCCCCTTCACTCTTGCTCCCATTTCATTTTACATACAATTTCCCACAGCATATTATATTGCTCAATTAATAAACATCAGTTGAGTATGTCTTCCTTCTGTAGTTAGGATTGCTCAGCCCATTTTACAAGCCACAAATGACCAAAACACTGGTGATCTCTGTTTAGATCTGGGTTTGAAATAGCTCTCACTAGAACTGTGCTGTCTTCCAAGGCATCCCTGGAATGAGACTGTCAAAGCAGAGGTGAGGATAAGAGGATGTTAAGCATAGATTCTGCTCCAGGAGAGGGTGCCTCATGGGGCTGACTTAGGATGTGAGTAGGATGAGGTCTCCCTTTACACTCAGTACCCGTAATTTCTCTGTGAGACTCTGAGTGAAATAGACTTGCATCGTTTCCTTCTCCAGACTAACAATCATAGCATAGTAGAGACAAGGCTGATCCTAGTGCAGGTCATGTCCTCAGACAGGGACTGTCCCAGTGAATCTAACCATAACAGAAAGACAGAGGTGATACAGGAGAACCTGTATGGCATCACCATGGGGCAAATCCTGCTTGATCAACTTAGTGGCCTTCTATAATGGTGTAGCTGCATCAATGGACGAAAGAAGAACAACCACTGATGTCATCTATTTGGACTTTAGTAAGGCCTTTGACATGGTATCCTACACCATCTTTTTCTCTAAATTGGAAAGATATGGATTTGATGGGAGGACTGTTCTATGGATGAAGAATTGGCTGCAGGATCAAGTTCAGGGGGTGGTGGCTAATGGCTAAATATTTGGATAGAGATCAGTGATGAATGGTGTCCCACAGGGGTCAGTGCTGGGATTGATACTCTTCAATATCTTCATTAATTGACAGTGGGGTTGAGTGTACCCTCAGCAAGTTTGCTGATGAACCAAGCTGTGGGATGTAGTTGACACACCAGAGGGACTGGATGCCATCCAGAGGGATCTAGGCAGGCTTGAGTAGAGGGCGCAGGTGAATTTCATAAGGTTCAATAAATCCAAATGCAAGATCTTGCACCTGGGTGCAAGACCTTGTATTTGGATTTGTTGCAAGACCTCTTGCAACTTCCACTACAATTATAAGCTGGGGAATGAAAGGATTGAGCGCAGCCCCCCCTGAAAAAGACCTGGGGGTAGCACCTGTGGATGGGAAGTTTGATGTGAGCCAGAAATGTGCCCCCTGCAGCTGAGAAAGCCAGCTGTATCTTGAGCTGCATCAAAAGAAGCATGGCCAGGAGGTTGAGGGAGATGATCCTGCCCCCCTACTCTGTGTTGAAGCCTCACCTGGAGTACCATGTCCAGATGTGGTATCCTCAGTACAGGAGAGGAATAGACCTGTTGGTCTGCATCCAGAAGAGGGCCACAATAATGCTCCAAGGGATGGAATACTTCTCCTATGAGGACAGGATGAGAGAGCTGGGGTTGTTCAACCTGGAGAAGAGAAGGCTCCAAAGTGACCTGATAGTGGTCTTTCAGTGTCTAATGGAGAGGTACAGGAAAGAAGAGGACAGACTCTTTAGGGTCTGTGGTGATAGAACAAAGAGAAATAGCTTCAAGTTTAAAGAGTGTAGATTTAGGTTAGATATAAGGAAAAAGTATCTTATTTGAGCGTGATGAGGCACTGGAACAAGTTGCACAGAGATGCATGGAGGTTGCATGAAGATGCATGATTGATGGCCCTCTCTCCTTGGAGACTTTCAAGGCAAGGCTGGATCAGGCCCTGGGCAACCTGATCTAGCTATGCATGCTCCTGTTCATTACAGGGGAGTTGGACTAGATGGCCTTTAAAGGTCCTTTCAACCTTAAGGATTCTATGACATGGGATCTGTAAACATCAGAAGCCTTCGACATTGAAAGTGATGAACCTAGGCTGGGGTCCATCCAGGGGCTCCCATCAGGAACAGAAGAATCTCAGCCCGTGAGTTCTATTTCTTTTCTACATTATTCCGAGAGTGAGTAAAAGGCTATATGCTTTTTAGCTATCTGCAAGGTTAAACTACAACAGCATCATTTATCTGTCCATCTAGATTCTTAAATGCAGAAGACCTTGTGGGAAGACAGAAAAACATTTCTTTCTTTTATCTATGTTGTTTGCTAGAATTGTGATTAATGAAAATGATATTCTGTTTTTTGTTTTATTGACTTTTTTATTTTTTTAATTGGTTTATATCCAAGAATATGTTCATTAACTGAAAAAATAGATATAAACAGATTAAGGCTGATTCAGGTCACTGTGCTAAAAAGTTTTAATAAAATTCAAGGAAATGCATGGTTTCTCTTGGACATACATGAATTTTAGCCAGTGTAGCAGACTCTCATTACTATTGCTCTTTGGGGTGGCTGCTTGAAATTAGCAGATATGCCAAACTGCAAGACCAGAAACATCAGCCACAAAGAGCTGCTGCATGTACTTCTCTACCTCCTGAAATTATTTGTTCACTTTAAGTTACTGATCTAAGAGCTGAATAGTCCTACCAAACAACATGCTTACGAGAAAATATATTAAATTAATAGGTACTTGCCAATGGTATGCAAGCTTTCAATATGTCTGGGTCATTTTTAGCTGTATATATTTTGTGACTAAAGTATTAATTTCTAGTGACCAGTTCCAACTATTTCCTTAATGTAGATACGTCCAAATAATTTAAGTTCAAACAGTCTGAGCTGATGAATTGGTCTATTTAAAGCAGACCAATATAATGGAAAAATTTAACTGTTCCTATAATTTACAATGTATTTCTCCTGGCAGCTAAACATGTTACCTCTTCTCAGAATTAATTGCGTGGGTAATAAGGAATCACTCTGCTCTTCTTCTTTATAGATTTCTACTATTCTTCAGGGTTTTCTCTTTTACTTCCATTGAATGTACTAGTTTTATACCATTTGAGTCCTCGTTTTATTTCAGATATTTCCTATGGCATAAAGAATAAACAAAGACAATCACATCCCAATTGTTACAATATGACGTTCAAATAACTGTTCAAACATCATACACTTGGAGGGTTCTTGTTCTTCAGCACTACTGTTTGGCCTCTGATCATACTGGTCCATGTAAGGAGGAGCCAGTGCATTTCACCCTACCTTTGCAAATATTGTTACGGCACTCAGAAGCTAGGTGCTGCTTCTGGTGACAGTTGTTTTATTGGACTTAGAAGAACAGCCAATCTCTTTGTGATCACTAAATCTCAGATGAAAATTTATTATTTTACTCAGGTCTTTCTCAAAGTGTGACATTCCACCTTTCTCATGGGACTTTTTTAGACTCTAATTCCATTTCTAGTAGTAAGGCAGGAAAATCTGTCTCTGGGGAACATTATGGGACACTTCTTCCTGAAGTCTGCAGAGAGGTATAAATCTTGCACTTGTCATAACTAGAAATCTGTCTTAAGTTTTGTAATGCATTTTCTGTATTGCTAATGCCTCTTCTACAAGTCAGGACTTTTCTTCCCATGATCCCTTTGAATGGGTGAGTCTGTTATCAATTTCTTATGTGAAAGATGAAGGTAAAAGAAAGCCTGAAAAGAGAGGAAGAAGGAGTTAAAGATTTTATAAACTTGTTCTAACTTTTATAATTAAATGAAGATAAAAGACAACAAAAATTTCCAAGTGCATAAGGCTGTGGATACTCATCCCTGTTTTATTTCTAGGCAGGACAAACATTAGGTTATCACATGCTCATTCTTGTGGGGGTGGGAATTTCTGTAGAGGTAGTGGTGATACATTGAGACCTGCGAAAAAATTATTGCATGTTAACAAACATATCTGTTCCTCATAAGGAAACATTCTAGTAGCAAGAGTCCTACTGGTGAACCAGAGCAGCCACTCAGCATAGCAACAGAAAGGTACAGATTTTAGACTTCCGTGGAAAAATCTGCTGATACTTTGTTGGAGAGGATTAAAACTTTTTCTTGTGATAGTCATGTAATTCTGCTCTCTTCAAATCCTGGAAAGATAAAATTGAAGTCTATTCATCTTTTAGTGTTGCCTATTTGATATATTTTTAAAATGTTTATCAGTAAATGGATTGCCTTCAAAAAGTCCTTCTAATGTTATTTATCTGCTTACTTTGTAGCGTTTTATTTCCCTTACACTGTAAATGTGTGATGCCAATAGTCTAAACTGAGCTTCTATTGAGCTTCATCAATGTGAGATGGTAAAATCAATGACACAAGTCTACTCTGAGACTAGAAATAATTACATCAGCATTATTACATTTGCATCATCAGGTAGGGCACAAATAATGAAGAGTTTGTTCTCCTGAACATTTGTAAATATAGCTTATTTTTATTGGTGGAGTCCTTAATGTACTCTGCTGGTGCAAAATTTCTTTTTTTTTTTCCTCTATGCCCTCTCCATAAAACCTCACAGGAAAGAGGAACTATATAACAAGATCCCCAGTGGGCTGAGTTGACTTCATATTAACTGAGTGAACAGAAGTTATTCAATGCATGTTGCAAAATCTCTCCTTTCTGCCCTAAAGCAGCTGAAATACTAATGCAGAGAAGTTTTCAACTGCAGATGTATTTTATAATACATGTAAGCAACCACTATTCTGTTAACAAATTAAGATAATTTTTGTGGAGTGGCTGGTGAAAATCTTCAATGTGGTCTTACTGTAAAACAAACCATCAGCATAAGAAAGAAAAGTAGCTAATGTGAACCAGGGACAAAAAGTTTTTTTTGCAGCTCTTAATTTAGAGTGAAGTGACTCAGAATTCTGACTTGCAGTCAAAGTTGTAACCTGATCATCCAGAATTTCTTCACAGCATTTCACCTCATGGTTTACAATTCCTATGACTTTTTTTCATGAAAAAAAAAGAAAATGAATCATGTCTATTGGTAAGAAAGATCTAAATGGCTGATGCTGTGCAGCAACATACTGTTTTCTGTTTCTAGTTGCTTAAACTTCGTTTCAAGCATCTGCTCCCTGGCATTCAATCAGTTTCAAACACTGATTAGTGTTTGTCAAAGCACAAGGGGAAGGATTAAAGTAAACAGTTTTAAATAAGTGAAATAGTGAAAACTATGAATAAACAAATATGCATAAAACTGGAGCATCAAAACGTTACTCAGGATGGGGGAGAGGAAAAAAATAGAAGTTCTATTTTTCTCTGTCATTGTGCATATATTTCTTAAAGAGTTATCCACTCCAGTTTATTTTTCATAATTCAGTCCTATTCCATACTTGTAGAAGTTTCATTGATGCAGTGTGATGACATGAAAATGTGCTTTCTGCTTTGAAAAATTGCTATTTTTCCTGACTACTCAAAAATGAACAAAATAATTGTGTGGTCATAATTTTGGTTTTCTCCTCTTTGAAGCAGTAGCTTATTTGAGATTAATTCAAGATGAAAGAAAAATTACCCCACAGTTCTGACTGTTCACGTGGGACTTTTCTAAAAGTGACTATGAAGTTTGTGATTGAATTAATGGAATGATCCTATCTGCATCCTCAATACATTCTTTCAGTCTAGTATCTTCTTTTTAAATTTTTGTATTTTTCTCTTTATTTCCCAGAAAATGAAGGCCAGAGAAATTCTGTCTTTTCTATTTTAAAGGGATAGGACAAGTGCAATTTATTTTGGTGAATTGGTGTAGAATCACGTTTAGAATTTTTACTGGCATAGAAACATCTTCATATTTTTTCTTTGAATACGTCTTTCCTCTGTTGTTGGTGGAGATTAGCAGTGTTGTAACACTACTGAATATCCGCAATGACTTTGCTCAACATGATTTATTTTGTGTAGTTTCTATACTAAGCTATTCTTATTTCAGAGATGATGAGAAAACAAAAGAGTCATACAGTTTTGAGCACCTATGGGATTTAAGCATTGTATTCTTTCTTAAAAACATGTTTTGCTGCACTGGAGTTCAGTAAGAACTGTCTTTCCATGAGCTGGAACTAAATAGCTTGTGCTACTGGATTTGATGATTCCAGCTCATACGCAGTATTGGGTAGAACAGCATTTTAACAGTATTTTTGTAGTGAAGCACACTTATTTTAAAAACTTATCTTGACGTTTTAAGATACAGGACGCAGAAGGACAGAATCAACTAAGATTCCTGTTTCTTCTACAAAGAACTAGTATTACATTTTCTTTTGTGTGCAACAAGTTGGCTTTTCTTGTCACTGTTGATTTCTTTTTTTTTTTTTTTTTTTTTTTTTT
>NW_024884142.1:42348998-42478672 GCF_019232065.1 Centrocercus urophasianus
TTTTTTTTTTTTTTTTTTTTTTTTTTCCTTTTTGTTTTGAATGTAGAAACAGTAAAGACACAGGCTAGATATAAATGCAGAACTGGCTCTTTTCAAATCTCTTAGGGAGGACAAATGTGTTAAGATATACAAAGAAAAAACTTTGTTTGAGATCAACTTCAATTTTCAGCCAGATGGAAGGACAGTTCTTCCCTGTTCTGGTAAAACTGCTGGTTGATGCCCAACAGGGCAATAGGGTTGAATCAGTATTGAAAAATAAACGTTATGTCCTGAAATAGGTTGTGGTCTTAGCCTTGTTTCATCTACTGTCAGATTTGGTTTACGACCAGAGATTGCTCACTACGCATTTATGAACAGATTGGAAAATATTTATTCGTGATATTAAAAAAAAAAAAAAGGTAGTAAGAGACCACTGTGTTAGCTGAATTGTTCTCTTTGCTTTGGAACTGAACTCAATCAAGCTGCACTGGGCTTTTTTGGTGTGGCTTTTTTTTTTTTTTTTTTTTTGTTGATCCTATTGCACAATTCCACTACAGTCTGTGTGAGATTGCTACACAAAACTAGATCATAAGCATTACTAAATTCAAATATATTGCATCATCTCTTCCCCTGTGTTTTCTAGGAAATTTGTCTTTTTAAGAGTAAAGAAAAATGTTGTGATTAAAACCTCTTTTTGACTAACAGATGTTAGATATTCACTGTTAGTTATATTTGAGTTGTTTACAAACTGATTACTTAAAGATGTATCACCATTAAGTGAATATTTTTCCAGACACCAGTGCTACATGTACTATTGACTCTGCACCTCCTTTAATCTTCTCTCTTTCCCTTCCTATCCCTACAAGTTACTTCCTTGTTTTTTTTTTTTTTTAATTTTTTTTTATTTTATTTATTTTTTTTTTTTTAATTTTTTTTCTCCTTTGAGTCCTTATGAGTCTCCCAAGAGAACTGTCTAAACTAGTTGCTTTAAGTGATTCTCAGCAGGCACAGAGAACATTAAAGATCTAATTTATCTAAATGTTGTTAGCTTGTTCTTCCCCTAACATGACCTCCATTCTTTCTCCCTTATTCTTAATTATAAGTGTTAAGTGTTTGATCTCAATTAACATCTTTATATAGAATAAAGCAATGAAACGGAGGCAAGAAAATTTCAGCTTTTTTTTTTTTTTTTTTGGCACCTGTGATACTTCACTTTTCTCCATTAAATAACAAGTCCTTCTTTCTCCCATTTCATTACTGGATTGAATGCATTTCAGAGCACTTCTTGATTGCCTTTTATGTTTTCTTCCAGCTGTATAACTTTTTGTGCCATTGTCTTCTCTGCTTATCTCTCCATCATGTGCTATTCTTCTAAGTGGCTTTTTAGCACTATGTCCTTGTTTCCATTGTGTACAACTACCTCTCCCCCTCTCCCACTTCCTGATCACTGAAGCTCCTGATGAAGGATGTCTGGCTACATCCATCATCTATTCTCTGTAATGGAGCTTACTGTCATCAGACTTTGCAGTCTCATTATAATCAGCTGTTCTCCTGCTATATGTCAAAAATAAAAAATCTATTATTAAAAGAAATGTGAGAAGAGATTGCAGGAAGTAAAGGCTAGTAATTCCCTAAAAAAAAAAAAACAAAAAAAAAAAAAACAAAAAAAAAAAACCAAAAAAACAAAAAACTAGAAAAGTAGGTATGAGATACATATTACTATAGCTTTCGTAAGATAAAATATATCAGTTATTATCAATAAGCATTATTGTTATTAGTTTGTTTGTGTGGAATTAGCCTTGTTCATGGATCACGCTTTGCAAAGTGGCTTGAAAATATATGGAAAAGAGCTGAGAACACAGAAGATGACAGATGACACTTTGCACATTAAAAAAATTGTGAACATCATCTTTTACAAAGATTGAGATAGAGCAATAACCAGGGTGATCCTGTGGAGCAATTCAATCCTTGTTTCCCCACAGGAATCTATTAAATCTCAACTGGTTGCATCTGAACATACAGATCTTCCAGCCTTTGCTACTGAGCAAATCCTTCATTTGACATTTGAGCTTTAAGTATTTCATTTTTGGTGAAATTCTTTTCTCTCTCTGTTTCATTCTTGAAAAAATTTTATTAAAGTATGTACTGTTAGAGAGCAGTGACATGAATAAAGTGTGATGGTGGAGTGAGATATTTTTCATTGGTGAGATCTTATAAAAGTCTAGTAAAGAGACATAATCCATTTTTGAGTTGAATATCTGATTGCAACTTTATACTTTCAATTTAAAAATGTGCTGGTTACATATGTGAACTGAAAATATAACCTCAAACACACTACAATGAATAAAATAAACCCTCTTCAGCAGTTTGGAAACCTATTCTCAAATTCCTTTATCAAAGCAGAAAGTGGGACTGAGTATTTTTTGCTGTTTATAAGACTGTGTTCAGCCGATGTATCAAAATGTATGAAATTATTTGCAGTGCTATCTTGAGTTAGCCTGCACTGAGTCTTCCCTATGTCCTGTTTTCAGTAGATACACTGTTAATAGGACACCAGTGTGTGACTGCTGCTGAGTGACAGATGTGTTCAGTGGAGGATGGGCCACGCAACAGGTTGTGCAGGGCCACTTGCAGCCTGTGGGCTGCAAGTGTTTGGTTTTAAGG
This sequence comes from Centrocercus urophasianus, assembly GCF_019232065.1. Lineage (NCBI taxonomy): Eukaryota > Metazoa > Chordata > Aves > Galliformes > Phasianidae > Centrocercus > Centrocercus urophasianus. The sequence goes on from NW_024884142.1 coordinate 42,351,642, forward strand.
TTTTAGGCTGATTGCTTTGGTTTATTGGGTCATCAGTTGCCAGTTGAGAATTAGAAAAGAGATAAGAATTACAAAGACTCCAGTGTGTACTATTTTTAAACAGACAAGCAGCCAGCTAGAACCCAAATGTTGCAGGAGTTATAAAGGCATCACAAAAGATTTCAGAATGTACATTGGTTTTAAGTCCTACCCTGTTACAACTGACAGTGTGACCATAGCTATTGAATAAATACAAGAATTAATTATCCTTATTCAAATGCTGAACAAGACAAGAAAATAAATGAATGAGCAAGACTCTGAGGCAAAAGGTTAAAAAAAAAAATAATAATAATAAAAAAAATTTGCAGTCTGACCTCAAAGGGCTGATACAAAATTTGGGTTTGTTTTCTGGTACTGTAGATTTTGAGTAGAACTGGGTGCCATTCCACATATGACCACCAGAGGATCTACTTTCAATACTGCGAAATATTGAAATATGCTAATTTTGCTGATTACTCAGTTTGAATTGCCATGAACTCTCAGCTATTTCTAATGTCCAGAGGCACTGCTCCACACTCTATAATTGGCTAGTAAATGTGGTTATCACCTGACAATTCCAATTTTATATCACATCACCTTGCTTCCCCTAGTTGTCTCATTTCCTGTCTCAGTAGTCAGTCTCTGTTTTAATTGCTGAAATTCTGCCAAAGCAGCCAAAGCGAGACTTTGAAGAAAGTCTGGTAGAAGAATTACCCTGACTCCACAGAATCTGTGCTTGTGATCATGATTGTCTCCAGCTGAGAGGCTGTTAAATGTGAGAGAATAGGATGGATATTACAAGAGGGACTAGCAAATATTGAAAGCTGGAAGGAAGGAAGGGGGAAAGAGAAGAGGAAGAGAAGAGGAAGAAGAGAGAATCAGCTCTACAGAGATATCGTCTGCTCAGTAGTAAAAAACTTGCAATCAGAAAGGGGACATGGATATGACACAAGAGGAGCTCCACTCAGAGAAGAAATTCCTTAAAAGAACGGAAGGTAAAAGAGAAAATGTAGCTGAGAAAAATCCATTTATTCTTAAAGGGGAAAAAAGTTTTTAATTCTTTGGTTAAAAAAAATAAAACCAAAACTTCAAATTTACATTTTAGGTCAACCTGATGCAAAATTTGTTTCTTAATGACTTAGGTTATTTAACTCTTTTTTTTCTTAAAGGCCAGTTTTGAAAGGAAAACTACAAAATTTAAAATGCAATTTCACAAAGAGTTGTTTTCTTGCCTTAGAAAAAGTCTTAAACATGAAGTCTTGTTCAAATTAGAAGTCTTGAATAAATCTGCTGTTATAATTCTGAAGTTAAAAAAAAAATCCTCTAATTTTCTTTAGTCAATTCAAAATTCTTGAGTCTTCTGGTTTGTGGAGGCAATATTGTCCTATTTGCAATGGAATTCTCTGTGATGTTGCAATAATCTAAAAATTTACTTCTATTCCTGTGCAAATTCCAAGTTGAGAAGTCTCAAAGGTAATATTTTAAATCTTAGAAATTATGTCTTCATAGAGAAAAAATACATCTTGATGGGCTTTCAAATCCCTGAAATACATTTTATCATATAGGGGAAATAGAGTGCTAAAGATGGATGCATGCAGATACTATTGTCCCTGTGAGGAAGAAATCGGGAAAGGGTGGCAGGAGACCTGTGTGGATGAGCAAGGAGCTCGTGCGCAAACTCAAAGGAAAGAAGAAGGCCCATGAAATGTGGAAAAAGGGTCTGACTACTTGGGAAGAATATAGGAATGTTGTCAGGGCCTGCAGGGATGCGACGAGGAAGGCTAAAGCCCGCCTGGAATTAAATCTGGTGAAGGGGATAAAGGATAATAAAAAAGGCTTTTTTAAGTACGTTAACAGTAAAAGGAAGACTAGGGAGAATGTGGCTCCCCTGGTAAGTGACGGGGGTGTTCTGGTAACGGGGGATGCTGAGAAGGCGGAGATACTGAATGCCTTCTTTGCTTCTGTCTTCAGTGAAAAAGCTCCCCCTCGGGAATCCGAGACCCTGGAGGTTAGTGAGAGGATCTGGGGAATGGAAGACCTCCCTTCTGTCAGGGAAGAGGTGGTCCGAGAGTGTCTAGGCAACACCAATGTTCACAAATCCATGGGACCCGATGGGATTCATCCACAGGAGCTGAGGGAGCTGGCAGAGGTGATTGCTGAACCTCTTTCTGTCATCTTTGAGAGGTCTTGGAGGACAGGGGAGGTGCCTGAAGACTGGAGGATAGCCAATGTCGCTCCGGTCTTCAAAAAGTGCAAGAAGGAAGATCCAGGCAATTATAGGCCAGTCAGCCTCACCTCTGTCCCTGGAAAGGTGATGGAACAGCTTGTGCTGGATGTCGTCTCCAGACAACTGGAAGAAAAGGAGGTTATCAAGAGTAGTCAGCACGGGTTCACAAGGGGGAGGTCGTGCTTGACCAATCTGGTAGCCTTCTATGATGTTGTCTCTGGCTGGGTGGACGGGGGCAGAGCCGTGGATATAGTCTACCTTGATTTCAGCAAGGCATTTGATACTGTCCCCCACGACATCCTTATCACAAAGCTGAGGAAGCGTGGGATAGATGATGGACAGTGAGGTGGGTTGAGAACTGGCTGACTGGCAGAGCGCAGAGGGTTGTCGTTGGGAGTGCAGAGTCTGGTTGGAGGCCTGTAACTAGCAGTGTTCCTTAGGGGTTGGTGTTGGGTCCGGGGTCCGGTCTTGTTCAACATCTTCATCAATGACCTTGATGAGGGGTATAGTGGCCACCCTCAGCAAGTTTGCTGATGACACGAAGTTGGGAGGATTGGCTGACACGCCTGAAGGCTGTGCTGCCGTTCAGCGAGACCTGGACAGGCTGGAGAGCTGGGCAGAAAAAAACCAGATGAGGTTTAACAAAAGCAAGTGTAGAGTCTTGCATCTGGGGAGGAATAATTGCATGCACCAGTACAGGTTGGGGGATGACCCGCTGGAGGGGAGCTCTGTGGAGAGGGACCTGGGTGTCCTGGTGGACAACAGGTTGGCCATGAGCCAGCAGTGTGCCCTTGTGGCCAAGAGGTCCAATGGCATCCTGGGATGCATTAAAAAGAGCGTGGCCAGCAGGTCGAAGGAGGTGATTCTCCCCCTCTACTCTGCCCTGGTAAGGCCTCATCTGGAGTACTGCGTCCAGTTCTGGGTCGCGGAGTCTCCTTCTCTGGAGATGTTCAAGACCTGCCTGGATGCCTACTTGTGTGAGCTGGTGTAGGGAACCTGCTTTGGCAGGGGGGTTGGACTCTATGATCTCTGGAGGTCCCTTCCAACATCTACAATTCTGTGATTCTGTGATTATGCTCTGCTAGCACAATTCAAGCAGTCTAGGAAAAAAAAAAATCATTTGTATTTTTATTTAATACAAATTCATATCATTTTTCTAGCGTTCAGTACCTAAAAGCACAGGAAACTAATGTCTTGGTTGGATCCACAACCGAAGTAAACCAGCCTAACATTTTTGAAGCTATCAGAATAGTTACCATTAGAACAGATTTTATTGCACTGTGATAAATTTATTATAGTTCTCATTGCTTACACAGGGATGTGATGATCTCTGCTTCAAACAAAGGTTGGTACTTAATAACGTGGGAGGAGTGCTGTACTTTTATTTTCCTCTCTGTTTCGTCTTTTTATAGTCCTGACCTCTTGTGCAACCAGCTCACATCATGCCCTGAGGCTTGACTTATGATGGAATCTGTGTCTAAGGAAATGTACTGGAGGGGGTTATTTTTATTTCTTAAAAGTATTATAATTTGTTCAGCTTCACCGTGAAGTGATACAAAAGTCAGCTCCTCTTTGCAAAGGAAGGTAATGTCCACTGGGCTTTTAAAAGTCTGGATGAGTTTCCTCCATTCTCATTTCTGAATCTACTTCACCTACTAGTGACACTGGGAAGTTAGGAGGAAAAAGCAATGATCCTCTATCTTAAAACTTGGTGGCATGATATATGCCATGAGAAAGACATCCTTTACAAGAAAACTATCAATTCAGTTAGTATTTCCATAAGTGACAGAACTTATGTCAATGAAATCTGGTGACAGTACCCTAATTTCTGTGTGGTAGAAAGATTTTGATTTCATTGAAGATGATTAGGTTTAGAAGCACACGTTTTGCCTTTTATTTACATAGCCCAGGCCTTAGACAGATTTGTTATAGCAGTTTCCCAAGAAGTTGGATATGTGATGTGAAGAAGTCTGTCTTTAACCTGCTTATTCAGTGAGGTGCCAACTTCACTGAGACTAGTTACTTTGAGAACATTTAATTCCCTCTCCATGTATAAATATGTTTTGTTTGTTTAAAATGACAATTGGGAAAATGCTACTGGTTTTGTCCTCAGTGTCTGGCTTTAATAAATCCCACCCTTGTCTTCAAATTTTCTTCCTCAGGAAAGCAATGGCTTTCCTGGAGTCAGACCTCTTTTCAGACTGAAGCATAACAAATAACACTGTTTAAAGCCTTTTCCGGATATGATCTCCTGGATTTCTTTTCTCTGTTTTCTTGATTTGTAACGTGAATCCAAGTTAACTCCTGCTACAGCTTTGGAAAGCACTACTGGGGTAATGTCCTCTTAAAACAACATGAAGGAACTGCAACGTCAGCCCAGCACAGTCAACGTAAGAAAAATTATATTCCACAGCAGTAGCTGGTGACAGACTGTCCATTCCTTCTCCTCCTCCTCTTCCCGCCTACTTTATAATAAACTGTTCAGAAATTACTTAGCATTATTGTAAACGTAAGTGCTTCCATTTCAATAGTACTTTACTGCATCATCATTTATTATTTTGACTTAGTGAAAAACAAGCTTATTCTAAATTCTGAGAAAGTGCATGAAATAAAACACAAGTTAGAGCCAGTTCCAAAATATGAAAGACTTCTGAAAGTACAGAAAATGAGATCTTGTTCACCATCCAAAACAACTTACTCATCCTGCTTTCTCAGAAAGAGCTTGATAAAAAATGTCCTTTGTAGTGTGATGTAGAGGTCAACTAATTCAATTTTTGTGGAAGGATAGGAAAAGCAAGTTCTTGAGTTCAGGACCTTTTGTCTGAACACTCTGTATCATCTTTTCTCAATTATATTTGGTTCTGTTAAAACCCATGGCAACGTCCATCGTCATGTTATTCACCCAAAAAGAAAGAAGGAAAAAGGAAGCATCAAAGGTAATCTTTCAGAACTTCTAGATTAAGCACTTCCAGGTACAATGAAATGGTTTGTTATAGAAAATGATGATTATGAATTAAATATTATTCACTCAGAACCTTATTTGTGCTTGAAATATAGCTGGATATCCCCAAATTAGAGATTTTGATTATTATTTGTATTATGGTAACACCTAGAGGCCAGAGCCCTACTGTGCATTGCAGTGTACAAATGTACACAAGGGGTTGGTTGTTGCTTTGAGGACTATGTTACAGATACAAAATGTAAGCAGCAAAAGGATAATGCAGGAAAGTGCAGAACAAGAACATGCAAGATGGTGGTAGTCAATCTGAAAAGAATGACTTCACTGACTCATTTGCTGGCCTCTAAACCTCTTGGGTTTAGAGAGGGACTATATCAGACATCCCAGGAGTAACTTGGAGCAGGCTCACGGGACCACAGACATACTGCAAGAAATGCCATTGAACATATGCTTTATTATATGCATTTACCACCATCCCTCACTGTCTTCACATTCCAAGTATTTTGGTAAGACTGCCTTCACGTGATTAGCAGTAACTGACAGATTATAAGGAAATAGTTTGCCTGAAGTCGATAGTCTTTTATGGGAGTGATTAACATGGGATTTGCACACGTCTGGAAACTGGGAATGTTTTATTTCCAGTTCTTATTTTCAATGTTCCCAACATATTTACATAAAAACTATTGATAGCACTGAGTAATCCTGGAATGGCTTTGCCCCATTTTTCTACCTCTTGGTCTAATGAATGAGTTGATAACAGAAAACTTATGGTTTAAAAAGATACAGCAAATGTATAGACAACGTTTCTACCGCTGTCTGTTTAAATTTCACAGCAAATGTTCTCTTACTATCTGCTGAAGAATGTTATGAAATCTGACAGTGTCTTAAGACAGAGGGTCATATTCGAGGGTTGAGTGTTAGTATTGGCTATGGTTCAAGAATGAGCCTACTATTGAGGAAGTTTATTAGTGTTAGTGAGTATCTACTTCTATTTTTATAAAACAGCTGTGAGAGCTTCCTTGGAAGCGGGTGACATTTGGCTGGTCAGCTAGCATTAAAAGAGTTGCAAGCTTTGTGATATTTATCCATGCCAACAGTTTGCTCTCGCAGCAAGTATTCTGTAGAGCATTATTCTTCTTGTTATCAGTGGCACTGGACAGCTTTCTAATGCCTCCCCTGAATGTTTTCCAAAACTATCTGGTTGGCTGGGACTACACAAAACTTACGTTTGCCAACTGCTGACCCATCTGTGGTGCCTGGCACATGTTACTTCCTTAACTTGGACAGGCATGAATTGGAAACCACAGCCCGCAGCTTGGCAGAGCAACCAGAGCCATATCATGAACAGCTTTGTGATGGCACTGGCTTTTCATGTATCATCTTTAAGTCCCTCATCATGTGCTTGTTATCAAGAAGCAATAAAAGAGCAGGATTAAAAACTTGGTGTTAAAATGTAAAGGCTGTCATACACATGTAACAGGAACCAGAGAGTTCCTGACTGCATGTCGAGCTCCTCAGAAGTCCAGCAATGCTGTTTCATGACACACTTCAAATTCTCTAATTTCTCTCATCCACTCTGAATTACATTTTTTTACTACATTTCTATTACACACAACCGATGGATTCTTCCTTCTAAATCCACACAAACTGTTTTCAGTGGTGAAGTCACTATGAAACATGCAGTCCCAAACCTTGAGAGATCAGGTAATTTCTAGTAGCCAGTAGCAGAAATATATTTTTTGCTTCAGTACTTCAGTTTTAGCCTATCTCCAGCAGCACATTTTTTCCTTGTTTATTTTTAAATAATTCTTTTACGTGTAAAGTGAGAAGAAACTGTCAGATGATGAGACAAGACCTAACCCAATTAGGGTTAATTTGACAAGTGAAAGACTATCAATAAGACAAGTTATATTTTTATCACAGATAATTGAGGGTTACTGACTGAACAAGGGCTTCTGGAATCAAACCTGCTAAGGTCTGGAGAAGACCAATGTTCTAATGAATACTGAAATTCAGGTAGCAAACCAGTGGTTACACTGTGGAGGCTGCTAGGATATGATAATTTTCAGTGATGTTTTGCTGCTGGTGGAAAGATAAAATTTTCTTCAGCCATCAGCTTTCTTATGCATATAAAGACAATTGCAGCAGACATTTGACAACAAATGCTCTGTTGTTTTTTCCACTTTGATCTTTCATAGTTTTTAAATTCTCTTCCAGCTTTACCAGTCAGAGGCAGCAATTTAGTGCAAAGACCAGCATTGCTATCCCACAGTCTCTCAGTGAATGCACCAGCCTTCATGCTTTTCTGTACTCACTTCAACTGTGAGTTGATGTTTGCAGATTCACATCCAGGCCAGCTCCAAGACTGAACACTGATCAGTGGAGAAAAGTGGGTGCCTTTTCATATGTATTCTAGGGTGTTAGTCCTCTATGCTTAGACTGCAAAAACTGCACCATGGACACTGAAAATATAACAGAGATGTGTTTCGATTTCTTGTTCCCAGCCCTCTTTAATCTCATGCACTGTAAAACAGATTTATTTGCCCAAATCTCCATTTCTTTCAAGTGTAAGTTCAAATGTCATCATTTATGTTCATATGGAGCACAGAGATGGATCCTTCAAAAGATGTAGAACTCTTTTCACTGTCAGGTGCTGAGAACAAGATCGTTCTTTGAAGATAATAGATTTGATTCTTTTTACTTAGAAAAATCAGCCCAGGATGTCACTGTGATGACACTAAGGAAGGAGTGGAGAATCAGTCTCAGAAAATTTCATTGCATGGTGCTTTCTGTTCCCCCAGATTCAAGAAACAAGACTTGGAAGAGAAACAGACTCTTTTTTTTAGTAGGGCAGAATAGTGTATCACTAAGCTGTTACTGAAGTAAGAGTTAATTTAATCAAATGTGGGTAAAAAAGCCACATGTAATTTTTCAATTACTGCTTCACAACCCAGTGTCTGAGTATGTGATATGCACAAATTATTTGGATCCAGCCACTTTTGTATTCCTTCAGCAGTATTTTAAGTTTGCATCTTCATCTCGCAGCCGTTTTCAGTGAAGACTCTTGCAGTGTTTTGTACATAAGCTTTCTTTTTTTTTCTGAAAGCCTTCCTAATGCTTGTGTCTTCCTATTCTGTATAGGAATATCTGTATATTTCTGTAAAAATTGATCAAATCTTACATGCAGTCAGAACAATGTGTTATTTGTATTGGCTGATAACTTACATATCAAATTCTGTCTTCATAGCATCCAGGTGAATCCATTTTCAGTGTCCACACAAAGACAAATGGTAAATTATCTTATATGAATATAAACGTTTTTTCATTGAGAATTTCGTAGTTCTCATTCCTTATGATTGCTCCCGTAACCTAAAGGAGATCTTTTCTTCAAAGTAAAAGGTATTGTCCGCAGTCACAAGTCTATAACCATTTAACTAAGTAGTAATTCATGTAGATTTATCAATAGACTGTGAAATTTTGTTTTATTTTCCATTTAGCATGCATATGATAAAATGTATTTCCTAATATGCAGAGATCTAAACACTGTCTCTCAACATTTTTCTTTTGTTAAATCAAAATTTTTTTACCTTGTAAGTATTCAGAAATGTGGAACTTTGTACAAGTTTGTCACAAGAGAAGCATTTGGGTTATTAATTGCCAAAAACACAATAGTTTTCACCCCCATGGTGAAAGGTAAACCTGGTGGTCAGCACTCTAATGAAAGACATGGACTCCTCATTCACTGCTGAGAGGGGAAAACAGAGCAAAATCCTGTGCCAGGCCCTCCGAGGTTTAGCTGCTCATAGAGGCTTTAGATTGTGACCTAATATTTGTCATGACACAACAAGTAAATAAATACCTTGGCACAGAGCCTAGGGCCTGTCAACACTGCCCCTACTGCAACCTCCTGCTCAAAATACAGAGCTCTATTTATCATCTTTTCATATAAATCCTGTTCAGAGGAAATCACCTAGGACATATTTAATTTCCTTCCTTGGCTTCTTTATGATGTCACCTAGATAAACCCTGTATCCAGAGAACCTCACTGAGAGCATTAGGCCAAAGTAGCTGTGAAGGTTGTTACTTGTCAGAGTAATTTAATTTATAATGACATGTTTCATACAGACATGTTTGCCTGTACAAAGCCAGCTTAAGCAAATAACTTCTGTGTTATTTCTCCTAACAGCTAAAATACAGAATATTTGCAGCTGCTGTTTAATGAAACATTTCACAGTCACAAGGATTTTCATGCTAGATTGGAACCCCAACGCTGAGTCATTTTTTCTCTTCAGTGCTGTAAATATTCCCAAGCATTCTTACTAAAAAGTAGTGAAACACTACCAAAAATGTACTGTGAACAGGAAAGTAATTTTTATTTTTATCTTTGCACTAGAATGAATTGTCGAGCAATACAGGAGTATTTTGTGTAAAGGGAGGAACATGGGAAAGAAAGATGGAGGTAAAAACAAATTGTGGATGAGATACTGAAACTAAAGACTATAAAGAGAAGAAAGAATAGTAATCCAGGGAAAGAAATCAAGTGTTAGCCCTGAATGGAGGAAAAAAAGGATGAAAAGATTATGTTTTGAGAGATACAGAAAGGAAGACATGTTCTAGAAGAACAGTGTTCCATGCTATTGAAATCTATAGTCCTGGAGGTCCTTCCCACTGGATTTGACTACTGTAAGAGGCGACTTTCAGGACAAAGAATTCTGTATAACTTCAATACATGTTAGGTGACCAGGAGAGCAGGGTCATAGGCTATGTCTGGGCAACCATTTGTTGCCTAGTCTAGAACATACATGTCCGCTCTGCTAGTTTCATGTTTTTATTGCCCTCTTTCTTAAATACATTTTAACTAAACATATTTAAAAATAAAAATGTTGTTACTTGTATACATTAAATATGTTATATATTTTATATGCAGCCCAAGACAATACCATTTCATTCAACGTATCCCAGGCAAGCCAAAAGTTTGAGCACTCATGGGACAGTCTATTTCTTTAGAGTATGAAACATATATTGAAGGACCTGGTGTGGAAGAAAACAGACAGTACATGAACAAGGAGGTGTCTTTGGATTGTCCTTCTGAACTCAGAGTCTGTGAATATCTTTCTGGAAAAGAATAGTTCTCTGGTTCCTAATTTCTACCTTTTCTTTGGAAAGCATTTAATTTTTTAAAGTGACAGATAGGGATTTCTCTTTTCTTCAGAATGCTAACCTTTCAAAATCAACAGGGAGCACAATATAACCCAGTATTTCAATCCTGTTTCACCTCTGATGGCTATTTATAATGGCTGCTCAAATAGGAAATTTGTTTCTGACCTTTGAAGCTGGAATATACTTGAAATTCATGCCTTACTGTGCTCTGTCAGCTGCTTTTCACGCATGCTTTTATACGTGGATTAATAAATATGAGTTTGGGAGCAAAAGTTCTAGCAGTGAAATCTCACTTGTGATTTTGCTGTGAAACACACTTGCAAAAAGTTCATCCAGAAACTGGAGGAGAACAATTTTTCACTTAGAGCAGTTTTGAGTATGACATCTCTATCTATGATGGACAGTATCAAGTACTTTTAATGTCAGAGTGACTCATACGACAAGATCACTAAAGCTTAAGTAACCCAGGGAAAGAGATTTTAATTATGGCTCTTTGTTAAAATATATTTTCATGTAATACGTGACATAAGATAGTAGTTTAGTAAGATAATAATTATAAGATAATTATATGATAATAGGTTAGTATTAGCCAGGCAACAATTCTGTTATTACAGTACACTGCATTACAGCTTGTGTGTGTCAAGAGATATATTCCAAACTATACAGTGCTCACCTTTGAGTTATGAAATGAGTTCCACAAACATAATCTTGCTCTACATCCACAAAATACAGCAATCAAACGGAAAGCATTACACAGATAATGTTAGGAAGACTTTGAGGAATAATGCACTGCACTAAATCTTTTCATCCTCACAGTTCAAGCTAAAGCTGAAGCAGAGTCAGAAACTACTCCTTAAGCTGAGTCTTAGACTCTCTAAAGTAGATAGGAACAGTATTTCTGCCAAAGCCTAATCTAAGAATTTACCTACAGTATATGTTGATATGGTATATTCTGTGCCGCATAGATAAAAATTCTCTGTAAAAAAATCAAGCTAACTGAAAGTACTAAGCTAATATAAATTCTGAAAGGAATAGAAATTAAAATAGGTAACTGTGTGTTAATTTGTAAGGTTATGTCCCTAGGTTTTTCAGATAAAATGAAGGTAATTTAATGATACAAGTTTTGTGTGAACAGATAAGAATTTGGGAATAGAATATTGTTTCCTGAAAGCTGACAGTGTAATTGCTTCAGGAGTTTATCCATCACAACAAAATAATCTTTAGTCTCTGATTATACAGATAGACCTTAAGGCATGTAAGAATAAAAATATCCATGATTCTGCTAACATAAAACTGCAAGACTAGAGATATTTTTATTTTCATTTTTCTATGGCTTTCTCATGACACAGTGAAGCGAAAGTCAGTTTCATCTCTCAGGAAAAAAACATCTTGCTAGAAAATAAGCAGACTGTCTATCCTGTGAACTTGGATATGCATATGAAAAAATGCTTCAATGTTTCTGAAATAATGCGAAGCATAACACTGAGTAACTGTAATTTCAGGTTTAGAAAGGACTTCTTTTTTAAGTATAAGAATGATTGTGACCGAAATGTTACTGCATCTTTAACATGCAAAGAACTCCGAGTGCAAGAGTTAGAAATAAACTTGTCAACGGAAATGGTTTCTGCTTGCATTGTTTCAGTATAGTGTATTAAAAACAGTTTGTTTCACACCAAAGAATTCAAAATTTATGTTTTAGTTCTTTAGGTTTGGAAAGGGAAACCTCAAAATAAAATATTTTTTTCCAAATGGATCCAAATGACAGATCTCTATTTGCATTTAACTCAGCAGCCTTTGGATGAAATGCTTTTTCTCTAGGGTAATATAAATCCAGCTGGGGTTGTACCAAATACTAGGGTCTCGTTTCAGCTGCAATCAAGTGAAGGTGCACTTAGAGAAAAATTATGTTGCAATTACTGGTATTGAAACCAGAACTACCCTCTTATCCCTAGACATGGGTGTGCATGTGAAAACTCAGGCAGAAATTATCTATTCTAGTTATCTAGTTATCTAGTTATCTAGTTTGAGAAACAATATCTATTTGTTTTATCTGGAGTGCAAACCCACAGTGCTGTTGGTTCTATCAGCCCAGACGGACTTTTTTATATACCCTTTAATTCACTTTCTGTGCCTCATAGGAGTGACACTGACTGAAGTGCCCTCAGTCTCGTGTTGATCTTATTCCTGTGTGTATTCCTGTGCTGAAATTCAAAACTGACTGAAATGAATATCAATAGCTCCATAAGCTGGCAGCTGGAATATCTGTTTAAGAGACACCACCAGATTTACTTACAGCAAAATCGAAGCAGGGAAAGAAGATTCTCAAGCCCTCGGAAGAGGTCTACAGTAATGTATTGCTGGGACCATATGGGCAAGTATTCCTCAATCTCACTTACCAGAAGTATTTGATTTTGAATATATATATTTTTAAAGTATTAATCAGGTCAAAGAGTCCCTAGGAATGATACTTCATCCTGGCAGAAAAGGAATGCTATGGAGGTGGAACACCTGTGTGCAATGAGTCTTTTAATGATTTAATGTGAATCTGAAGAGCCTCAATTAGAGAGTTTGAGAAGCCATCACCACTCTGCCCTGCAGTGTTAACAGCCCGGTTGCTGAGACACCTTTTCCCAGGCAGGTGGCAACCGTACTGACCCTTGTCCTGGCTGCTGTGCATGATCTGCTCCTTAATTAGGTAAAACAGGCTGAAAAATTTCTTCTCACTATCCTAAGAGAATCAACTGCAAGCATAGCACATATGGTTAGAATTAGAATCCAATATTTCACCTGCCTTTTCTAGTGTTCATTGAAGTCTTTTCTTGACCAAAAAAAAAAAAAAAAAAAAAAATAATCTTTGTATGTACAGGCAAATGAAAGAGGACAGAGGATCCTAAACCACCTCTGTGGACTGATAAACATTTGTTCAGAATATTTTTCACTTGATCCATTATTTTTTTACTGAATGGGTAAAATGTGCCTCCATGGTAAAACTGACAAAGCCGTATATTATATATTTTGGTGTTCGGTTTGAGATCTTGACAGGAAATACTTGACCTAAAACATCAAGGACATACAGCTAAAGGTGACCAAGACTTAACTAATTCTAAACTGTAATGTATATTTGAGCGCCATAGGACTCAAAATCATGTCTAGAATGAGCTGTATAGTGAGATAGATAGATTTATTTTACTTCTAGTTAATTTTAAGTTCATTTTCTAGCAGCAGAGTGTGAGCCAAACTCAAAGAAAAAGGAAACTTGAATCAATTTTCACACACTGTGCTATGCTACAGAGTGTGCTGTTCTCTTGTATGAGAGCAGTGTTTTCATTTTATCTAAATTGGAATATCTTTCAAATAAAAGGGAAAGGTATTATAGGAGATGATTTAGAGATTGTGGAAAGAGCTAAACACCTTTAATTATTGTAGAAAGAATTCAAATGCTTGCAATAACTGCCCACCTAGGTGTATAAAAATAAAAACTTGTTTGCACTGAAACAGATATAAAGTTTGTGTTGTTACTACTGATGCAGTAGTAACCACCAAAACAGTCCATCATAAGAAAAATCCATTATTTTCTTTAAAGAATCAGAACCATTGCAAACAATGATTGTGTTAATCCTTTAGCTTTTCTTAATTTAGTTTATATGCCTGAGTTTAAAAGGTGTAGCTACTGTTAAAGAGTAACCCAAAGTCCCTTTTATTCTGCAAACACAGGCTGAAGAAATCACAGGTCAACAAATCCTTGGACTTGTTTCTAAGAGCCCACACAGGTTGCCCTATTTCTGCTTCCATGCTTTTTGCTCATTACAGTGGATTGCAGTGCCCTGAGACCTCATTGGGGTTGGACAAACTGCACACACACATATAGTCCTAATTCTTTAGGAGTTTGCAGTCTACTTGAGAACTGATGTGCAGATATAATAGAAAGTGGGACATGATAAAAAAGCAGTGATGGGGAAACTACAGAGGCACCGTGGCTTATCTCACATTTGCAGAACTTGGTAGGTCTGATATACTTTAACATTTAAAGTAGGTTTAATGAAAGGCTCCAAACCTGCTGCCCTTGTGCTTTAGCTCTTCCCACTCTTATTTTCTGCAACTTAACTTGCTTTAACCTTTAACTATCATTCCCTTTACGTTATGTAACTTATCTTCATATTTTCCTTGGCTGCTGGCTGCACTCTTGGGATACAATAGAGAAGGCATGTTTCTGGTAGGGCTGCTGAGAGTTCAGTATTCTCCCATGCTGTCAGGAGGCTATAAAGGTGATATTTGAGACATGTCCACTCCCTGGGCTGCTTTCTGGTACACAACAGCTCAGATCTCAACTCAGCTAAGCACCAGTAGCACCCTCTGCTAGAGAAGAAGGAAGAGCAGAAAAGTTCTATAGCTTCTGATGTTCTCTAGTGAGATGTGAACCAAATACTTATGTACTATGCTGGTAGGCTGATAGCAAAGTGTCTTGATCAGTGCCTGGGCCAGGTGGCTAGATTTTACATTTTTTAAGTCATATATTCTATTTGTAATTTTGAGCTATCACCTAGTTACTGTAAAGGCCTTACAATTTTCTGGGCTGGGGTCAATGTAACATGATGTCGGTATGTGTAAACTGTGTACAAATTCATGGAAAAATCATTTATGCTTTCTACTTGTTCTTCTAGAATCTGTTTCCCCCAAACAAGCCCAATACTAGTTTGTTACATTGTTTAATTAAATATATGTATATTTATATAATGAAAAGTTGGTGGGTGTTATGTTGTGAGCTTTCCAAAAGCTGTTCACTGAAAACAATTCCTAAGAGATCAGACACAACAGGGCAGTCACTTAGCGAGGTTTGTGGTATTAGTATATGCTCACTGAAGAAAGAAACGGAGAAGAAAAGAACAAATAGACTGAAACAGCAAGCGCTTTCAGCAAAACTTTTAGACAACATAGATTGACTGTTGGTAGTGCAATTCTGTAGAATCTGGATGGTAGGTATGTTGGGCAGCTGTTCTGCATTCAGAAAGAGCCAGGATTCCTGCAAGAAATCTTCCTATTGACACAAAAGCAAGAAAGGGAACTCCAGATCATTTTGAAATATTTCTGCAGAAAAGCACATTAAACCTAATGACTGCATACTGGGTGATGGAGGGCACTTATTTGGGAGAAAAATATTTTTTAATGACTTCATTTGTTCATTTTTAGAAAACAGTAAAGTTGTCATGTTATAAACTCCCAGAGATACTCCTGGATGAGCTGTTGAAAGGTAATTTCAGCACACCTAGGACTCCAACACTGCAATATAACCTGTTGTGTCTTACTCCTTAATCATGCTGCGGCATTTAGAAATCATTCCCTGTAGCTGGCAAAACTGTCTTGTAATAACACCATTATCACAACTTACAATTTTACAGAAATTTTTGCTTAGGCAAACACACTGAACTAGACTAAGTACACTGCAGGCATTGAATCAAGCAATGTGAATCCCTTATGATCTAGCAGTGTGTCTTATATAATAAAAATATATAACTTTTTCATAAGAAATTATCACTGTTATAAAACATGCAGATGTTTCTAACTTACATAAAACTGCCTTTTCCAAGAGATCACACTGAGTTGTGGACTGAGATAGAGAATTTAAAAGGCAAAGCAATACCTTACATTGACTTGGAGACTAGAAATCTACTATCAAATGATATATTTTGAAGAAAATTTTAATGGTGGCTGTGGTAAAAACGCTTTCAACAGTCTGCTAAGCTCAGTTGAGGTTTACTAAACTCAGAAGTGTATAGAACAAGCAATTCAGCACGTAGTAGTCTTAGTGCTCAAGGAACAGACATACACTTTGAGGAGGAAACCAGCTAATGATCTGTAATATCAATATAGCAAAATATCAATATGAGTGGAAGGTTGTATCTGTTAATGGTAAAAAGCATGTTTAATTTGCAAGGATTTTTGCTGACATTTACAAAGCTTTTAAGATTTTGAGTAGTGCACATGAAGAAAGTTTACTTCTGTCCATGCACCTCTGCAGCAATTGTTAGGCTTCTGCACTGTCAGATCACGTCTAAGCTGGTTGAGTTGACCATTAATTCTTGCAGCTCATAGCTCAGAGGGCCCTCAGGGCACAGTGACCAACAACAAACTTGTCTCAGGGCACAGTGAATTGTCCTTGTTAAAATTAGAGGGATGTATGTTTAATCTGACAAAGTAGGTCAGTCAGGAAATATTTTTCCTTGTTTGTTGATTACAAGCATTTTACATATGGTTTGTCATTACTATCTGTACAATAGCCATTATGTGATTTTTATAAATAGAAAAACAAACATATTATGGAATCAGAGCATTTTACATTTGCAGATAATAAATGGACTGTGAATGAGATGGAAATTAACCTGTTTCTTCTATTACAGTCAGCATGAAGATATGATTTTATGTATGTGACATACTTGAGGTGTACTTGAAAAACTATTGAGTGTATTGTTCTTTGCTGAGTGAAATAAATCCATTCATCTTTGTTAATAGAAAGAATGACAGAAGATGACAAGTAATGACATATAGCATTGCTATTAGTATATTTAAAATAGCAATGCCTTTTTTCATATTGAAAGTTAAGAAATAGCATGCTGTACGGGAACTGCTGAGTCACAGCCTGAACCTCTGACTGATCACCTGAGGCGAGCCATGAGTCAGCCAGAGGAGCACAGCTGAAGGCAATTCACCTGTGCTGTCAGAAGGGGCGGAGCCTGGCTCCACCTCTCCTAGACTTATTTAAGAGCTGGCTACAAGTGGGGAAGGATCTTGTCTGGGGGTCCCTCCTTCTGGTGTTTTGTGGTGAGCCCAACTAAGGGTAAGCCTTCCATTTATTCTCTTTTGTTATCATAGTCTACTTTGCCTAACTCTCTTGTTTTTTTGTGATTGTAACATCCTAATATTCTTTGTTTATACACATGCTCATTCTGTTCTAGTTATTCTTTAAAAAAAAAAAAAAAAAAAAAAAAATAATTTGCATTTTGGATAGATGAAAGAACTTTGTTGCCAAGCTACCTTCAGTGCTGGCTTAAAAAACCATTATAGCATGAGTCCTGTTATCAGGAATTCCTGAAGGTGAATGACCTTGATGGATATTCAGTGTTTTTTTGGATCTAAGAATAGAAAGATCTAACTGGAAATCAAAATTCAAAGCCTGAATTCACATTTTCAGCCCTTAGGAGTGGAGGGGAAATTGAAATGCTGTTTGTTTAATTTGCAAACTATCAATCTATATTCGGGAGCGATGGGGGATGCCAGCTTTCTTAGAAAAACAACTACACACAGGCAATGCAAACTATACGTAAAGAAGCTGATAAAGCATTCTTCACAACAAGGGCCTTACTTTAAAATTCACAGAATTGGTGGCTGCGAGTCTCAGAGGTCACCTTACACAGTGTGATTCAAAGCTGACACTTTCATCCCATATTCATCCTATCCTTGATGCCTACAATGCATTATTAGACCCCAAACTGAGTCAATTCTTAAATAAATCTTGCTTAGGAAATGTTTTTAATGCTGCAGGAAATATGGAATAGACTTCAAAAATAGAAACTTCCAAGTATAATCTAATCAAGATAAGAAAAAGCCAGAGATCTGAAAACCAAATGGAATTATAATGAGGCAAACATGAGGAAGTTCTAGCAAGGACAGTGAGACAGATAAATATTACTGATCAGTCTATCCATAGCAGAGGTGTCTGTGTGGAATTTTATATGCAATTGCATAGACCTGGAACGCTCTGAACTCAAACTAATTTTAAAATAAACACTGTGGTTATTCATCTACACAACAAAGCAAACTCTGTCCTAGACTCTGGGCTGATATCCCTACATTCCTCAGCCCCTGTTTTTATACTTTTGTTCTGTTATTTTCTATACCTATACTTTTTATCACGCAATACAAAACAAGCAAAAAAAAACAACAAAACAAAACAAAAAAAAAAAAACACTAAAACACTAGGTAAGCAGCAGAGGAAGTATGCACTCTCATTTGGCTCAGGCAAGAGTTGTGGACTTTCAGTAGTAGTAACACATTTGATGTTAGTGTATCTTGAATTTCCAGATGGAGTCTTTATACTTCAAACTCTTCAGGTGGTCCAGGATGGGAATGTTAGTTTAATAACAGGTGGTCCAGGATGGGAATGTTAGTTTAATAACAGGCAGAATTAATTTTCACTTCATATCTGAACTACTCAACATAAAAATAATCTACATTATTGTCCATATAAAAAAAATCCTTAATTTTTATGGATTACCATTAATTTTTTTAGGATTTTTAATATTTTAGTAGTTCCATATTAAAAATACCATGTATTTGGAGCGTAAATTCTTCTTAGGCCTGAGAGTGTGTCTAGAAGCTCCAATTCTGACCATTATATATGTGTAGAGAAAAGTACTTGGGTCTAATTCCCCATCTGCCATTACTTTATCACACCTGCAAGCAGAGGGATCCTGATCCAGGTATGCTTAGTGCTGCTGGGCTAGTGACCAGACAACACTTCATTAGTTTAAATAAAGCCACTTTGGCCAGGTGAAGAAAAAACATCTTTACAGGGAGGGGAAGATTCTGGTAATATTTTAGGAAGATAGCATGTACAAGGGGCTGTATGGTGGCCTGGGTTGAAAATGTACTTAAAAGACATCTTGGTGTCTTTGATATTCTCACTATATATCAATTTTTCAGTCCATTAGAAGTTTGGAAAAAACAGATGTTTGTTAATAAGGAACTAACTGCTTTAATGATTTTTAAATGTTTTAGCAATTAACAAAGCCAGATTAAATGTAATGAGAGAGGGAAGTGTAGAATAACTCTTAAATCATCATTTCATTAATACTGCACTTTAAAAGAACAAAAAGAACAGCTTGGGGTAACACAAAACAAGATTTTTCATTCTTTTCAAGACTGCTTTTTTTTTTTTTTTTTTTTTTAAAAAAAAAAAAAAAAAAAAAAGTGGGTTATGTTTCACAATGTAGTAACTGGCTAATTCTTACCAAGCGGTTATGACAGAAATTTTTGGGAGTACCTTTTCAGAAGGTGAAGACAAACATCTTTGGATAGGAGTGAAGAAGGCCTATGGGAGGGTGGGAATTTGCAGTGCTACTGCAATTTATTTTCTGAATGTTTTCTGGATGGTGCACAGCAGAAGAAGAAATGAACAAAATATGGTTGGATCCAAAAGCGATGTATTTGCCTAAGGGAATATTAAAAACGCCAAGTACAAAATTGTACAAAACCTCCTTGCATGCCAGGTAGATATTTAAAAGTTGAATATGATTCAGAGTTGTTTTTTGTTGTTTGGCTTTTTTATGGGGAGGTTATCTGTGCATGTTTTTCTATATTCCTGCACTGTCTTGTATCTAGCTCGCAGTTAAGCTACCAAGTAAA
Organism: Centrocercus urophasianus; assembly: GCF_019232065.1. Taxonomy (NCBI): domain Eukaryota; kingdom Metazoa; phylum Chordata; class Aves; order Galliformes; family Phasianidae; genus Centrocercus; species Centrocercus urophasianus. Next base: position 42,371,405 of record NW_024884142.1, read on the forward strand.
TTGCTCTTCTGCCTTTCTCTCCAAAGCAATGCAAACTGAATAACACAGTCCAAATGCACCAGTGCCAGTTGTTTTCCTAAGGACTGTTGGAGTGTAGGGAAAACATCCCTGAGAGGTAAGAAAGCAGGCCTGTTTATGTGCTACTTCTCTCCATGTCTCTCATCTCTCAGAATAATGCAGCAAGTAACAGGTTTACAGGTAGTCTCCAGGTAGAGAATCCCCATAAAAGCTGTTTTGCTTCCCATAAGCTATCTGAGATTTGGTGCATTAGAGAGAGGAAATGTGTCCTCTTAGTCTACACGGGGAAATACTGTATGTGGGGCTTGAGCCATAATGGAAATTCACATAATAGCTGTGAAATCTAAATGGGACTCTGCACCACAAACATTTACTCCTGGAAAGTCAGGGGATTACTCATGCGATTGAGCATCTGTCAGAACTGAGCCTTAAATATGTCACACATCCAACCTGATTGTGGATGTGAATATATAGTGATGCAAAAATATGAACACATAAATATGCCATCCTTCATGTAGCTGTTGGTGACTGATAGAATCAACTGCTTATTGAAAATTAATTCTTAATTAAAATAAGAATTATTATTGTTTTTTTCTTTTTTTTTTTTTTTGGAATGGTAGGAAACTAATTAGAGCTCTAATTAAGCAATTTCACCTGACATAGTTATTTGAATATTAACTCATCAGTAGTGCAGTGAAAAATTTTACATGCTAAGGGAAATCTGCTCACATTCTTTCAAATCCCCTGAGTTTTGTGTCTATTAGTTTTATGGCCTCTGAAGGCTTTTGACTGTGAATTGCATAGATTTTATTCTGCTTTATTTTTCTGATGTACATTAGCACAGTGGGTGTTATTTTTCTTGGGTAGTTTACTTGTTTTTTTTTTTTGTGTGTGTGTGGTGGGTTTTTTTCTTAACATCCTCAAACATGAAGAAGCTGTGAATGTTAAGCAGTAGCAAGGGACGGGATTTCATGAGTCAGATGACTCTTTCCAGGTCTTCATTCCCAATTCATGCTTTGCTTCGTGGTGTTCCTGCATGTAGGCTGCAATGTACTTAGATACCTGATCCTTCCTCTGCATTGTTTCCTATTTTAGCTACACAATAGCAGCCTCACACAATTCTGCCTTTTATCTCTATTTGTTTTGTAAGATTTTGCTCAGGACAAGCATTCAATATTACGCAGCCAGGTAAAGTTATATCCAGCTGGCTGTGCACTACTGAGATAAATTATAGACCTGCAACACAGTGTCCTTTTCACATTAAAATACACACATAAAAAAATACTCCCCCTCCTGTTTTACAATGGAAAAAAAAAAAGAGAATACTTGGCATTTCGGAATCCTCGTATTGCACTTTCCCCACAGCCATTTGAAACCATTAATACCATTAATTTAGGTGCTTTCTCTTAGGGTGGAGAGATGATGAACTTGCCTTCCTTATTCTGTGCAAACCTTTAACTTTTAGCAACTGGTAAATCTGACCCAGTTTTGCTGAAAGAGAAGAAGAAAAGAAAAAGAATATTTAAAATCTTTTAATTTGAGAATTTGAAAAGACTTGTTATTTCCAGGATGGTGGTTTTTTGTGGTTTTTTTTTTGTTTGTTTGTTTGTTGTTTTTTTTTTTTTTTTTTTTCACTGAACAAGGCTTTGAACCTATCTGACTTTATTCTGGGAAACGCTCCAGCTTTTCTAGTAAGTTATAGTTACTATAAGGTCAGCGCTTATTGGTAGTCTACATCTAAAGAGACTTTTGAGCATATTTCTTATCTAATGTATTGAGACTTGCTGCTTGAAGCCAAGTTATCCCAGCAGATGTGTTTGGGTTAAGTGGAGTTATGTTCAAAATGTAATGGGGTCAGCACTTCATTCTTCTGCATAATGGCCAAGCATCTATCTTCAACCTGTTAAATGGGAGAAGGTCTTTCCGACCGTCCTCGAGGACTATTGAACACAGGAAAAGGATCTAAAGTGAACCAAGTATTCTGCTGGCATATTCTTGTGTTAATTAATTATGATACGATGCATCTGAGAGTCAAGTTAGTTCAGGGTTTACTGTAAGACAAAATATAGTTGCCTTTCCCAAGGATCTTCACTTCAGATAAACCTGATGATTTTTTCTGTTACTTACAGAAGAAAGAGTTCAGCTTGAGGTACTTTGATGAGGCAAATGGAGCAATGGAATATCTCAACAGAGGTACTGAACACTGCCCTGAAGGCATTTTAAACTCATGTGCGTTGTTTTTCCTAAGGGTATGTGTGCTGCACTATGGAGCATAAAAGATGTAAGAACTCTGGGCTGCAATTTCACCAGTAGCAAATACAAATGGGAGTGTATATAATGCTAGGCTGAATACTAAAATGCCAGTGGCTGTTAATAAAATCTTTCTTTTATTTTTTACCCAACACATAAAATTAAAATCATATATTTAGTTGAGTCAGGAGAGTGAAACACTCAAATGAAAAGTGAAGCCTCACCGAGAACAGATTAGAAAGCAGGAACACCTCTTGAAATATTTTATTGAAAAAGAGCTTAGCAAGCCAGAAAGAGCTTTGCTTTCTTGATCTGAGTTTCTGTCGGGAGAGAACATTTTCTGTGAAGGAGTTTCTGCTGTTGTAACACCATGAGGGCTGCCCAGTATAGACCATGCTAACTATCTAATGTGACCTTTTGCATAAAGCAGGTTGGAATGAAATTCCATTTCTGAGATTTCTTGAACAAGCTCTCCTTTTCCATTTGGAAATACTACTTGGTTTTGAACAGAATTCCTGACCATCACATTTTTCCTAACAGACCAGAAATCTCTGCCATTGTTACTGTTGGCCCACAACTATTGGTCTTGACTCCAGTGTGCCCACAAAGACAAACATCCACATGTTCAGAATCTAGCAAATCATACCAGAGGATGAACAACCGTAACTTACAGGTTTTATGTGATGAAGAATGTACTATGGAAAACATCTCCTGATATTTAGCCTCTACCAATATTTTGCACTTTTGAATAATTATATCCATGGTAGGATTAAAATAACCAAAACATGGTCTTACTGAATCCTCTTTCCTACAATTCCCTCCTTTGCAAAAAAAGCAAAAGGTACAGCTGAGTAGCCATAATATTCTTTCCAGCTGTCTAACAGCCTGGAGTGCTGTTACTAGCTCCAGTTCACAGCTGTTAACATGTAAGCCTTAGCAACATAAAGAATAAATGACAGCCTCCCTGAATATACAACTTCATAAATGAGGGGAACACTTGAAAGCCAACCATCACTGGACTCTTTCCTTTCATGAGATGGAAGTTTCTCATTTTCTGCTTCCTGTTGCCTCTTATGATAGAACTTGGTGCTTATATCATGTTTTTGATCTTCAAAGTGCTGTATAAACATTAAGTAATTAATCCTTCAAGCATCCCCTGAACGAGATGACAGCACAGTATATCTGTATGTTTTCTGCTAGTGTTCTTGGGAAAATATTGGAAAAGACTTTAAAAGGAGACCTTCGTGCATTCGTATGTTTAAGCCTTAGTGTTACATATGTCTGAACAACAGAGATTCCTTTAAGGGTACACAGCAAATCAGTAACATGTCTCAGTATTTATCTGATTATTATTATTTTCATTAGATGGCTGAAAACTAATATGTATTGTATATGTATATATATGTATGTGGCCCTGCTAGGCAGGGGGGTTGGAACTACATGATCCTTGAGGTCCCTTCCAACCCGGGTGATTCTGTGATTTCCCTTCTGCAACTTGAATAACTCTCTGACACAATCTTAGGGTCTTATGCCTCACTCATCCCTGAGATAAAAGTTAGTACATGAAGGTAATTTGATTAATCCTATTTTAGGCAGGATCTTGTAACTCCTACCCTTGTGACTGATTTCCCCCTCACCCACCCTTATCTTTCTAGCATCCTACCCTAGCACAAACATCCTTGTTTGTTCTATTCCTTTTTCTGCCCCAAAACAAAAGTCCTGATGTAAAATTAGATTCAACTCAAAAGATATGCATACATAAGTTGTAGGACTTAGCTTTTGGGACTCTGGTATTAAGTTCATTTCTTCTGACACTATAATGTCTTGAGACATACCTGTCTGCAACTTTTATCTGTCTGTAACCTTAGACAAATTTGAGCACATTTTCTCTTATTTTCTGCTTGCTGTGGAAAGTACAGTAGCCTGTTCATCCTCAAGATGTGTCCAGGAGAGATAACAACCTTATAAGGCAGTGAGCAGGCAGCTGGACAACTGTTACTGCCTGCGGTCATGACACTTGCTAGAAATTCATATCTCACTGTTTACTCAAAATCATCATGCTTTCAGGCCCTAGCTCTTGTTGCTATATTAGACTTTTTCTCCATACAGTTCTGCATATGCTGAGTTACTCCTTCTCAAATTACTAATGAAAAAATCCTCTTTTTTCCTGGTGTCGATTTAGATGAATGCCAGAATGTGGCAATCAGAAATTCACCTCATCTGCCATGCATATCAACCCTGGAAAAAAAAACAACAAAACAAAAAACAACAAAACAACAAATTGAATCTTTCTCTGCAATTATCTTTACTCCTTAATTTACCAGTCCATCAGATTATACTTTCTGAGGTTAATGAAAATTTGGATATTTCCTTTCTATGATATAACAAAAAGTTACTAGAAGTTCTTTAAGCTGGTGTCATCTAAATCTGTATATTGTCACTATTACACCATGTATGCTGCACCTGACAGTTAACTGTCTTCAACAGGCACAGTCACTCTTTCAGAAGAAACTATTTCATAGAAAACTGAGTAATAGTCACGAAAACATTTTTTCCACGTATTCCTACTTTGGTTTGTCATCACCAACATGCACTCTTCTTCTTTTGAACTCTGTTTTATCTTTCATAATGTGTCCTGATCACTTCCCCATGTAGTTATTCATTAGAGGACAGAATAAAAATGACTCTGTGGTGTGGTTTTGTTGACCTCTTTTCATGTTCTTAACAACCTTCATATAACCTGTTAAATGTACTTTTTTACTGTTGTCTATAAGCAGAATTAAGAGATTCCCTTGTGACTTCAGAGTAGTGGCTATCAGCATGAGCTTCCAACCACCTGTCCTAGTTGCCTGATTGCTTCACTATCCACATGTGCTGCTTCACCCACACTTACTCAGTTTTTTTTTTTTTATCAGACTTCTTCATGTTCTTATTATATGCTCTAGAGAATGTGCTTGCTACTATCAATGTTATCGTATGCATGTATTCAACTGGTAAGCTCTATATTTTTAACATGATTTATAAGATTTGTACTGTTAAGACAATTTGCTAGTTTCTTTTATAAGCACTGGCAAGCTGTTTTCATTGGGTGTCAGATAATCTCAGTCATCCAAAGAAGTTTTTATACCAATCCATCTTCACCAATTTGGATTCTTCTGTCACAAGTCAGTAGCTTTTCCCATTTTATTTTACTGCTGAAAGTAGGTTGTGCAGCACTCAGCTTGAAGGAGATCTGTTGTCTTTAAGGCTTTCAGTTTTCTGTCCCAGTTCCTCAAGGACTGGCACCTCTTTACAGTCAGCTTGTTTGGCATCCCAGGCTCTTGCCAGACTCATAGTTACTTGAAGTCACAATTTGTTCCTCGGGAAACATTCATGATACAGGCATAATTTCATAGTAGGAGAAATACTTTTTAGAATATACAATAATGCATTTTATCAAATATAAAAGAAAGTATCTAAATATCTTCTTGTGCTTTTCAGAGTATAATCTTATAATTACTAAAAATCCTAGATCAATACCATGTTTTATAAATCAACACCTAACTTGGGGGAAGTAATATTTCATTTCCTTGCTGTCAGCTTTGCTACTATGGGAACACTTTGTGAAGAATCCTTATTTGCTAGCCGGGTTGTCATAATTCTGTGCCTGTACACTAATAATGCTCTGAAATTTTAAGTAATAATGTTGTTTCTTTTATTCAATTGCATATTTCTTATTTTCTTGGCATTGCCTAAACTAATCTTCTGTCAGAGAAAGTACCACACTACATACCATTTTTTTTTTTTTTTGTCTTGAATGGAGTTCTATGGCCCTTCTGCTGTAGGCTATTGGGATTTTTAATGCATTTTCAGAGTCTTACTCCTGTTTGGAAGATCAGAGGCTGCCCAGAAATGTGTATTTCCCATTGTGCATCAGAAGGCAGAGAGTGAAATTTTGATCTTCAGTACTCTTACTCTGAGTTATTTTATTCTAAATCCAATTGGGAACTGATTTTCTGAAGTTAAAGAGTGGACTTTTCAGCCTCAGATCAGTCTGCTCTGGTAAAAATCAGAAATATCTGAAATATATTTTTAGAATGGAGAGCAGTACTACTTAAGTTTCTGTACAAGTTAGGCACATCAGATGTTGTAAAATTGGCCAACCATGAAAAATAACTGATGTATTCCATTTACTTGTCCTCATTACATGCAAGGGAAAATGTCATACGAGATTTTTTCCACATTTTCCAGCATTTCTCGAGAGATTCAGCTATGCTGATAGAGTTTTAGCAGTTCCATTCTATCATTCAAAGTTTCTTAGTATGTTTTCTTTTACTTTTTTTTTTCTTTTTTTTTTTTTTTCCAGATCCTTTTAATTTAGCTCTACAGTTTATACAGCCTTTGAATTATGTAACAAAGGCTGCTTGAAAGCCCAGATTCCTTTCAGCATGGAAACAGTCAAGAGACCAAACAGATTCCACCGACTCCTGAAGTAAAGCAGCTTGCAAACACCTTAGTTTCTTGTCGAAGGCTGTTAAGTTAGAAGAGTGTAAGGCTTGAGTGCTGTGGCAATGAATAAAAAGAAGGGAAAGAAGGGAATAGTCCTAAATGTTGCAAGAAATTAAGATCTGTTTTGTCCATTCTGTCTTGCATAAATCCGAAGCTTCACTTTAAGGAGATGGCAACTTCTAATCTGTCACTCCTTTTTAGTCAGTCCTTTCATAAATAAATTTAAAAAATGTAAACTCATGAAAACAAACCAACAATATGCAAGCTCATCTACAAGAGCCATTCCAAATGTGATGCCTCCTGTTTTATTATGGTGGCCCACAACAACAGAGGCAGATAGTAGTGTTATGGCAAGAGAAGCTGGACCTTCCCACAAATATTACATTTTCTTGCCATGTGACAAATGGCAGCAGAGGGGCTGTCTGACAAAATGGTGTCTGACATGAGTGTGTATGAAGCAAAGGTGAGAACTTGAATTTCTCCATGTGGAAAAAATGGCACCCACTAACATTCATCAATGCTTGCTGAACGTTTATGGAGACCAAACAGTGGATGTGAGCACAGTGAGGTAGTGGATGGTGCATTTCATCAGTGGTAACAGTGGATCTCCTCCACTATTGCAGTTCTTTATGAGCATGGCATGCAGGTTTTTGTTCATTGCTGGCAAAAATGCATTGCTAATGGTGGTGACTATGTGGAAAAATAGTGTTTGTAGCTGAGAATTTTCTGTAACAAGTAGTGTTATTATATGCTTTATATCTGTTATATTTTCCATGAAAAATCATACTTTCATGGCAACCTACATGTATGTGATATATAATTCCTGAACAAAAATACACGAAGATTTACGGGAAACACGTTGTGATCAGAATATCACCTCTCCACAGTGAAAAAGTTAAAAATAGATATAATAAACAAATGTCATGTTGCTCAAAGAACTGTGATGTACCATTAATGCAACAGAATTTTGCAAATATAAATGAGGGAGCAATTCAACTTTAGATAAAAACTATTCAGAGCTGTATTAGTCATATCTGGAGAATAGGTCTTATTCTTTTAGAAGGGTGATATTTGGGCTGCAATATAAGATTTCTTTAAAAACTATCCACTCATTAGGAAAATGTGTGCTTTCCCCTGCTGTTTTTTTGAAGTGCTGTGACAAGTCCATCAGTCACTCAAGCAGTCATGTTGTAAAGGCAGAGCAGCATTTCTATTTCAAGTGTGTCTGCCAGAGTACTGCTATAACAAGCCAGCCTCCATATCTCTTTCAGTACAAACACCACTCAGTATTTCAATCAGATCAGATGTTCTGGGGGAGAACATTTCAGAGCTGTTGCATGCTAAACGTCAATGTTGCAATGTTATTTCATTATCCAACAAACACGCCAAAAACTCCTGGCAAGTTTAAAAAAAAGAAAAAAAAAAAAAAAAAAAAAAAAAAAAAAAAACCGGTATTTCAAAAGCAATATTTTCTAAGAATGCAAGAAATCAGAGCAACAAGAAAAAAAGGTTCAGTGGAAACTGATGTTTTTTCAAAGACGAATAAATAACTGTATGAGTTACAAGGCAGTAAGATATAGAAATAGATAGTTTGAAAGGCTGCTTTTTCAATAGGCATTTGCGGTAAGATGTCAAGGTACTTTTCTCCCATTAATTTTCATTACTTTCACTGACTCTTCTTTCTAACTTGCTGTTTTTTTCTGTTACATTGGTTACTAAAAAATTTTCCTGTTTTGCCTACATCAGTAATTCGCTGCTCATTAAACACTCACAGTTACAATGCTGTAATAAGCAACCTACAGATCCATTTTAAGCAATATGGGATTTATAGATTAGGTGTTATTTTGACCACAACTGTAAATACTGCTGGGTTTAAGATGGAGCAAAGATATACAAAATAATTTCTATTTTTACAAGAGATTGGAGTAGCATTATAATTGCTAGGCAGTAGCAATGATGCCAACATCAAGAATGGAGAGAGTGGAATCGTTTACACTGCTAGCTGCTATATCAGATATTTACAAATGCAAAGCCGGTGAAAGTTTTCCAGAGGTTGCATTTGAACTGAACTGATGCATCCTGCAGAACAGCTTCAGAGAAGAGAGAAAGAAGGAAAGATGTCTGGAACTTCCCTTTCCTCAGAGCTGTTCTCAGAAGTGACCAAATTTTACGTTTTCCCACTGCATTCACAGAGCTTGTTTTTGAATGTATGAGACATACATAGTGAGTGTTTTGGGGGAATTAAATAGAAATTTGGAGTGGTATTTTGTCTGTTGGTGCTTCTCACTAAGCCCTGCCACTCTGCAGGGTGGATTTATAAACGCTGACTGATCACATAGAGCTGGGACTCTGCAGGTGATCCTTCTGCCCTCTGTCTGTTTTCCCAGGCTTAAATGCCTCATTTGGTGCAGTTCAGTCACTGTATTGTCATTCTTTTGAGTTCTTCTTCCCACTCTCATTTTCTTTGCTGCAATGTTATTGTAATCAGCATTTCACTGCACTCACCAGTCCATGTCCAATGCTCCTCTCTTATGTCCACCTCTCTTCCAGTTGGTCCCGTTTCAAGACTTTCTCTGACCTTATCATAGGTCCTAGATCACCTTCATGCTCCCCACTTGGCTCTTTTAGGCTATATTAATAGTCTCACTCCCTCTCCCTCTGGCATTTTCCCATATTTTCAAAACCCAACATGTCTCATGCAGTTCTCCACATTATTTCTCCATTTTCTACTAAGCTCTTCAAAATTGTTTAAGCTTCAGCAGCAAACTTCTCCACATTTTTCAGCTGTTTCTCCAGATTAGACAACTGACTCAATGCCTTTTACTAGGTCCTAGTTGCAGTTTCTTTCAACTCTTTTGCTTACTCAGGAAAGCTCTGCCCTTGGTCCATCTGAGCACTTGGTCACTATTCCCTCCTAAAATTTCACCCAAAACAATTTGCAAAAATGATAACAGACCTGAGAATGTGAAGTACTAGAAAATTTGAAAAGGGATGGCAGCCTACACAGAATGTAGATTACAATCTCATTAGAGTAACATCCTTGTCTTTGTTTTCCTGCATACATATAAAGTGGCAAAGAAACCATTAGAACCATTTCTTCTTATTTTATTATCTGCTGTTAACATTAGTAACTGCCACCACTTAGATCTCTGGGTAGAAAGAAATTGAAATAATGTCAAGTAAAAGAAAAATGGTAATAGAAACAATAAGCCAGATGCTAAGATGGTGTATATCAGTGTGAGTGTACTGAAAACTATACAGCAGTTCCAGTTTGTACTAGCTGAAGATCTGCTATCTACTGAATACATATTTGTTAGTGAGAGGAATACTAATAGAAAAATTGTTAAACTGAGGCCAAAAATCTGTCTCATAATAATAGCAACTTGATCAATCTCTTTTCTCTCTTAGGACTAATTTATATGCAAAAAATACTTGCATTGTTTTTATTATCTAAGTGAAATCTCTAATTAAAAAGCAATCAAAGGTTGATAAGACAAGCATACAATGTAAAGTGCTCAGTTCACCTACTCTGATTAGAAACTGATGTTGCATGTTTAGACTCCTTAATAAAAAATATGGATTTAATAACTGTCTATTGATGCAACTTACATTATATCTTAGAGATTTTCTTTTCTTTCATTTAAACAACAGTTATTCTTCTTTCTTCTCCTTTCCTCTTCCTGAAGCTTCTTTCCCTATTCGGATATTTTGATTTCATTTTTCCTTTTTCTCTCCCAGGGCTCTTAATTTCTATTTATTTTCTGTAGTCCTCAGTTTAGTGATGGTAGGTAAATAAACTGTTTACATTTATGAAGTGAACTAGTTTTAAAAGAACCAATTTCTTACCATATTTAATTTTACTTAGACCTCACCTATGTAAAATTATTTCATGTTGCAGATTTCATTACTTCTCATTTCCAACTCCTGGGCAAAAGTTTTTCAAGTATAGCATAGATTAGTTTAATTTGGTGACGAGTAATTTAATTCTCAAATGTTACCAGTATTTCTATACAACTGATTAAGAACTTCTCACACAGTGAGGCTTACACCAGGGAAGATGGCTAAGAGGTTTTCACGTTTCAAAATAATTATATATCTGGCCTACACAAAACAGTGTATGGGCAAAACCATATTAATTGTAGGAGTTTCTACCCTTTTAAAAATTATGCCTTTATACCAGGATCGACTTGAATCTACAGAGGTACAGCTGGTAAGAACTAATTTGACAAAACATTTCCTTTTGGTAAAGTGAAACTTTTCATAAAGTCATTTCATTTCAAGTTTTCCATGAGAAAATAGTTCTCTCTCCATTCATTGATCACAGATATAAATATGAACAAAAATCACAAGGACTTTCTTTCTCCAACACTCTTTCTCCAAAAGAAAAAATTCTTTAAGTACTGATGTTCCAAACCCAAAAACCTTCAATTTGAAACGCTGATGAAAAAAAACAAAACAAAACAAACAAAAGCAGATCAATTGCCAGTTTTCAATATTCTGAATGATAACATCCAAACTCCACATATTTTACCCATGGCACTGAGTTTCTAAGATGATGTTTGTGCTGGATAGCTGATGATTGAGATAACAAGCCAAAATCTCAGTTACAAAGATGGCATTTTTTCTTTTAATAGCATTTCAGTAATGGTCTCCTCAAGGCTTTTTGCCACCATCCAGTTGCTTTGATAGGATCTGGCAGAGTCATTGTGCTTGAGAAACGTAGTAAAGCCATATTATAATTAGAAACCAAATGTCCATAACTACAATATTTTATCACATTCTAGCTTCTTTTGTTTCTCAGCTCAAATGTTCTTAACATTATTTATCTGTTTGTTTATGTAAGTGCTAGAGGAATACACTAAATTTCTAACAGTTAGACTCTATAGCAAAAGTGTATATAGACAAAAGTCCTTCCCAACCCGTAGATAGGCACAAGAGATGAGAAGGTAAGCAAGTGAATATAATTTCAAACCATCACAAGAGCACTTGCAGCTCTAAGCTTTACTTTTTCAGTATGTTTTTAAAAGGAATGATAAAACTTTTATAACTATTCTATATTTATAACATAGATTTTCATGACATTTGCTGAATGACGTTTCCTTTTCCTTTCCAAATGACTTTCTGCATTGGCCTATTATTAACTGTAGAAAAGGTGAAATCTGGAAAATTTCAAACAAGTTATGGCATAAACAGATAAAGGTGGAACTGAAATGCAGGTAAATATGAGACAATAGTGTTACTTACTGCAGTGTAAGAATTCAGAAGTGGTGCATGGCTTATATCAACTGTCTAATACAGCGTGTTCAGCCAAAAATGATAGAGCACTTCTACTTGTCTCTTGTCTCATAGAATAATGTGATAACATTGCTGTCAAGTTTCATTGCTGTTCAAAAAGTGACATAAATATTTTTGCACCTCTGTTTTCCTTGGTGGCTGGCATAGTACTATAATATGCAGGAGAAAATCACCGAAGGTTATATATATAACATCTAAATATATTTCTCTGGCATATTTTCCCCATACTGTGAGAGACCGAATTCACATTTGCAGAAATAATGGCATCCCAAGAGAGAAGGAGCTGTTTTAACTGCCTTTCAAGTAGTCCTTGTTTCACAATTTACAGTAGGTATTAAGTAAATGTTTGCAGAAATTAGAGCTGGTTTAAATGCAACAGAGTTAAAAAAAAAAAAAAAAAGAAAATGGAAAACAAACACCTTACTTTCTAATGCTTCAGATAACTCATGAAAAGTAAGCTCGTTACAAACTTAATCTTAAGGCACTCAGTAATCTTATTTATCAGCACTGTATGGTTTTTCTTTGGTGTTTTTTTTTTTTTCTGGTCTTCTACTTGTTTGTTAGTGTTTTTTTCTGCCTGACTAGAGCATCTTAAAAATTCATCCACTTGCAGAATATAGTGCTCATACATAGTACCAAGAAGAATTCGTATCTTTACAGGCCTTTATAGCACATTTTGGTGAGTAGGGCTGCTGGCAATGCACTGTTGAACTCTGGACTTGTGCTATGAATGTTCGTATTACAGTTATCCAGTGTGTGTATCTGTGCCTTTTGCTCCTTCCTGCTGTTTCAACATGGAACATAGATGCTTCATTATTTTTTCATTTTCTCCCTGTTGTCTTTCCTCTTGTTTTCCAATTCTTTTGAACTTGTTCTATACTGAGTTGCAAGATCAGGGATACTGGTCTAGAAGGAATCCCACCCCAAAGAGATGAAGTAACCTTTAGTTTTATTGGTTATGATTACAGTTTCAGAGGTTGGAGGAAACTGTTTGATGGACTTATAAAGGAAAGAGAATCAGTCCAAAACCACTCCTTCTCTGGAGGATCCTTCCTATAATACATAGTATGAAACAATACTCCCTCCTACCACTCCCCACCCCCAAAGGAAGAAAAGAAAATCTAACTTTAATGAGTATAGAGTGGAGATACTGATGTACTGGCTTGTTTTGAAGGGCTTGGCAAGAAACCAGACTTACATATTTCTTGAACAAAATAGCTGTAGTTTAAGAGACATATATGCTTCACAGCTATACTCAAGGGAGCTCATAAGTTATAGACTGAAAATCTTTAGGTTAAACTCACTGTTATTGAAGGGCTGTAGTTTTAGTATTGACTACCCCAGGTTTCTTGGTTACTTACTATTGGTCCACTAACGGATTTACAGAAATTTCAACAGTTCTATAAATTATATATTTTGGGGACTCAAAACTGCATAAGAAAATAACCTGCTAACAATTACATCTGTTTCCTTTCTTCTTGAATATCCCAGATCTATCTAGTTTGCTGACACTCCTGCATAACTGTAATCCTTCTGCTTCAGTCTAAGAACATATAAAACAATAGTTTAGATTTTATTTAGATAGATACGTAGAGGCTATATATTATTTTTCTTCTCTAAAAATCTAATGCCTTTTGGGTCTTATCATTACCTCTACCTAGTAATAAATGTGAAGTTAATGGCAGAGTTCAAAAATCTGCGGGACCAATCCCAGAGTTGATATTAAAGAGGTTGGCAACAAATATTAAATTAATATTTCAGTAAAAGTAATAATTTAGTAAATTTATTAACATTGTAGTCTTTATTTGCATGTATATTTGGGTGAAGTGTGTGATTTAATGACAAAATTTTGTTGTAGTGATGATATATGAACAATACTCAGTTACGAATTAAAGTGCACGTGACTACCAGCTAAACAGACTTGCAGAAAAGCACTTATAGCTTTTAGTATCTATTATCTATAGACTTGAGGGGTGACCTTGAAAACCTAATTAAGTCCGGATAAGTAAGCATTTGTGATGTTAGCGTCACCCAACTTACAGCTTTCAGGAGCTGTCCCAGGCTCCCTTTGCATAGCATCAGAGTGGTACTGGGCAAGGGACAGTGGCTCCTTCAGCAAACTCCCTCAGATGAAAATGAAGTGCTGAGGTCCACCAGGAAAACTTTCAGGAAATAACTGAAAATGACATTGTCAGTTCCTGCAGGAATATCCCTGGTCATATCCAGGTTTCAGCCCAATTCCCCCTGGTAGATTTCAAAAAAGACCTTAATTCTTGAAATATGTGCACGTGGGGAAGCTCTACTCTGCCTTAACCGTACTGGGAATGGCACACGTGACAGTAGGCCCTGTAAAGCCTTTAGCACAGGTGGCCAAACACAGGCATGAAGTTACAGCAGGAGCAATGCTAAATGGCTCAGGAGTATTACACAGCTGCTGCAGGTATTGAAACGGCCAGATCTTGAAGGCAGAATTTCACAGCAGCTAAAACAAACCGTAGACAAGTCCCTCAGCTGTATCTGTCATGCTGGATTATGAAGGTGATCCTGAAGCTGTTGAGAGTTAGCTTTGGTTTGTCAGGTAACATCAACATTGTATCACAAGGCTTCCCCCCTCCAGGAGCTGAAAAATCTGCAATTCACAAAAATGACTTTGCAGGAAGAGAGGAAGAGCTAACAGTGGAGAAGCTGTGATGCTACCAAGGCATTCATTGACAAGGTGTGTATTTGTCAGCAGTTATATCAATAGACTTCATAAGTTGCAGGTTTGCTGTTTCTCCAGAGGAACGAAAAAGTACAGTGTAGTAGTACAGATGAAGTATACACATCCAAGTAAAAACCCTATAAACATATGCTTAAATTTTATTTATGTAGGATAGAAAGAGTCAGGAAAATGGGATGTATACGACAAACATTTGAAATTTAGTAAACTCTTGTACATGTATCACTGAATACCAGTAACCATGTAGTTCGTAGGATCCTTTATTTTCTTTTAGAAATACTAAGAGACAGGTCTTAGAGATACTAAGAGACTGAAAATACAAGAGATAGTAAAAGTTGTGTAATAGTTGTATTCCATTTTTGCAGAAGACAAAAATATGTTTCTTGCCCAGCATTGCAGGGTAGACAGACATAAGCAAATATTTTTCTATAGACAAAAATTTCTGTGGCATCTCTTCTTCAGAATGGTTTATTGCATGGCCATCTTGAAAGGCTGTATTTCAGTGGAAGATGTGATACTAAGAATTAAACAGTTGTTTGGTTTAGGTCCTTAAAAGCAAAGAAGGTTTCAACATAGAGAATACAAGGAAAAATAGAGACATGAAATAAAAAGATTATCAGTTTTCTAAAATCTAAGTTCCAAAATGTCCTGACACAAAGATATTTCTTGTTAAGATTATCAGCTTAGTTCTGTAATGTGCTACAGATCCCAGTCCTCAAGTCTAAAACTATAAATATTTTATTATAATAATGTAAACTTAAATGCTTTTTCATACCATGGCCAGAATGCTAGCATTTCACTTAAAGGTTTAAATAAGTTTCTCTCATTTTGCAAGAAAATATTTATTTGGCAACAAACAATTTTAAGACACTCACCTCTATGTTACCAGGACTGAATACGTATATGTTTTGTTTTACTAAAAGATCACCACCATTAAGATTATTTTTCTTGTTCCCTTGAGTAATGACATAATGTCAATTATGAGAAAATCAGTATATATGCAGTACAGTGCATTTTCCCCATACCCCAGTATGTGCATTGCAGCAGATTTCATAGGTGGTGTCCTCTGAAGCTGTCATGAACTATACATGGTATTGTAACCATGACTCTGAACATCAAGTTCAAAAGTGGCAGTTTAAAATTAGTGACTCTCTACAGCAGGCAGACCTGGAAGTATCTACATCCCAATTAGCAGGAGCTGATCTTTGACTTGCTCATTTGTTATAGCTGTAGGACAGGAAATGAGTGAGAAAAAGTGTTGGGCATCCCAGTATATATATGTTTTAGCTACCAAACTGTAGCCCAAATATGTCTCATCATTATTCCCTTCTGACAAGGTGCTGTGCTTCCTCCTGCAGACTGGGTATAAATTGCTCTAGGGATTGCTTTTGATTTGCATTCCCCTAATAATGCTACCATTAGCCTTGATAGCTTTGTTGAGAAGGTTACAGAATGTAATAACTATATTCATCTGAGACCTTGTGCTTTCTTTTCTGGCTTATTTTGAACAGATTTTTCCCTGTTGAGATCAATTAACTGAGATACTGCCTCAGCCTTTATTTGGAAGGGAGTGTTTTCTTCCCTGCTGAAAAATCTCAGTATACTCCTGCTTTCTTTGGCCAGTCACCAATTATCTTTCAGCATTTACAAGTTACCCTCCTTCTGGTTCAGATCTAACAAATAAATAAATAAAGTACTTTAAAAAGATGCAATGCAAATCTTGTACTTATGTCAATACGTTGATTTGTTAATTAGCAGAACTTGGGTATGGAAACTTAGAAATAATACACACCAAACATTGGGAATATGTAAACTTCAATAATATAGAGGATCTCTCACTTTAGGATTATCACAGTAATTATTTCTGAAGAAATCAAGAGATGATTGTTCAAAGATGTAGAAACTGTATTGCACCAGTGTACAGTTGAGCACTGACAGTAACGGAAAGAGAAAGAAGGGAAGATCCATGCAAAATAGATATAAGAAGGATATGTTTATGATGTACTGAAAATATTGCACTATATTCCTCACTTTAACATTAGTACTGGCAATTTTTTCATTTGTCTGTGCCCCAAACCTTAGGTAAAATATTCCTGCTTAATCTGTCATATTATGTCATTCATGAATGGACACCATAACCAGTTAAGAAAGGATTTCTGACTGTCTCTGATGGGTTTCTTCAGGAGAAAACTCCTGAGCTGTGGTCTCAGCCCACTACAGTTTGGGGCCTGTCTTTTGATGTGACCCATATACTCTCTTCCTAAATATTATCTCAGAGTAGTCAGTAAACTATACATTATAATAAATATAACTATATAATAATAATAATAGTAGAGATTAAGTTGGTAATTATAGTAATAGTAAACAATTGAGAGATAGATCTCTAGGTTAGATAAAATTTATTTCGAAAGTAAATAGGATCTATATTTACCCAGTAAATACATGGTTTTGATATCATCCCTGGAACATGAAAACTGTATCACTGGAATGCAAATGTTTTCTCCCCCAGATCACAACAGAAGAACAGAGAGAACACATATTTGGCTAAGCAAGATGCACAGTTTCTGGCTTTGTTGTGTTGACTTTAGGAAGGATTATACTGGACTTAATTTTTAGCATTGTCAGCCCAGCTATCACAAGCATTACATTTATTTAGGAAGAAAGCAAAAAACAATTGAAAACAAATGGCAAAAGTAAGAATCCACTATGAATAAGGTTGCTTGCTAACTGCTATAACTCCCATCCCACTTCCCTGTCATCCAGGATCATCTGAAGAGAATAATGCTAATTACTATTTTTTCAGCTTATCTCAAGTCTCCACTGGGAGTTTCAATTTTCTGAGTATGTATATTTTAAAACAGCTTTTCTTGTAAATGCATATAATATACCAATGGCCTCTGAATGACTTGTTTTTATGTCCAGTATTAACTTAACTGTGTCTCATTTACTCAGCTTTGACTGCACATAGCAGAGGAATCAAATAAGTATTGATATTATAATATTGCTTCTTACAAGTGTCAGGTTATTCATTGTGTCTCTGTTCATCTTGACTTTCCCAGCAAATGTGACTTTTTTCTGCCTGCTGTGTGCTGAGTTAACTGTGGATTTTTATTTGCCCCTGATTTCACAAGTTCATTTTAGCATAAATATTATAATTGGGATTAGTTTTTATATCAACTCTGCTCAGATATCTAAAAATGACCTCAGTACATTCTTCTCAAAAACTGTGCTGGAAATGAACTCACTCTAGGGGGATATTCGGGACAGATGTCTCCTACCAGCCAGTTGGGGCCCTTTTGAGATTAGTTTAAAATAAATAACAAGCCTCTTCTTTTTAACGTTAAATTATTTAGTATCTGCCACTGAATTTGTACCTTTATATTCTGCTGCATACTCAAAGTACTCTATTATTTCCTGCCATAGCTGATCCCACATTCTCTCTATCTATATGTTATCAGTGCCTCACATCTTCTAGCAGGTGCTGAAACTTATTCTGTAAATGTTAACAGAAACTGCAGAAGAAATTTGAACATTCACAAACACGTGTCCTCGGAAAACCAGCATTTGAAAGAACCCAACAAAAAAGCCTCTGCCAGAAACTGTTTGATCCTAAACCTCTCAAGCAGAAAATTGGCAATCACTGCAGAAACAATTCCTCAGGAAAGTATTCAACTTTCAAATAACCCCCGAAACACAACTCAATAGAATTTGATTTCCAGTGAGAGAGATTCACTGTCCATCCTCACATTGGAACCCAGTGCAAGATATAGACCTTCCTGCAGTCTCCGTAGTCCATGGGAGTGACGTCCCTCAGGAAGAAGAATAAATACTAACATTAATTTGAATTATAGGGACTATGATTCTCTATGTGTTTCTGATTCACATAGAAGTGAGGAAAGCCCAGTAATTCTTGGATGATTTTTTTGTAAAATCCTTGAAGATTTTGTAAATTCTTGGATGGAATTGCAGTAAGCAAAATGAGTAAAACAGACACCATTAAGGTCTGATGATTTCAAATTTGTCTTTGTGTGCTCTCCAGGGGAGTGTGGGAAACAGTAAGTATCAGAAGTGGCTATGTTTGTGCACTGGATTTGAAGTAAAAAATAGTTGCAGTGTTAGTTGGCACATATATACACAGCAGAAAATGAAAGGGGAAGATGGCTGGTTTGGGACCAGCCTCTTCCAATTGCTTTTCTGAGAAGCTGAAGTAAATGCTGAAACAGAAGGCTTTGCAGAAGCCTGCAGGTTGTTAATTATTTTTCCACCTCTCTCAGGAGCAGCATATGGGGAAACAGAAACAGAGGTGGTTTCCTGCACTCTGATGTTCTTGATCCACAAATGTGAAAAGATCTTTTGCAAGATGAAGCAATAACTACTTTTCATGTAAGTCCAAGGGTTTCAGTGGGAAGCTGTGCAAACAAAAAGAATGGATTTTGAGAGTACAATTAACATGAAAAACACCTTGTGTTTCTCAGTAGGGAAAAAAAATTTACTTAGCAGAAAATGCATCACTTAGAAAGTTTTCACTTTGTGAAAACAAGCAATGAAAGTCAAAAAATGACTTACTAAATAGACTGATGTTTTCCAACAGGAAAATATCAATCATAAAACATGTTTAAGTGGAATTAAATGTGACATTGTGGTACACGTAAGCAAAGCAATATGGATTTTTTTCAAATTTAAGTGTATTTAATTTTTGTTCTATCACCTCATCTTCTTAAACATTAATTTTTCTTTCTTTTTTTATACTAGGAGTGAAATAAATTTCCGTAATTATGCACTATGATTACTAGTTTTATATATGCATAAGCCTTTTATAAAGCAGTCTCTCGGAATATGTCACTCATTTGACTTCATGAGTAATCATAGATATGAATAAAAAAAATCATTTTCAGTTTATAACATTGTTTTCATGGTACTGGCTTCTGATTTTGACCTATATGGGAAAAATTACACAATGATGTTGAGTAAACTCAGCTTCTAACTATGCAAATAATTCTCTTCTACAGAAGAAATGCAGCTGATACGTGGAATGCTTCAGGTCCTGTCGTTTGTGCAAATGGGCTTCAGTAAAGCTAGTATTTCAAGATATGGGCTGAAACATGCCTGTATACTAGAAGTCAGGAATTAAGCCTTCAAGGGTGCGTGTGTGTATGCATTTGAATGGAAGAAGAATGAAGTATGATAAATGCTGGTGACAAGACTTTCACATGTATACTCCTCCACCTCAAGTAATAAGGGAAGCAGAAATGAAAAAACTGATGTAGAAGTGGGATGAAGCCTTTTAATTTCTTGGTACAGAATATACATCTGAGGGAAGCAGTAAAGGAAATGCTAAAGAAATTAAAGATATTCTGAAATTCTGAAAAACAGACAATAATAGAAAATACTCCGGGTTTCTTAAGTATAGAAGTGATGCACTCTCTGTAAATAGCTTAATGCTGGGGTATTATTGTAATGATACACTGATGACAGCATACTGGTTGTAGACTGAAAAAGCAGTAGGAGCTTTCAAATCTTTTGTTATACTTGTAATTTATAGGGAAAGTAAACAGTGTTTGTGTCTGCCAGAATAGAGGACAGTGGGAGTTTATGATATATTCCTACCTAATCTAAGGTCAGAGCTATTCATAAATCACTTGACAGCAGAAATGTATTTTTATTTCACTACTGGTGGAAAAATGTTCTGTTGTAGAATTTATAATACCTTTTGTATTGATCATGTAAGGCACATGCTTAATCTTGCTAAGGTTTATTAAAATGCCATGTATTTTCTCAAGCTTTTCTGCCTGGGAAACTGAGGTAGGAAGGCTAAGTTAGCAAAATAACTATTGTTTGTTTTGAGGACTTCTATTTTGTTTCTTCTATTAACTGTTATTTTAATTTAAAAATAGTATTGAATAGACAAATCAAGCATATTTTCAGCTGCTATCACAGTTTTTCAGAGTTTTCTGGTCTCCATTGTAGTATTATCTTATTTTTTTTAAATTGTTCATACTTGTACTATAGTAATTTCACAGTAAGTATTGTGGGAGAGCACAGGGGTACTCTAACAGCTTCCCAGATGCTTGCCTTGCCAAGATCTTTCAAACTCAAGAACGTCAAGTAATGTAATATTTTCTCTTTTATAGCTGCAGGATATAGATGTCTAAAACAGATATCAAAGAGTTCAGATGAGTAATACTTGGACAGTGATCAGTTTTTTTGCCCCGATTGATTATAAAGGGACTGGAAGGTGATTAGTTTCAGTTCAGAGACCTAATTTCTTGATGTCTTGAATGATGAAAGATGAATCCTGTCATCTGATGAAGTTACCAGTGATGATTGTACAATTTTAACTACCCCATGTAAAATCACATTTCAACAGAACTGTTTCTTCTGTATTTTTGTTAGATGGGTTGGCAGTGTGTGAATATTCATTTCTACTATGACCAAGGACAATTTACAATTCTGAAAACAGTAATTACTGACTGCCACTCCAAAAGACAGCTTCCCCAAATCATGAACTATTATTTTG
This sequence comes from Centrocercus urophasianus, assembly GCF_019232065.1. Lineage (NCBI taxonomy): Eukaryota > Metazoa > Chordata > Aves > Galliformes > Phasianidae > Centrocercus > Centrocercus urophasianus. The sequence goes on from NW_024884142.1 coordinate 42,392,692, forward strand.
TTCAAAGCCTTGTAAATGAGTTGTTTTCCAACTTTTCAGTACTTAATAGAGGATTTTTTTTTTAAGAGCCAGATCATACCCTTCTGGATTAATGCAGTACTCATGCCAGGAATGGATCATTCAATGATGCTTGTCCAACACTGCTGTTCATCATTAATACTGGTGGCTTTACAAGTCTTACATTAGGCTTGACCTCAGTTTAGATATTGCTCAGTGAACCAGAGCTTAAATATCCAAGAATCAAAGAGAATTTTCTTCACCTGGAGATATGGTCAGTTCAAGGGCTATCAACCTGATTATCTTTCTTGAAGTACTGAACCTTAACAAACTGCCCTGGCTTAAGACAGTCATGGCCACTTTCAGTCCTGCCCATTCACTTTTCTTTCAGTGGAAGGCCTGGCATCACTTACTGAAACAGGGCTGATGGCTTATTCATATTGTTAATTAAAATTCTTGTGGGGTTCCTGAAATAATATATGGCATAATGAAATTCTGGCCTCAATTTAATTTTTAACTTTGAGTAAGTACTTGTGAGCCCATGTCATGTTGTTATCCAATCTTTATTTTTCAAGAATGAAATATATTTTGGATTCTCTGAAGCATCTTTGTCCTTAGCTTAACTATGTTCTGTAAAGAATTCTACTACCATCAACAACAAAAGTTGGAGAAGGGTAGTTATTCTGATTAAAGGTTACTTGCAGCATCTGGATGAGTTCTGGCTAAAACTCTATATTAAACCTTTTAATATTGATTTTTATTTCCATATACATCATATAACTTTTGTTTCATATAAACCTAGAAACAAAGACTCTGTAGGAGGTAATGATAAACCTTACTGAAGGAGGAGCTGGTAGTCTGCTGCACATGTGAGAGCCTCTTTGTAGTTCAAGATATTGTGCGTAGGATGACTTTAAACTACTTCATGCACTTCCAGTGGCAGCAAATTTTGTGGCTGCACTGTTTGTTAGAAACAGTCGATTATAGTGTCTACAACAATCTGTACTATCTGATCAGTACCTGTTGCAGACTAATCTTGACTTTTATGCTGTTTTCACGACATTTCTTCAATAGCAAGAGGTCCAGACAGACCAAGGGTGTAGGGATTTGAACAGACATACTGTTACAGTGCAGTTCTCAAAGGCCTATTCTCAATGGTTTGTAAATATTTGCAAACTCTGAATGCAGACTGTTTGTGGTGTAGTGACCCTCACAGTATATCTGCATTCTATAGCACATTTACGTTCTGCATTCTTTCAATATTTAATCATTAAAAACACTTTTATAATTGTAAAAAAAAAATATTCTTGTGGTTAATATTTATTTTTAGTTCAACATTATGGGATCCAAATTTTACTGACTTTAATCTACATTGCTATATATCCATGCAAAACAAAGAAATGAAGGGTTCTCTTTACAGGTGTAGCTAACATACTTCAGGGGAAAGTATAATGGTGTTTATTTTTACCCAGGATCTTGCTTTTCTACCTTTTTCCCTTTGTCCATTTGATGTGCACAAATACATGTTTGTTTATTTAAATACTGTAGACATTTTTCTTCCTTGTGTTTGGTCTATTTTGAAAATGTTTTGATTGCATAAAATCCAGAGAATACTGCGGGTAGTTTTGGGATATTATACATGCACTTTAATGATGTATCTATGAAGCCAAACCTCATTTTATTCATCCAAGAAAAGCTTTCAGAAAGCATATTTTGCAGTTTCTTCCTCAATATGTGTCTTTCAGTAAAGCTAGGTGAAAGCGGACTGGCTTGTTTTGAAAGAAGTTCCCTGTGGGATGATGTTTTTTGCTGGAGGTATCTTGCTGTGAGAGAAGTCATAGGGAAAAAAAAGATAACCTGTTCAGACAGGCAAACTGTTGAGATCTGTCCTGAAGTCTTCTTTAGCAAAGCAGAATATGCTGAAAAGTGTGAATAGAAGTAATTTAAAAGTGTTAGTTTATAGAAAGCTGGCTATTTAATTTGCGGAGACTTTGGAGGAGGTGAGAATGAATGGCCTCAGGAGACCTGATATAGTAATACTGGCTGACTCCAAGGAGTCCAAAAATATGCAGGAAGATTCAGGAAAAAAACAGGCATCCACTCATCCTGAGATGAAGGATGAGAGAAATAAAAAATGAGGAAAAGAAAAAGGAAAAGGAAAGGGCAGTGGAGTCAAAAGATAAGGAAAACCATGTAGTATTTTCAAAAATGATGTGTCTGCAACCCCAGAATAATTCCACACACACAGAAGAACCATAGAAAATGCCTAATATTCAAAATGTCTTTCATGTTCCTAAGAAGATGTGAACAGGTGTTTTCAAGAAATGGGTATGATTCTACATTTTCTGATGGCAAATACAGCACTAGTTCCAACTCATTGCAGATGCTCACTCATTGAATTTCATTCAATTATAAATGTGTTTTTAAAACATATTTTATCTCTGTTAGAAAGAAACTATGATGTCCAAGACCAGCAACACAGTCAAAACTAAAACAATTCCCTGCAACTGCACACCATGCTGTTAAATTAAATAAACAAAAATGGAATTAAATGAGTGCCCTATATTTCCTTGCTGTTCCTGACGTACCCAGGCAGTCGCCATCTGAGCAGCTGAGGGCAGGAGGGCTTTTTTTCAGACCATACTCTATGAAGATGACCTTTTCATATTTGTGAGCATAAGGGAAGAAGAGTTATATTGTTTTCTCTGAGCTTTCATCCTCTGCTAAGAAATTATGAGCATGTGTACTTATGAAACAGTTATTTTCTGAAAATTTTCTAAAGCGATAGGATAGAATGAAGTAATTTACATATACTGAAGCACTCATCAACAAGGTGAAAGAAAAAGTCCATGAATATATTCTGGCCAGCTTCATTTTTTCAACAAGCATTCACTAAATTAGAGTGGTTCCATCTGACACTTGAATACCAAATTTAATTTTGCTTTTGGATTAGGGTTGTTCATCTCACTCAAATCTCCTTAACAATGAACTTTTTTTTTTCCCCTTAATTCAAGAAGTGTGTAAAGTTGAGAAGCTAGATAATTTAAGTTCTCTGACACAAACTCTAGATTGTAGGGTGAATCAAGGATTTGAACAATCTCTTGTAACAGGTAGTCATTATCTTTGTTCAGCTTATTAATGTGGCTGAATTTAGGGGGTTCAGCTTTCCTTCTGCTACTATGATCAAACAGCATATGAAAATTAATTTGTTCCTCTTTGGGGCTCAATGAGAAAAGCCTTCACTGTACTGAGACTTATAATAACGTCTTTATAGTTCTCAAAAGGACCCACAGTTCTACTCTGCGAAACTTAATCAAAAGAAATAATATACTGGAAAAAAAATCATTATCAATTAAGGTTTTAAGTAATGTCTCAATTAGTTCTATTTTTAAACCTGTTGAATGTCAGTTCCATTTAAATGGAGAGTGCATTTCAAAAGCAAAATTTTGCTAAGATGGAAACAGCTCCATTTCTCATGCATGAAACCCTGCTGCAGGTAAGAAGATAAATAAATAGATGGTTCTCATTCACTGCTTCATTTCCATTCTTATTTTAAAAAGCTTATCAATGCTGGTTTGTTCTTTGCTTAATACATCTCATGAATTGCTACTAGCATGCATAAGTGATAGGATTTTCTACTCAGAAAAATTGGAAAAATTCAACTTTACATATAAAATCAAATGGACAGAAACTTTAATATACTCTGTTACAGGGGGAAAATGAGTTTCTCTTTTAGTCTTCACTCAAAGTTTCATGCCTAAATTTGTTTATTCTCTTATATAGAATATCCAAGTCTTGACTTTTTTTCTTTTTCTGGTGGCAATACTTAACCCAGAAAGTGTCAGCTGTTTATGATCACAGAATGTATTTGAGAAAGAATGTGTGAGCAGAATAAGGTATTCATAACAATAAATTAGCCATGACAAAACACCAAGAATTAGACATTATTTATTGGTTTAAATAAATACAGGAGAATATAAAGCTCTTTTATGTATGTCTTAACTAAGTTGTTTGATTTTAGACAACTCAAAAACTAACAAAGAAATGACAATGGAAAATCAACTGAGTGAAACAATACTACAAAATTTTATTTAGCTCCATTTTTTTTGTTTATGTTTTTATTTTACGTAGAAAAAAAGTAGTCCTAATGTCTTTCCAATTAAGACAGTGTGTTTTTGCAACCTCCCTAAGCACTTTTTTGCATCATTAGTGGATCATCTTGGAAATTCTAATTGTCTTGTTTTGCTTTTCTCTGTAGTTTTGACCTACCTATTGGCACAGGATATATTTATGATAGATTTGCTTAACTTTTTCATCTGTTCAAATGGTCCTGGGTTTTCTGAACTATGTAATAAAAGTTTACATCACAGACAAAGTTTACATCACATTTATTGTAGTTTCTTTCATGCATAATGACATTTTCTATTATCTGTGTCAAAGTTATTATCTGACTGAATGAACTTTCTGTTCATAAGTAGATCCAGGATTCTATGCAAACATTCATTACTTGCTAGCATTTGCCAAAACAGCATCTCATTAGGTATTATGGATTATTTACACATTGTTCATCTGAATTCTATGTGATGTGACATAGCTGGCTTTACTTCTACTTAGTACCTGCATGGAAATAGATTTTAAAACATATGGCTTATCAATAATGAAAAAAAAATGTTTTTGTAAGCCTTTCTATTGCGCTTATCAAATATCAGCTTAGATCTCTTATTCACCCTCACATTGCTCCAGCTATAGGTAGGTGCTATCAGAAACTTTGTGATTTTTAGCTGCTTTAAGTAAACCATAGATATTTTGTATCTCGGTATGTTTCTCTGCATAGAATTAAATGGCTGTGAAAGCAGGAATGGAGAGCCACATGTGGGATGGGGTCTGACACTGGAAGATATCTGTCAGCTGCACTACTCACGCAATTAAGCTGTGCATGTTGAAGCTTCAGTGGCATAAACTATATCCTGCCATGCTAAAGTAACAGAAAATCTTAAATGAAATATCCTTTTGTTGTGCTTTATATAATCTCTCTTGGAACATTACATGATCGTATTTCATATCCAATTTAGACTACAAAGGAAGACAAAACATTTTCAGATGCATAAAATACAAATAGATAATAAAGTTTGAAAGTATTGTAACATTATTTTTTAATGTCCAAAAGCAAATATTTTAGTAGATCCTCTGCATGCAAAATTATGAGATTTATTTATTTATTTACTTATCCATTTTCTTACTTCCATACTTATTTATTTTTACAGTAATGTCTAAAAAGTTCTTGAAACTGAAAGAACCAAGAAACAAATGGATAAAGCGCTGGTTTTTGAAATCTAGATTTAGGTCTAGGTATATACTTTTACAAAGTCTCTTAAGATCTAGAAATCCTCAAAGATAAAATCCTCCTTTTAAACTTTTTGAAGCATTTTATAGAATATGTCAAGTGTCAAATATTCTCATTAAGTCCACAAGAGCTTCAAACAGGAGAAAAGGCAGCTGAAATGAGACACTATAATGAGTACAGCAAGAGGTAGAAGATAAAGTCAATTCAAGATAGAGCTGCTTGCACCTATGTTATAAACTCAGCAATACCATAAGCTTGCAACGCCTCTTGATGAAAACACTTCTATTACTTATAATTTATTGAAATAATTCTTAAACAGTTGTGGGTTTTTTTTTTTTTTTTTTTCATCTAAAATGATTGGATTTGATGTAAAATCAAATTCTTAAATGAACAACTTGATGTCCAATTTATGAGTAGAAGGAAAGTTTGTACTATCAGAACTACATCAGAATGAGCCTGCTCTTGCATTTTTTCTTGCAGAGATCTACAACCAAATTCTAAATTTGTTTCTGAATAAACAAATTTAATCTTGGGTATATCTCCTTTAAAATACATTTCTTCTAAAATTCAAAGTGATTTCTTCTTTATTCACTTTCCCTCTGGACTACTGAGATCTGTGTAAATATTTAATCTCATATGTGTTTGATCTCTGGGGGGATAATTTTCCTCAGACAAGAAAGGCTTGAGATGTTTGATTATCAACACTGTTCTTTACCCAGGCAAGTGCGAATACAGGCAGAATAAGGAAAAGACTGTGATCTGCTATGAATATTTTGTCATCACCTCATTTGCAGTTGAAACAGCCATGGATAAAATCACATCAAAGAGGAAAGTGCTAGACCACCATTCAGTAATATTTATTGCATGTGTATTTGCCCCACGTTGCAAAAAGCACTTTTTTTTTCCACGGATCCACCATCTGTTAGTCTTTTGGGACAGAATGTTCTTTGACATTGTGTGATTACTTCAAAATCCCTGTGGAACAAGGGATATACCTCTACTGAGTTTATAATGACTTGCCTTTAGAGGAAGCTTAATGACACAATGGAATGCCCTGCTTCAGCTTCCTTGTTGTAGCCTACGTGACACTTCTAAACTGAAAAAGTCCTGAACACTCAAGGCATGGTTTTTTGTTGTCAAAGAATCTAGCATATATTAGGATCTATGCCATAGTATGCATTTTGTGAGAGAACATTAAAACATTAAACATTACTCTAGCTGTAAAGCTAGAGTATGGCTGGCTGTCACATCCCACTCATGAAAGGAGGGAGAGGTGACCAGATTTGCAAATCTCCCCTGGTTAGATTACAGTGAAACTGACACTCAAGGTCTGAACACAATCATAAATTTTAATGAGAATCTCTATACTATAATTATCTTCAAATTATTGGCACACTTACAATTATATTTATCTAATCTGTGTGGCTAAACGATGTGACTTTGTAAGACATCAAAGCAAGCTTTGTGTTACTTAACAACTTTACAAAGGAAAAAGAAAGAAAAAAGAGAGACAGAGGTGGAAGGAAAAGAGAGACAGACAAAAGATCATTGGTATGGCTTCCAGCTTGGGTCCAGCCAATAAGAGGGTGGAGTTCTCAGTTTGTGAGAATGCTTGTCCAGAAGTTCCCAAGTCCCTAAAGCTTCTTTCACGCATCTTTTAGTGCTTGCTAGAATTACAGGGCTCATCATCAAAATGTTTGCCATCAGCAAGTTTGTAGTAAAAACTTCACAGACAAGAGAAGTTTGGACAGAGTAAGGCCATCCTGTGTCCACGAGTTTCCCTCCTTTGATCATGTCTTCAGCTTTTAGCCTGTTGTCATGGCAGTGGTTTTATTTTGCAAGTGTTTGAGAAAATTCCAGGCATACTACAGATATAGTGTTTCATCTTGGTCTGTTGCACTGATTTAATCCATATGGGGTTTTCTAAACTTTACCAAAGACCTCTTAATATATCTGATCAGTCTAGGGCTGGAAAGGTTTACAGGAAAGGTTTATACCTACAGCTACTTTATTGTTCCATCCTAAGTCTGTTCTTTGTATGTATGCTATAGGTCTTACTCCTGCTGTGAAGTCACATGAAGAGGTTCAACAGTGGAGAAAATCTAAATAGAAAGAAAAAAAGAAAAGAATCTCCTCTGAAAAGTATAACGTGTACTTGTTCTTCCTGTGTATAGTTCAATGCCTAAAGTTCTAGCATTCACACCAGAGTAATCTGGAATGTGGAATCTCCTGTGCTCAGATTTGCAAACTGTCCATCTACCCAGGGGACTTCGAATTGTGTTATGTGTGGGGACAATTTGTGTCTACCCCAGAAGAGAATTTCCTGTCCTGGATTCCAGGCTGACATAATTGCATTTAATCCAATGGCAGTTTAATGGCAAGCACTCCACACAGAGAATAACTAGTAGGGTTAAACTCACATTTTGAATTCAGAAATTAAAAATTTTTCAGTCTTTCCTAGCTGAAGTTGCTCAGATCTAGGATATTAGAGTGAATTCCAGGGAGCTGAATCTTGTGGTAATAATGCAAATGAGATGATCAGTAAAGCAATCAATAACAAATTGGCTATTTCTCTGTGGTTACAACGTATAGAGTACCATTGAAAAATGTGCCTGTTATAGACCACCAATATAATCAATCTTAATTTCTGATAGGCAGCAGAACACCACCTAGTTCTTCCTCAAGTAAAGGGTGTTATTCCACACTAAGAGTTAATATTGTCAAGACATATGCATAGGCATGTACACACAGTTTTACACTCTTACTGCTTTTTTTCTTCTGATGAATAGAGGAGAGAAGAGAGGCCTTTGCATGTACTCAGAGGCTACAAAACATTCATGTTTTGTAAACAAGAAAAGCAGAATGACAGCTCAAACCACCCTAAGAGATTTGTGTATGGGTCACAGAAACAGAAGCCATTAATTTGTTCACTAGTATGAGGACCCCAGGCAGGGTCAACCTAATTAAGTCAGTCTGAAAAGATGTTTAGCAGAGTGAGATTTATTCCACTTACAGCTCACACTGAGAATATTTCATCACAGAGCATTATAAGGTGGGGAACCTTATATTCTCTCTCTCAGTGCTCAAAATCAATGCTTCTCAGCTTATGCTAATGCTATATGCTGAAATCTCTTCCTTGACTTGCCAAACAACAATTCATCCACTGCCTCTCTACAAGGGGTTTGCTAAAAATACTCAAAACCACACAGTAGGCGATGGATCAAGAGTGCCAGGATACTCTCAGTCTTGCTGCCTCTCCATAGAGGGTGCAGCAGTTTACTTCCCCTACAATTTCATGTGTAGTCTTTTTATTTGCTTTGGTGAGATGGCAAGGTCTGTTGCTCCAAGAATTTGGTGTCATTCCACAAAATCTGCCGTTAGAAGAAAAACTGCTGGATTCCTTCCAGAAAGAGATTTGAATAGTAATGGAAAGCAATAAATTCCTTCCCCATCTTGGCATTTTTTTACTTGTACTACTTAAAGTCTTTACTCCAACTGTGCTTAATACAAAACACAAAAGCATAAAAGGGAACAACTTGTATCTTACAAGGAAAAATTCTTTTTAACAGACAGACTAACTAGACATGACTAGGCAGTAGAGAGGGATACAATTATGCCTGCCTATTCTGTGATACAAAGGGATTTGGTTAATTAGCCAAGGCTGTGACAGAAGTTTGTGGAAGAGGAGAGAACTGAACTTGATTCTTTTGAGGTCTTCTGAGAGTACTGTAATGGTAAGGTCATGCTTCCATGAAGATGAACACTGAACATTTTATTAGGCCTTTCATTTTCTCCAGTTCTTTCTCTGGGCAATTTCCACCTTTCTTCCCACCCAGGTCTCACTTGTTCCAATTTTCATTGGTCTTTTGAGGGCCCTGAATCCATTCTTCAGGAATGAAAAACTTATTTTGATGCACCAGAATTGCTTATTTATAATTTTCTGGACTATATTTTAAGTTCATTGCTATTTCAAGTCAGTCTGATTAAAAAGATTCCTGACATATAGACTATGGAATATATTCTATAAAATATGTTTTTTTTTTTTTTTCCTTTCCACTTCAATGGAAAAAGATGAAAGTTAAATAACTTGCAGAAATTCCTGCCACATTTACACTACAATCAAGACCTAGTTTACAGTTTCCATGTTCATAACCATCTGCAATGTTATTTAATCTATTTCCTTTGGAGACCCAATTGGGGATGAACAAAGGTTCTGTTGAAGTATGGCCACCCACATTAGCACATTTGAACCTTTTCATTAATAAATGCCTCAATTTCATACACAGAAACATTCTTTCCATCAGTGATGATGGGTACTGTAATGTTTAGATGCTTAAAATCTGGAAGTTTCTTCTTTCCATTCCACAATCACTCATTTCTTAATGGTATGGTCTTGAGCAGTTTCTAGCAACTCCAGTTAGCCTGCTCTAAAAGGAGAACAGTGGCAATCTGGAAGACAATACTGAGAGGAAAGAATTGATTTTGAAATGTCTTGGATATTTGCCCCTTCCAACTCTAAGTGAATCCATCAAAAGCCCTCTTGGGGTTCCTTAGAAAGGACGACAGCCGGAATGGATTGTAAGAGAATTAACTTAACTCCCCATGCTTCTGCTGAAATCCTGGCTGAGTCTCTTAATTTATTCACAGATAAACAAAATGTTCTTTATTGCCTCACTTGCAGTTTTGACAGATGGTCCTTAGCATTCAACACAGGTGTAAGAAGACAAAGATAAATGGATCTGTTCTTTTTAATTCATACATACGCTTGTGACTTTCATCTCCACCTGAAAAGCTCCTCAGGCTGTCTGTTTCTTGTTCCATGTTTTAGACAGGTCTTGTTCTATCCAGATATTCACTTTATTGTGCATTCTTTCAAAATAATTGTCCCATCCTTCTCCCCCCCTTCCCTCCCCAACCCCCAAATATGCAACTTGCAGATTATGAATTATATATGTAATTAATATCTGATTTAAAATTAGAATAACATTTAATTATGAATGTTCAGGTATTCGTGGCTCAGTGGAAAGTCTTATGAAAAAGAAAAGGAAAAAGCTACATCTCTCCCCATGCACACACTTATGTGAGAAGAAGTTGTTCCTTTTCTTGTTCTGAGAAGTAATAAGTAGAGAGGGTACATGATGTTAAATAGTGGAAATAGAGAGCAGGATGGAAATGAGAGGGGGGCTCTTTCATTACGGAACTTTTCTTATTCTAATAAGCATCTTGATGGATTCCTTGCTCAGGAAGAACTTCCTTGCTTATTATTACAAATAATGTGCAATACGGCACTTGGGAAAAGTTTCATACAATACATACAATACATATCCACCCTCAGCAAGTTTGCTGATGATACAAAGTTGGGAGGAGTGGCTGACACGCCTGAAGGCTGTGCTGCCATTCAGCGAGACCTGGACAGGCTGGAGAGCTGGGCAGTAAGAAACCGGATGAGGTTTAACAGAAGCAAGTGTAGAGTCTTGCATCTGGGGAGGAATAATTGCATGCACCAGTACAGGTTGGGGGATGAGCTGCTGGAGGGGAGCTCTGTGGAGAGGGACCTGGGTGTCCTGGTGGACAACAGGTTGGCCATGAGCCAGCAGTGTGCCCTTGTGGCCAAGAGGGCCAATGGCATCCTGGGATGCATTAAAAAGAGCGTGGCCAGCAGGTCGAAGGAGGTGATCCTCCCCCTCTACTCTGCCCTGGTAAGGCCTCATCTGGAGTACTGCGTCCAGTTCTGGGCTCCCCAGTACAAAAAGACAGGGATCTCTTGGAAAGAGTCCAGCGGAGGGCCACAAAGATGGTGAAGGGCCTGGAGCATCTCTCCTATGAGGAAAGGCTGAGTGAACTGGGTCTGTTCAGCCTTGAGAAAAGAAGACTGAGAGGGGACCTGATCCAGGTCTATAAATATCTAAGGTGTGGGGGGCAGAATGGCGAGGCCGGACTCTTTTCAGTGGTGAGTGGAGACAGGACAAGGGGAAACTACCGGAAACTGCAGCATAGGAAGTTCTGCACAAATGTGCGCAAGAACTTCTTTACAGTGAGGTGACGGAGCACTGGAACAGGCTGCCCAGGGAGGTGGTGGAGTCTCCTTCTCTGGAGATGTTCAAGACCTGCCTGGATGCCTACTTGTGTGACCTGGTGTACAGAACCTGCTTTGGCAGGGGGGTTGGACTCGATGATCTCTGGAGGTCCCTTCCAACCCCTACAATTCTGTGATTCTGTGATATCTTTTGCAAAATATAGAATATTATAAAAAATCATCAACTCAGGATAAGATCTTGAAGATACTAATACTCCTCTCCTGTATTCTTCATAGTGTTATTTAAATTTACACTATAGGCAAACCAGTACTGACTTTATATCAAGGTGCTTTTGATTAACATCAGCTTTAGAGAAAGTTTTAGTCAGGAGTACTGGACCTGAAGTTAACCCAAATTTAAACCCAGAAACTATACTGACTGGGTAGAAATTATGTTGCTACCAGCCTTGTTTCTGTCATGTCATGCTGCTGTCTTTGCTGGAAGAGTGGAAAGTATTTCTCTATTACCTCTCCAGCCTCTACACACATGGTCTGGCAAGGGGAATACACATACCTGGCTGTGTTTCATAGCTAGATATATTTGGGTAGCATGGTCTGGCCCACTTTTCTTTCTCTACTAATTTGGCTTAAATGTGTTGCAGAATGTCCCAGAAACAGAACTGATTTCAGCCTGTCACTGTCAGCAGAATAATGCACAGTGTACCTTCTCTGCTTTCCTTTAAGGCAGTTTGATAATTCAATGCAAATTGGAGATTTTTGCTCATGATTTTGAAACATTGTAATACAGACTTGCATGTGATTTTCTGGTGCTGTTGTCTTCCACAAACTGCTGCCACTGCAATAAATGGTAGGACAGCTAAGCCCTTGTCTCAGTAAATGAGGAAAACTTGCTATGATTATTTGAGGACAGTGGACCCCTAGGAACCTAAGTGGAGAAGTAGGCTCTTCTGTTTCTTGGGATATTTCCTTCTTTACCTACTTCCTCAGAAAGTCTGATTCCAATGACGGTGATAAATAAAGATATCACTGGTTTTATCATTTGCCATTGGCTGAGGTATACTGCAGGAGAGAGAGAGTTGGTTGTATGTTAATGAAATCAGACAATGCAACAAAATGCAACAAAAACTCTATCTCCATATGTTTTACATTTCCTGCCCCCAAATGGTCTTTGAACCGCACTTCCAAGGAGTTTTAATGACACTAGGTAATGAAATAGTATCACTAGAATTTGTAATTCAGAAGGACTACTTTTCCTTTCAGAATAGGATGTGGGTTTTTCTGCTCACTTTTCCAGAATGTTGATGCTATTTAATAAAAAGTACAAATAAAAATTTAAAATATTCACATATGAAGTGATGTTTGTCAAAAACAAGTGAGAAGTTCAGAGAAAATATCTCCACAGGTAAAAATGAAACCTCTGAAATGGTGGTTATATCACTGATTCCATCATTTTGACTGGCAAAAAAATAGTACAGCCTCTTCTCCAACTGCCTTCATGTGAACTCTATTTTTTACTGCAAGAAGAAGGTGAGTAGAGTCAGAGGCGAACAGAATTCTCCAACAAAAAAGGATGAAAAGGCCAATCACAAAAATTGCTCCTTGGCATGAGGCTGCTTTATTTCTCCAGTTGGCTCATGGAATGAAAACTCTTTGAGATGGAGAAGGCTTGATATTAAAATATAACAAAATGCAACTTTCTGTTAAAAGTACTATCTGTGATGTTGTGATCCTGTTTCCCATGCATCCTATCTTCTAACTAGTTTTTATACAAGACTAGATATCTTTGATCTAGTGTAACTGTAAATCTTCGAAGAATATGATCATTTTTGACAGTCATTAAACCAGTGAGAAAGCACCAAAATCTGCTGTACTGCAAACTTTAATGTATTTTCCGATAATGATGTTTGACCAACTGCTAACATTATCCATGTAGACATCCTAGATGAAATTGTTATTTTCTGGAAATATTGCAAATATCATGCTCCCAGGCTGTATTTCTCTCTGTCTCTCATACCTTCCTGATATGTGATGTAAGAGTTCAAATGTATATTCTCTGCTTTGAAATACTCTCCCGAGCTGTGGTGCAAAATCAAACATAAGAAATGTTTTGATATTCTATGAATTGGTCCAACGATGGTTAAAGTTATCTGGTGCCTTACTGAAGCATCTCTGTTATTAGTTAAGTACCTGATAATATTTCTGTGAAGGAGAAGGTGGTGACAGAAGAGGATCTGATTATTCCTCCACCCTCTCTCTCAGGGCATTTCATGGGGATGGCATTTCTTAGGATTGCTCTGCCCGAGGCTTATGTTTCATCTAGACAGTGAATGCAGTGAAACGTTTCACTTGTGTGTTTCCTGAGTGCCTCGGAGGAACACAGGAGTACAAACACAGGGCTATACTGCAATGTAAACATATTTACACAATTTCCAGATCATAGCTGGATCCTATCTAACTACATTGCAATGTGGGCAGAATAATTTTTTGTCTACCTACAAGCCATAATGTAGGCATACTCATTCTTCTAGATTTGAGCTTGCTGTCTTTGTCATCAGAACGTGGTTTCAAGCCCCTGTGCAAGCTGTGAAGGGCAGTAGCTGAATGTACTGTAGCGACCTTTTAGGAGTTCTTCCACAGCTCTACTGATTTCTTAACAACTGTGGCTTCTGCTTCTGGGATGTGAGATAGAGATAGATTGCCAGCTAGTCAAAATTATAGTACAATGAAAAGGTTAAATCAGTTCAATGTCTTTATTACTATCTTTAACAGATGTTGTTAGGCAGAGTATTTCTGATTTTTTGTACTACTGCTACAGACAGAAAAAAAAAATATTTAACGAATATGCATGATTGTAATAAGAACAAAAAATGGTATTATAATTTGAAGACTGTACTCTTGTGGTTCTCCTCATGCGACATACCTGAGCTGCAAAGCAGGATTTGCATAGCTTTTGATCTTACAAAAGTCTTCTCTGAGTCTGATATGATTTGCTGCTTCAGTGGTTTTGACTTATAAATGATTGTAAGTTCTTTTAATTCTTTTTAAACTGAAGTCAAAATATAATTTTATGAAGAAAGATAATAAGCAGATTATATCTTTGTAAGTGGAATGTATTGGCCTACCTCTGCTGTGTAGAGAGCATTTTCCCACTGAGTCTTGATTGTAGCCTTTCTTCAGGTAAACAAGGAATGTTGTGCTTATGTTGTTTTTTTTGTTTGTTTGTTTTTAAGGGAAAACTGCAAACACTTTTGAGGAAAAAAAAAAAAAAAGTAATAATTGTGGTTTAGGTAGCTGCTAGAATTTTCCCCAGAAAATTAGGATTTTTTTACCCTGCCTTAATGAGTCATCAGAGACATAGTTGCTCTTGGCACATGTCTGAGGGACTTAGTTGTACACTCTTTTCTAAGAGAAAAGCTTTTTCAGTGCAACTACAGAGTAGTAGAGTACCATTAGAAATGACAAACTCCTTCCAAAATCTAAAAAACAGACATAATATTCAGGACGGCTTTAATCTTTGGGGCTGTGCCTTGTGAAGATTTTGTTACAAAGTGGTTTTAAGAAGTTATCTGTAAGAGTTCACATGATTTAATGAAATTCTGTTTTGCCAGAAAGTGCTTTTTCACTGTGTGCATGCACTGAGAAAGGTACTGCAGCTTGTAAACCAAGCCAGGAGGAAAGTGGCTGAAACTAGCACTGTAAAGCACCATTATGCTTTATTGTGGAATATGTTTGATGACTTTTTTTTTTTTAATATAAATATAAAGTTCATGCTTTTGATAAAAGAACAAAATAGGAACGAAATGTTGACTTAAGCTAACTTGGCAGCTCAAGCATGAACCTACCTCAGGGTTAGTAGGACCTTGATGAGAACTTAAATATAGAGCTGAAGCAAACTTTAGACATCTAAGCTTGAAAAGCTAGCATGAACGCTACAGAAAAGCTATTCCAGAGTATAAGCGTATAAGTTTGGATGCGGGTAGATGTAATGATATAACCGTCAGTTAAAATTAAAACTGGCAACTGAGAAATGAAGCATAAACCTACTTACCCCACACACACCAAAATTAGAGTCTTGTGTCCTGCAGTTCAGTTCTAGCTTGGGGGTGGTATCAGCAACAGAACAACACTGATGGTATGATGCTCAAAAGTTATGAGGCCAGTCTACCTGGCTTTGTTATTGTGGCGTCAACTGCTCACTGGAAGATGCATTACAGAATATACCTGTCTTGTGTACAAGCCAGTGACTGAAGTGTTATAATTCAGCTTAAATTCACTGAAGAAGATGTAATCCTATTTTAATGAAGAGAAAATCATTTGTGGAAGACAATTGTAAGAATGGCAAAAAAAAAAAAAAAAAAAAAAAAAGTGTGAGGAGATATTCAAAAATGGCTGTTGAAATTT
This sequence comes from Centrocercus urophasianus, assembly GCF_019232065.1. NCBI lineage: Eukaryota > Metazoa > Chordata > Aves > Galliformes > Phasianidae > Centrocercus > Centrocercus urophasianus. The sequence continues at coordinate 42,408,471 of NW_024884142.1, forward strand.
TAATGGAAAATAAGTTTAAGATACAAAAATCAGAAAGATCCTTTGTTCAACCTCCAAATAGGCAACACCCGAGAATAAGTGGGAGGGTGTCTACAGCCGTGTTGAAATGACTCAAAAGATGGACCTGCAGCTGAGGAGAATCTACTGCAGAGATAATATTTGAGAGCAGGAAATCTTCCTTCCCTACTGTCTCTGTGCTGAGCTAACAAAGAGCAATAAAAACGTGTGGCAGCCTCTAAAAGCACAAGTCAGGCAGACCAGGTAGCAGGAAGCCAGATAGAGCCAGCTAATTGTAAATGCTAGACACACAGGCTTTGGTGGATTTTAAACTTCTGTTATTGAACATGGCCTAATGGGCAGTTTTCAGGTCCTTCAGATACTCATTTGGGAGGAGAGATACATTTAGTTTTGATATGAGAGTGAGGGAGGAGGGGTGAAACCGAGTTTAGTCAAATGCTTTTAACCCTGCAGTTGTGCCAGATCTGAACAAGACTGACACAGTGTTTCAGAAACCTTTTCTGTGTTTTTCAATAGGCCTGATTCTTAGTCCGATGAAGAGAACTGTAAAAAGGGTAATTCTAGTTGAGAATTGTTTGTTTCGTTTACCAAAATATAACAGAACAACTCTGATGCAATACTTCTTCCTGTTTGAAGTGCTGTAACTGCACACAGATTGATATAACAGAAACACAGAAACGAGAAAGCAAGGAAAGGAATATCCTCAGATTCTAGTATAAGATCATGTATGTTTCTGCCATGAATGTTGTTTAAACCATCTGTCTTCATGCAACAAGGCTAAATTGCAAATAATCTTTAGAAAGGCAATTTTTTTATAGCAACTTGCCAGCCTCATATGCCTTTCATTTCACTTGCTGTCAGAAAGAGCCTTTTGTAATGACAATGGCTAATGCTCTCAGCATTCAAGAGCCTGTAAATTGCTTTCACTCACCAATCTGGGGCAGGTGCATATACCTAGAAACAGTGCTGTTCTAGTCTTTAATAATCTGGGAGCATAAAATGGGTCTCAGGGTGTCACATACCGTCACTTAAGGTAGCCATCAGTTCTACCAGATCTGCAGAGTGATTCATGTAAAGAGCAAGTATATTAAAGCAGAAGTGTTCCTTTTCCTAGATGAAATGCAGAAAAAAAAAAAAAAAAAAAAAAAAAGTATTTCATGTAATTCTCAGCAGTGCTTATAGTGAATAGGAAATATGTTTATGTGCAGTGCAGTGCTGAAAGGATCTCTGAGGTTAACAGGGAGCATAGTAGGAATTCTAATCACTTAATGACTTCCTGTGTTGATAGTGGTGATTGCATTTTTTCTGTTAAATAATTAAATTGTGACTACGTGATGCTAAAGTGTGTATTCTTTTTTGCAATGCAACATTACTTTTATCATAGAGATACAGAATAAATATCATGTGACCAAAGGCTGTAAAACACTTGCTTATGCAACTCTTCACAAGTATGTGCAGCATCTGTTTTCTGAAATGCAAATATTCTACTTTCTTGGCATTAAAAGTCATATATTCTCTTCTTCAATATCCTACTGGTGTTCAAAATAATCCAAATAATAGGTCAAAAAAAAAAAAAAAAAAAAAAAAAAGAGACAAAACCCTAATGCATCTGCATCCAAAAGTTTTCTCAGTACATTGAAAAGGTACTTTGTTACAAATAAATCAAGGATCACAAGGCAGTTTAGCCAGTTTAGTCTGCAAGCAATCCAAATGCATCAAGATAAGCTATAGAGGTAGAGTCACAGAATCACAGATGGCAGGGACAATCAAGGATAAGGGAAGAAGACAGGTGAGCAAATTAGGGATAAAAAAGAAATGAGCTGCATGCTTCTTTAGCCTTTAGGTAAAAGACTTGGTGTTCATGCATGTAGGCACAGTGACTGAAGATGACCAGTGGAAGGATCATTGCCTTCCAGTCTTTCTTTGCAGAATATAATTTCCCAATGTGTGTATCACCATACTGCACATAACCACACAATAGCTTTGCTTCCAGCATCTCAGCCTTTTTTCTAACAAAAGAGGATAACTCAAATGCTGAATGCCAATTTAAATTCAAGTATAATTGCCTGCTATGCATTTTTTGTTAGTTTACTTCTCTAGCATCCTCTCTTTCTGCAGTGCTTTGCATACTATTGAGGTGTAGGCCAGCAGAGGCTGGAAGGCACTTCATCCTACATGGAATCATAGAATCATAGAATCACCAAGGTTGGAAAAGACCTAAAAGATCACCCAGTCCAACCATCCACCTATCACCAATAGCTCTCACTAAACCATGTCCCTCAACACAACATCCAGTCTTTCCTTGAACACCCCCAGGGTCGGTGACTCCACCACCTCCCTGGGCAGTCCATTCCAGTGCCTGACCACCCTTCCTGAAAAGTAATACTTCCTCATGTCCAGCCTGAATCTCCCCTGCCGTAGCTTGAAGCCATTCCCCCTGGTCCTATCACTAATGACACGAGAGAAGAGGCCGACCCCCAGCTCACCACAACCTCCCTTCAGTGAGTTATAGAGAGCAACGAGGTCTCCCCTGAGCCTCCTCTTCTCCAGGCTGAACATTCCCAGCTCCTTCAGCCTCTCCTCATATGGCCTGTGTTCCAGACCCCTCACCAGCTTTGTTGCCCTCCTTTGAACACGTTCCAGGGCCTCAATATCTTTCTTGCAGTGAGGGGCCCAAAACTGGACACAGTACTCCAGGCGCAGCCTCACCAGTGCTGAATACAGGGGAACAATCACCTCTCTGCTTCTGCTTGCAACACTGTTTCAGATGCAAGCCATGACATGCAACAGTGACAGCAACAGTGTCATGAGAGCAGTAACCAATAGCATGTCAGGTTTAGATTTACCCTTGTCCTGGTCTAGTAATAATGTGATCTGCTTATAGACCTTTTGTGAATAAGATGCACATTCTCATTTTGATTACGCAAAATCCTCTTTCCCGAGAAAGCTGTCTATTTGAAGGCACAACTTATGAATCAAGTCTCTGTAACTTCATAACCAACTGAGAAAGTTGGAAACAAAGCTGAAAGAAAAGTTTCTATTGTCCACTACCCTCACTCCTCCAATGACTCACTTCCATTTCTTTCATTGCCATGTCCTTTTAAGAGCTAATACACAACTCATTGGCTCTACACCCTTGGTAAGAAAAATCACAAAAGGAATTTTTTTCCATCTCCTTCCTTATGAAGGAAGAGAAAGGGCTGACTACTGAAATACAAGACAGTACCTGGAATGTTCAGTGTCATAAAAAGTGTAACAGTGCTTCAAATAAACACTGCTGATGAATGCCATAATATTTCTGTGGCCTCGATGCTTCTCACGCAGATAAGGCAGCAGTATGAAGCCCAGTGTGGATAGTGTTCCATGGTTAAAGACCACTGGTTGATCTGGTAAGCAAAAGCTGGGGTTATTTTCAGGTTAGGTCTTATTCATGTGGGACATAAGCTAGCATTGCTATGATGCAGAATTAACATAAAACCACACTCCATGAGCCAATTGTTTTGTATACAGTTTTCAAGTTTCCTTTCATGTGTTGTTCAAACTAGACTACAAACCTCTTATTAGGCATTCTCTCCCACCCTCAGTCTGAAAACAGTAATAGAGACCGATCTTGTTTGTACAGTCACGTTATATCCTTGTCACACTGAAGTTGGATATTCTTGGCTTAATTCTCTTTTCTCCCTTAGTCACACTTGGGCTGGACAATGTGTATGCTACTATTTTCCTTTTACATTTCAGCTCATTAAACCCAAACGGATTTTGTGTGATAAACAGCTACTCTCAGGCCAGCACGGCTCAGCATTTCTTCTCAGCATTTACCTGAACTGAGCCAGTAATCAGCACGGGCCACAGTAAACACCAATGATGAATGTTTATTTTTTCATTCAGAAGTATTTATTCCACTGTTAGTATACTACAGTTTGTTCTGTCATATGTGCTTCGTTTAACATTGTGTCTGAGATACACCAAAGGAAACAAAAAATTATGTTTACACCTTTAGCTAGAATTGATTTATCCTAAGTAATGTGTGTGTAATGTTTAAATTATTATTGCTGCATCTGTTTCAGATTCTGTTTGACGCTTGACCAGCTTTAAGTTTTCCCTTGTCTCTTCTGACCTAGCCTAATCTGCATGTGGATACACAACTTAATAAACCCACAGTGTGATTACAAAAGTTTTATATCATCTATGCTAATGGTATAGTTACAACAAGAGATGAGGGTGGTTTCAACCCAGCGGCCAATTTTGCAATTTAGGTACATTCATTCTCTTGAAAAACGCTCTTAGCTTTCCTTTTTACTTGGTGAGATTTACTATGCATACAAAGATTTCCATCCTCCTGTCAGGAAAATCAAGACATTCTGTGGAACTCCGTTTCTTGGCAACAGGATCAAATGTCCTGCATGCCTGGTTTACTGTTACTTTGCTTCTCATCTCGCGTGGAATGGTTTGAGTGATTAGGAATGGTTGTATACAGGCCTTTGTTATCAAAAGGCTAATAACTTTCCAAAATGGATTTTGGAGATTGGTCCCAAAGACAGGATGCACCTGGGCTGTGGGAAAGCAAGGACAAAGACTTTGCTTTTGATTCTACGAGAGCAAAGCTCAACCTCAGGTCTCAAACATTCTCAAAAAAATTTATTCTGTATTTTTTGAGTTTTCTATACTTTTCCCCTAAAGGCCTCAGAGCAATTCTGACATTTCCTTTTAAAGTTATGATACGTCTCTGTTTGCCACACAGCCACGCTGAAGGGAGAAAAAAGAAATGCTGTTTTCTGTTTCCCTTTCCTAGGTACCTTTTATTGCTGGACATATTGTGTTTCTGGTAATGAGTGCCTGGGACAGGCTGGAGAGAGAGAGCTGCCTGCTCCAGTTCTAGAGCTGCCAGTTTATGAACTTCCTGAACTGAAGGTAAAATTTTCTATTTAATTATTCTATTTATTTAGATCTTAACATTTCTTCTCTAATTACTTTTTGATCTCACTTGGAGTTTTGGCCTCTACGGTCTCCTGCAGCGGCATTCTCTGTATTTTAAATATGCTCAGCTTTAAACCTGAATGTGATAATTTCATGTGATGCCCCTTTTTTCTGACATCACGACAAGTGGAATAATATTTCTGCTTCGTGCCACTCACTATTTGATATATCTCTGTCATATTCCAACCTGTGCATCTTTCTTTTACTACCTTAGCAATTCCAGTTAATTTAATCATTCATCATATGGAAGTTATTCCGTACTTTTTATCAATTTTTTTACTTTTCTCTTTATCTGTCCTCAGGTCAAATGCAATCCTTTTAAACAAAGTGACCATAGTTCCTTACAGAAATCAAGATAGAGATATAGAGATATTCCATAGGTATATACAGTGGTATATAATGTTTTATTTATTCTCTCTTTCTCTATTTCAATTTGTTCTTTGACACAGCAGTTAGGAAAGTGACATTTTTAAAGTATCTTGAAGGGCTCCAAAAACTATTCTTTATTATATTGGGTAATAAGAGGCCTACTGTTGTGTTCAGGTAGTTAGGTTTGTTTATTCCTCACTGGGGATCTTTTTATCTACAATGAATGTCATTTTATCACACTATTTTGGACATAATTTTATCACCATTTGTTGATATGATGAGGTCCTCTGCAACCTGCTTTCTCAGTGAGTTTCAGCTTTACTGCCATAAATTATATCTGTATCTTTTCCAGCTCACTGAACAGCCCAGACTCCAGGTCTTAGCAGAGCTTACTTGCCTTTTAATGAGTTACTAACTCACAGAAGGCAACTGAGGGCTTAGTGAGAATCTGATTTTATAGACAATAAATCATTACTCAGAAGTTTGCGGAGTGTCACCATGACTTCAAATTCTATTTTTTTTTTTTCCAAATTATTTCTTTCTTAAAAGAAAAAATAGGTGTTTTCTGAGGACAAGTAAGAATCAAGGATGTTTACTGTTGGGGGAATCTAGCAGTGATGCTGTTTCCTGCACAGTGAATACCCTTGGGGAGGAAATTGGTGCAAGCTGACAGACAGTATGGCAGAGCCTAAGATATTCGGCAAAGTATTGTCCTGATACCTGAGGCACTTGGGCTTCATCAGCAATGCAAGGAGCATTGCCTGCACAGTCCTTCTGGCAGTATGTTATTGTTGAATGTACAACATAATCTTTCTGTGCAACTGCCCTTCTTTTCCCTGCACCTTTTGGTCGTGTTTCACCTCTAATAAGCCTATTTTCATAGTATAATATTGTGTGTGTGCGCACTGGAGTTCTCCCTTTGAAAAGAGAAATAAACATCCAATCCCAACTCTCATCTGTGTAAGTAACTTTAGGATTGTCTTATTTTTATTGCTGTTGTTATTTGTTTTCCGTTGTGTAGTTTATTTTTTCCTTTTTGGTGTTGTTCCTCTTCTTTTTTTTTTTTTTTTTTCAGAAACTCAAACCCACAAATCACAAGGTTAGAGGATAGGGTGAAAGCAAGGCAAAATGTTTCAGAGCTCAAGAAATACCTATGCTGCAGTCAGAGAGTTACTTGCTATAACAAGGAGCCATCATTAATAGAATATCAATGGAGCCATCACTGATAGAATATAACGAGATATGTCCCAACTTAGAGCCATACTAAAATGCCTTAATATGAATTTCAGTTCTTACCACACTAACTTCATATGGCTTAGTGCAGAAGGAAATTAAAATAAAATAAAATGAATATATAATAAAATAATATCAACTCTGTTACCAAATGACAGAAAAATAAATAGGAGAAGGGGTAAGAATTTTATGGTGAAATTTTTACTTTCCTGTGAATAAAATGAACACAATTGAACAATTAAAATATATAAAAATACAAAGAGCAAATTAAAATGAATAAATTCTAAACTATGCTTCTTTCAAAATTACTACCAGAGTTTGACAGTTTTCAATAATTATTTTTCAGTATTCAGGTACTAATTTTTTGATTTATTTATTATTGATGAAAAACTCTACCCAAGATAAAAGAAATTTTATATTTATTTTGATCTTTTCCATTTAAAAATGTTTTCCAATTCTTGTTGAAATGCTTTATATTATGAAAAGTAAGAATAAAAAACCTCCTGAACAGAATAATTTTCCTCTGTCATGGGAATAATCAGTTATGGACATAGCATTAGATATAAGGCTGCAATTTTGACTCCTCCTGTGGCTTTTATTCTAATTTTTCTGGATAGAAAAAACAGAAGAGTAACAATGACTTTTTTCAGTGGGTTGTTGTTTGTAAGTAGCTTTGAAACATCCAGTTTTTGAAGATATCTATGGAGCAAAGCACATGAATACATACAAGATTTTTAACATTTTGCTGGTAACTTCCACTGAAATTATGATCCTTGAATGTCTCTGCAATTCTGACATGAAGTCATTATGGAATATCACAAGTGCAGCATTCTAAGGGAGCAAGAGCCTTAAGAAAAATTGCTAAAACTTGTTGTCAAACAAAGCAAGGAATAGATGATAACTTTCCCTCATTATATTTTTCTGTAGTAGTGCTGACTCTGAGATTCTGCCAAAAGCTCAGCCTCAGCATAACTCAGCTCATGTGGAGCAGACGCTTGCAGTGAGAATCATGCATGGGCTGGTTCCCCCTTTGCTTTTCTCCCTTTCCTTTTTTTTCCTTTGCTACATTATTTGGCTTAGCACTATAGTTGAATCCAGCAGGTTTTGTTCGCTGTTTATTTTGTTATTTTTAACTGTAAGGCTGGACACATGCTATGTCTACATAGAAATTCTGAAAACATTTAGTTTAATGTAAAAATAAATAAATAAATAGATCTGGCTCTGGTCAGTTCTTCCTTTGTATTTGTGTAATTCAGATTAAAGATTAAAAGGTTAGAAGAAGTCTTTTAATGGCTTTTTGATTTTTGTGGATTGCTTTGTCCACTGTATTTTCTGCTAGTGAGTAAAGATTAAACTGCTGGAGGTTAGTGCTCCTTGAAGTTATGAACATATATAAACATAGAGAAATCCAAGAGTTATAGCTGCCTTTGTTCTCTATATCTGGAATTTGCCCGACCTCAAAAGAAGACATAATTTGTAATACATGCAGTCAGTAAATTTTAATATATACCTAAAACAGAATTACCCCATGGAGTTAAGATGGAGAAAAAAAGACCTATCGCTTTCTAATATGATATCTTTTTACTTCCTTATTTATACTTCATAAATTCAAAGTTTCTGTCCTCATTCCACCTGTTTAGCAGGAGGGAGACACAAAGTAAGTGATCTGCCAAATTTCACTATCATGACATGAAACTGCAAATATATGTATTAATTGCTAACAAAGAAATAATGGCAATTTATAGATCATTAAATATTTAAAAAATATGTGGCTCAACATGCTCATATCTGTGCATCATGTTTTGTTTACTTGAACGTCCTGCATTCCTCATGGTGCAAATGGGCCTCATAAGAAGATCCCAGAGATTTAAATAAATTTGAGTGAGGCTGTTTGCAAGCAGAACAATTTTAAGGCTGGTTTGTATCTTCTACTTTGAAATACATATAAACTTCTGCAAGAAATGCCTTTAGGGAACTTTGCTTCAGGAAAATCTCCATTCAGTGGAAAACTGGTGATATTTTCTTGAATATAACAATTTCTTACTTTTTTTTTTTTTAATGAATCATCAACTCAGTTCTAATTACTGCTCTTACATTGCATATTGAAGGTTTAACTCAAAATCTAGTCAATGTGAGTGTTTCTCGAAATCCCAAAGAACTTTAAAACATAGCAAGTGAGCCAACTGCAAAAAAACATAATTCTGTGGGAACAGCATTTCAAAGAACTTTTAAAGAGATGCGAAAATGCTCCTTTCCCCTTCCTAATTGTTTCAGAGTAAGAAACTAGCAAGATGTGTTAGCCCTTTAAACATATTTTTAACAAGTATTTTAAACACCAAGTATCCTTTAAATGTGAATGTTAATTAAAGGGAGAGAAAAGCAAATTTATGGGGAACCTTAGTAACCTACTGTTTTTTACTGAACATTTTCTACATCCCGCTACTCAGGCTGAGACTTTTCAAAGGAAACGAGGCTATGTGTACAGTTTCCATTTGCAAGAATGATACTGTGAGGGTTGAACTTCAAATTTTCTTGCAGTCCTTGGAATGTCTATCCTTAGATGAAAAACACTCAGAGATCCTTAATAAATGTTTCATCTTAAGCTTTACATACAAGGTGATGTTCTCATACATTAAAAAAAACAAAAACAACAACACAACAATAACAAGAAAACTAAACAAAAACAAATGGAACAAACAGCAACAAAAACAATACCATCCCACATGGTATATATTATTTTTTACCATTGGCGATGGAACAGAAGAGAAGCAACGATCAAAGCAGGCACAGCACTAGAACGTGGCTGTGCTGGATAGTACTTGATGACCTGATTAAACACTGTCATAACATCTGGGCAGAACAAAAGAAGTACAGACTTCTTGAAATTAACGAGAGAATGGAACAACTTTCCCATGGAGGACAACACAGCCACACTTCTGCCGTAGCTACAAATATGCTTCCCTATGAAAAGGTTTTGCTGCAAATCTTGGCTTTGAAAAGGAAGGGGCAGAAAAGTTAGTTTTCGGTGTAAATATTCTTCATGCACTATGGACTTCAATTCATCTAACTTTGCTATCCGCAGTGTAGCTTACCTGTGAGTTAGTCACTTCAGGCTGCCTTTAGAGTCAATGAAGAACGATGGACACTTGTAAGGCATCATTCATCTAGCCTGTTCTAGCCAACAACTTCAGTGACAGACAAATTACTCCCAGGAGTGCCAATTTTTCTCCATTGACAGTAAAGGCAGCCTGGAGTGATTAGCTCAGATATAGATGTCTATGTATATATCCCACACTCTATAGAGTCCTAATCCAGATCACTAAGAGCTTCTTCTACACAGAAAACTGGTTAAAATGAGTGACAACTGTGTCCATCTAAATTCATTTCATGAACTAGTTCTGTGTTTTTATTAAGGTAAGCAAGTCTTTTTGAGTTACAAAGTAAACATCTTAAAGTTTTTTTATACACTCTTTACAGTCTAAGTAATGTGTCTGTGTATGTAAGTGATGTGTATATGAACAGACTTCCTCTTTCTCAATAACAACTGAAAACACATACGAAAAATAATTTCCTACATGGGCTAATGTTATATGTCCATTTTCCATCAAATTTAAAATATATTAAAAATTATTTAGTTTCTTTGCTGTTAAAAGATCTATGTTAAAGAGAAAAAAACTGCTCTTTAAATAGCTTCCTGGAACAAAAACAAAGAAACAAACAAACAAAAAAAGATCCCACACATTTTTAATGCTACTGCTGAGGAATTTATTTTGATGCTAAAATTTCTGTTGCCACTCTGAAAAAATGAGTATCCTTTAATTAATGAGCCCAGTATACAGTATTTCATAACACAGAGACTAATTTTAAGGATCACTTTTTTGAAAGAAGCTTTTTCAAAAAAAAGCTCTAAAGTGGGCTTTCTTGTTCCTTTTCACTAAGGGTTCATTTAAACACAGGAGTTCAATCAAAAACAGAAATTTTCTCCAAACTAATCTTTCAGAATTTGTATGCTGACTAACTCTGAAAATATATTTTAGGACTTTGGGAAGTGTGAAAGCCTTATTTCAGCTAAATCTGCTTGTGATGTGATGTGTGAAGACTTCATGTCAATTTAAGGTTAACTGTAAAACTGCCTAGTCATCCCACAAAAAAAAACAAACAATGGCTGTGATTGGACAGGGCCCAGGCTGTTTGAGAGGTGAGTTGATTAGAAGAGACATCTCTCTTGAGCTGTAATTGAGGATTATAAGTTTTACGGCCAAAGCAATAATCAAACATATGTTCAGAAACAACACTAACCCCTCAGTGTCTGTCACTGTGAGCTCTGTAAGGGCTTTTATTTCCTTAGATGAGTTCTAGTGAGAGCTGTGTGCATTACAGTGTCACAGGATGAAGTCTGGAGAGGCTCTATGTACAAGATTTGACTGACTCCAGCTTCCAGTAAGTTCTCATGAGATCACAAACTGGGAATATGAGCATCCCTTTTCTCATCTGACAAGAATTAAAATAGAAATGTATGCTTGGCATTATCCATTCAATACCTTTCAGAGGAAATAATCTACATGTTCTTAATTTACCTGTAAGCACACTTCAGTCAAGGGAAACCAGCAAGAATGTTATTTAGCTCTCAATTTGAACTAAAATGTACTTGGGATATGTTTTCCTTTGGGGCACTTGGTGTGAACCATTTACTTTAACAGTGTGATTACACTCAGGAAATCCTCTACTACTGGGATCCAAACTGTGGCACTGGTCTTAAAGTTTCCTACTCCACTTTGGGGTGGCATGTTATAATTGTGAATTCTCCTCTTGGATTTTTCCTAGGCTAACAGCAAGCATTTGTGATCCTCATTAAGTTTGGGCTATTAGATGATAGTGTTCTGCAGAGATTTTTGTTTACCTGTGATTGCTGGAAATACAATTTGACAGTCATATTGGCATTTCCACAGACTGGACTGTTAATTTTTTCCAGTTGTTCAAAGCTGGAGTGGAGAGTAGCTTGTTTTATCAGGCATTGCTAAAGAATGAGATTAACGACATTTTTGCACCTCAATTCATTGCTGGCAACAGAAGAACCTGATCTATTTTTCATAAGTCTGACCAAATTCCACTGCTCTGTGTCCTTTTGTTCTTTGCCTTTACTCATTTCATCTAAATGGAGACATTATCCATAAATTACAGGTGCTGACTTAAAGAACGTTAAGAACATAATACTTGGTAAACATTTGTCACATCATCACCACCCATGACCATTCTGCCACTCAACACCATCCCAGTGTTGAGGCTGGGCTGAAGCCTTCAGGCTGATGGTCCTTAACCCTACTTTCCCAAAGTGAAGACTGGTTGTCTCATTTGGGACAAAATTTCTTCCTGACCTCAAAGACTTTCTGTAATATAACCCTTCATGCTCACAAGCCAAATGACTTCTTTAATCATCTGTCTCCCGTTAGTATTGCGGGTGAGCACTCCTTCCTTACAAACTGTGTAGTGTATGATTGGGTACATGACAAAGCTTGTCATTTGTCAGTTAACTTTTTTTTCTGTTGAACTGAATGATGCTTGAGCAGGTGCTGAGCCTGAAATAAAAGACCATGCAAGTATTTTATAACAGATATCTGTCATCTTCTCGACAGGCCGATGTTAATTTATGCCCCCTTTTTGCATATGATATATCAACATTTTTCATGAATGACATAATCAATATCCCCTATTCCATTTTCTATCACAGCCTTTTTGGGCAAGCAACTGCCTGATATTCTTCAACAGGAGTCATCAAGACATGGAATGCATGCAATATCCTTTTTCAGAAGCAAGTCAATATTGCATCATGCTTTATTTCCAGCAAATAAAAAAAAAATTGGTATAGAAAAGATGGGAAATAGAGAGGTGCAGTAGTAATATTTTAGAAATATCCAGTGACTTTCATAAGTGGTTAGCTAAAACTGAATATTATCTATATGATGTATTCTTGTGAAAGTATAAATGAAAAAAAATTAAAAAAATTGACAAGGGATATTACCACATTCTTTTTTGTTCTCTCTTCTCTTTCTTCTTTATTTTTTAAGATCTTTGCATCTACAATATGCCTTCTTGTTTATTGCTCTAATACATCAAATGAATTATTTCCTTCAGCTCTTTTCTGTCGCTTTTTTATAGCATCTTATGCTATATTCATGTGTTTTTTTTCACTCAGAATAAATAACCATTTTTTCAGGTGTCCATAAACACCTTTAATTTCTTTTCCTCTCTCTTGCCACATATTACCTAGATGCACTGAAGTTCTGTTAATTTAATATATTTACTTCTGCCTAGATCCTGTATGGAAACTGTTGAGTCACAGCCTGAACCACTGGTTGATCACCTGAGGCAAGGACTGAGTCAGCCGTGGGAACACAGGTGAAGGCAATTCAGCTGTCTGATCGGAAGTGGTAGAGCCTGACTCCACCTCTCCTAGACCCTATTTAAGGGCTGACTGCGAGGGGGGAGAGATTTCTTTCTGGTGATATTTCTTTTGGGGTTTTCTATTGTGAGCCTAGGGTATGGATGAGCATTTCATTTTTGATCATCTCTTTCCACCATGATAGTCTTTCTAACTATAAACCTGTAAAATATTATCCTAACCACATTACTCTTCTAACTGTATTTTTGTTAATTATACAGACTCACATTTTCACCTATACATTTTTACTAGTTTTTTATTTAGATTTCTGGATATAAATATTTCTTTCCTAGAAACTCCAGGCAGTTCAGGGTTTATTGCTAACTATTATTTTTGTTTTTATACTCTTTAGCAAGGAAATTGGATGATAGTCTTGAGGTGGGATGGAAGAGTGCAGAATATGGTGAAATGGAGTAATAAAAACAGGCTAATACTGCATCTGTGTGTGTTCTGAAACAATAGTAAGGCTGTCATGATCATTCATTGCAAAAAGACTGCAGGATCTGAGCTGGGATAATACAGGTAAATGCAGGAAAGCTCAAGTGAGCTTTGCAAGGGATGTCCTTCCTGAAGTGAACCATAATTTGAGACATTTAATTGGTAATTATTTTTTTAACTTTTTTTAAAAAAATAATGATTAATGAACATATTCAACTAGATTTTCTTGCTTTAAGAAGTGTGTTTTAGGAGTGCCTCTAAGGCAAATCACTTAATCTGGTATGAAATGTTAGCTAGTAAAAAGCTATCCCCTATTTACAATGCATTGAGTTCCTTTGCTCCTTATCACTACTTCAAGCAGGAAGAGTTCAGTCTGAAAATTTTAGGATGAAAATTAGTGTAGACATAACAGAAAACTGTATTTTCTTGTGGGATTCACAAACATAAAAATGTTATTGATGTTATCTTCATGTAGAGGTCTTGCATGAGTTAGGCATGGATAATTACGAACATATTCATAAAATATCTTTCCTTATTTTTAGCTTACAGATCCAGAGGCAGAAATGAAACATGTACGGATAAAGAGGATGCCCATGTAGAAATTTCAGTGACCTACACTGCTAAAAGGAGGTAAAGTGAAATACACTTAAATATAATGTCGTACTCTTCCTGTTTCAATAAACTAAACTTTCTAACAAAAGATTTTTTATGAAGTTGGCATGTGCTAAGTGAACAATTTTTCTGTACTAAATACTGATGTGATAAAATCAAATTATTTTTTTAGAGAATATAAATTCTCTCAAGATTTTCTACAAGCCATTAAACAAGACATTTCATTTTCATTTCATTGAAATACTTTGTTTCAGCTCTGCATTATATAAGACATTTTGGAAAAAAAAAGAAAAGGAAATAACTTCACTCTCTGTTCTCAGTGAAACAAAATATGTTTCAAATCTCCAAGAGAAATTCAATTTTTCAAGCATTTGTACAATGAAGATGTAATCTAGGGTGCATGCTTATTCAGCAGAAAAATGTGATTTCTCACAGTAAAAAGCAAAGATGGTCAGTGTTCCTGTAACACTTTATATATTTCAGATGATTTAACCTATGAAAGAGGGAGTGAGAGTGCTCTAGCAAATAGCTGAAGCACTATTTCAAAACTACTGAAATAATCAGTTGCAAGAATACAGCCTTTTAAAGGGAAGGTAAGGGTGATTTCGTATTTCAAGGAGTTTTTGAAGAATGCTAATTTCTAATTGTCTATTTTCTAAGTTTTTTTTTTTTTTTTATTTGAAATACTTTGGAAGCAGGGCTAGTGATTAGTGTAATAGGCTAGAGTTAGTGTAATACATCTTTCATCAAGTTTTTGTGAAGTGGCTGGAAAGCAACCATGAGAGGTTTAGGGAATTGTCTTCTGAAGGCACACTGACTTAGCAGCTAATGTTGATCTTTCTTTGATGGCTGTTCAGTCAGTGCAGGTGAAAGAAAAATTAACGAAAAAATGAATTCCTTTTATTAAGTGTGAAATTGACAAATGATTGTCATATGCTATGGTAGATTTCTGGACTATAAAATGTGAAATATAAATGATTTGGTTCATAAACTAATCAGGGTTTTTTTTGGTGATTTCTGTCTAAGGAATTTTCTTTATGGCTACATCTCCCACATAGCATGCAGTTCATAATACATAAAGTTTTAAATAAAAAGTGCTGAAGTTATCAGTTAAACTTCAAATATGAATTTGTATATCTTTATTAACTTGACATTCAAATCACTTTTGAATACAATTTTCAGGGGACTAAGCAACCTACTTTATTATGTACTTATTTTGGATGGTTCATGCTGTGTTTGCTGCTTTTCTTGGACATATGAGCAAAATTTTTATTGGCTCAAGAACAGAACAGCTGTCTGTTCCACAAAAATATAAAGCCATAAAAAAAAAATTTATTCTGCTTGTCCTAAACATACAAAATAAACCCATCTACTATAGCAGACAACCAGGGATTTTTGTTTGCCTTGCAAAATTTTAGAAAATCTACTTCGTAGAATAAAAATTTTTATGAAAGTTTTATTGGTGTTGACTCTATCTGCTGCTTTCATCTGGCGGTGTCTTTGCTTGCTAAGAGCTACAGTCACTTAATTAAAGCAAATGCATCTATCAGTTCTACTCACCTGGCTGATCTTTGGCTCACTAAGAAACCACAAATTAACTGGTAGCAGTGGATTACAGTCCTGGTTTACTTATACTCCTTAGTCACTGAAAAGAATTATTTTGAGAATATTTCTTGAATCCCTTTGTACTGTAATGCAGAAGCATCAAATTATCTCTCTCTGACCCACAGGGAAATTTATCTACCACCACAAACCACTCTAAGTTGTTTTGTAACAAGAAATCTACTTTCTGGGTCGCTTTCCCCTCTCTGTCAGTGTTATCCCAACATGCTTTATTTTCAGTGTTATAAAGTGATGACCATCTTCTCCATAGTTAAAGTGATCATAAATTTCCTGTAATTAGGCTTTTATTCCTTTTCTCCCTTCTATGAAAACTAGTTAAGATTTTGTTGACATTCCATCAGCCTTAAGAAGATGCTTACTGAGGAGAACGTGCCCAAACACTTGTTTATTCTGCCTTTTGCATAAGAACATCAGCTGGTGTTTGCTTGAGGCACTCTAGCACACCTTTACGGGGAAGCACAGGAAACATTTTTGCATGGGAGATTCTCTTCCAGGTTAATCTGGATGTAAGGCAAGTGTGAGCTCTGTGTTTCCGTGGCTAGTTGATGTGTTACATGCTGGATAGTGTACACACCAGGCAAACTGTTGAAGAATTAACGTTTCTTAAAAACACATCAACTCTTCAACAGTTGTAAAATGCATAATATAGCTTATTATACATTAGTAAGAGGTCACTGATGACACAATGCTGGGCTTGTGACCAAGACTGAGAACCCAGTATTGCACAGCCTTGCACATTTTCTTGATCTCTCCGTGAAAATAGAATGAAGAACAGTGGATTGGGGTTCTTATTATGTGTGAGGAAAAGTTCCTTTAAAATTGGATATCCTGAAGTCATACGCTCACACTGTGTGTATGTAATAAGACATTAAGACATTAGCTTAGCCAGGAGCTCAGAATTTGAGCTGGTGTGACTTAGGCTTCATTTCTGCCTTTGGTCAGAAGCCAGAAATTATCTCCTTAAACTGCAAGAGACCTTGTCTTTCTATGTCCTGTCAAAGCACAGTTTAAAATCCAGTTTAGCAAATCAGCTGATAATTGCCACAGAATTGAAGGTATTATCTTTTTGAATTGAAGCATAAACATCCTTCAAAGTGGCCATTCAGTTTCTGCCATCCACATAAAAAGCTTTGGTGCTAACAAGCAACCTTTTTATTCTTTCTACCAAAATCAAGGGCCTGACTGGTTAAACAGTCAGTTTGATGTGACTCCTTTGTAGAGCTCTATTTATCACTGATGTGCATAAAGGCCGCTGTTCAGTGGATTTGCTGTTCACAAACAGCCCCATATTTCTGCAAGGAGAGGAATACTTAAAAAAAAAAAAAAATCTCAGATATGAGTTTGTTATTAGTTTTCTTTTAAGTGCTCTAGCATGTGAAATATCAGCAGAAACTCTGAAGACCAATAATTCTTCCTTTCTTATTTTTTCTGTCCTAGTACTACCTTTGTCTCCTGTCTTCCAGCTGCACAGAGTTTACTCTGGAGGAGCCACTAATGGCTTGGGGAGCAAGTGCAATTTGTTTGCTTTTCTGAGTCAAGTGCCAATGTCAGAAATGTCTGAGATAAATTGTAGGAGACAGAATCTCTAGTGAAGTTTTAATCCATGATTGCAGTGGGAGGTATCCTGCTCCTGCCAATAGGAGCACAACTATGGAAACAATATGATGACTTTTGTACCTTGTGTTCCCTGAACTTACCCCCTCCCCACTTTCCTACTGGCTTGGTATTCTAAGCTCACAATCTTAAGTTTTGTATTTGCTAATTACAATCTGACACTTGTTAATTCATAGCTTATCTTGTTGCTAGCTGGTCACCATCCTGCTGTTTCCAAGATGTTGGTACTCTTCTTATCATACAGACGTGGTGGTTCTCTCAAGGCCTCTTCTCTTAAACAAAGATCACTGCAGGAGGGGGTGTTTGTCTTGAATTTTGATAGTGTTTTGCCAACGCTACTTCTCAAAGTAAGTCTGAACTGTAAGACTTTCCCAGAAAGATAAGTCCATATTTAAAACAAATATTGCTTTTTTAAATTCTGAAGTTATGTGCATAATCCATAATCCATGGCTATTGATGTAAGAACTGCCTAGTATTAGGATTTTTAAGAAAATCCGAATTGCCTGATTAGTCTGTGTATTTCCCAGAGTATAAGCAGTTTTTTTCAGAAGCTGCTGGTATAGATTCCTATACCACAAACATCTATGTCCAACAGATCTCTTCATTCTGAGCAAGAGCAAATGCAATAGTCTGAAGCACTGGCTAAGTACTCAAGCAGGAAAAGTCTGTAAACTTTCATGGTTTAAGATGACAAAGTAATTTCCTCATGTATTGTTCTATTTGATTACTCACTTTGAATATCATCTAGTTTGATGATTTGGATATATTCATAACATCTTACTTATGACCTTGATTTCCGTCATTGGAAAAAGCCGTTTTAGCTTCCAGAACATTTGTAGCAGCTTGGTTTATGCTAATTTGTGTTCATTCATTTTTTAATAAAATTATTAAAATTATTAATTCTAATCTGTTTGAAATTTACTTGGTAAATTATAAGAGTACATATAATCTCCTACAAATGGCATGTTGTTTGCCTCTGCTTCCTAAAATAGTATCCTACTTTCCTCGGTTGTCTCAACGACGCAAGAGTGCCTTTCTAGTGTTATGCTCCAATAGTGTAGAAATTCCTCAGCAAATTCTAAGGAAAGACAACTTTCTTGATCCCCCTTGTTGGGAAATTTGGAAGTGTTTTAAGGGCTCAGTATAATTTGCTGTTGCAGATGCAGGGCACAAATATAGAACTTCCCAGAAGGAGATCCTTGAAATAAGTAGATGTTGGCTTAATCTGCCTTAATCAGCTCCATTTTGCCGTTCATCTTGAATAGTTTTCTATTGTCTTAATCTTTTCAGTTTAAGTCACCTCATTATTTCTTCCATCCTGAGTCAATGGAATGCTTGCTCTAAGCCAGGTTTCCCTCTCCGAAAGCAGAATCATGCTTCCTACCTCCAAAACGATCTTTTTGACATATGCAGGGCTTTCAATTGTTAGGTATTTTTTTCCAGACTGAGTTGCTTGGGTTTTCCATATTCTTATAAATATCTGTAAGAAACAATGATAATGTCCTCTATGACAAGAGATGTATTAGTCAGCTATGGCAACCAAGGTTTAGTTTACAAAAGCAATGTAGCAGAGGAGTGGATTATAACAAACAAAACCTTTCAATGACCTCCAATTTCTTTTAATTGTAAAAATTTACAAGTCAATAAATACAGAGCATATATTTTATCAGTGGAGAGAGGCATATTAGTCTCCTAGCTGTTTCTTCCTCTTAACATAGTAAACAGCTTAGAGCCATCAAAGTAAGGTAGACAGACACAAAGAAGGATTTTGTTAAGTGGTACTTCAAGGTTAATGAGTTTTACCCAGAGACTGAATAATCTTTTGGACCAGCACTGAATGGATTATTTAGTTCAGCAATTTACTGCATAGTAGATCATCAGCATGCCTACATTACAACTACTTAAATACTATCATATATTTCCTTCCCTTTCATCTCATATTTCTATCAAAAAAGCTAATAATGGGTGGGAAATATGTATTAAAATGGCATTTGTATTTCATGTTGTCTAATTAAAGCACACTGATGTTAATAGTAATATTTCTATTTACTTCAGAGAACTTAGTCACTAGCCCTAGACATGTGTTCTGGAGTTATCTTCTATCATTTGGTTTCTTCTGCTGAAATGATTGTGTTATCAAAAGAAATTTACACTGTAATATTTATCCTTCAATCAGCCAGTGCAGCAGAGTCTGCTTTTGTCAGTCATTTTATGCTGATAATCTCAGAGCTTCTAGAAGTTCTTAAGTCTGGAGTCTTCATTTCTAACATCTTAACTTTAAATAACTATCTTCCTATCCATCAATTTATTATCCATCTTACAACTCTTTTGCAAATTCCACAGCTCTTCCATTAAATAATTTCTTAAATAAGCCATATTCAAATACCTTAATTAAATCCAGTTATTGCACTCCTTATGAACTTCCTTTGTGCAGAAAAAAAGATTATTAAATTTATCAGTCTGATCTGGCCATGCTGCCATGAACAAGTACTGCATCATACTTTACTCCTACGTGTTCTATGTGTTCATTTTTAAATTTCTACATAAATTTGTTTCTCTTCTTATATTAGTAGATTTTGTATTTTTCAATTATATAACGCAAGTTCAAGTCTGTAATGTCACGTGGAAGCTCATTCCAATTTTGAGATAGAAGGTATCTAATTTCCTGATATGAAATAAAAGTGAGATTTCTGTGAAAGGAAGTTTTTTTTGTGTAAAGAAATGTGGGAAATAAAAAAGAGTAACTTCCAAAAAAAAAAAAAAAAAAAAGCAAAGCAAACAAACAAACAAAAAAAAAACAACAAAAAAAACCAAACACCCAACAACACAAAATGAGGTGCTGCAGAGAGCTATTTTCCCATCACCCATAGCGTCTTATTTAATTGCTTTATCTGTTCTGTATTTGCTTCACTTTTTATAAACTGGCATTTTTCAGAAGTTTTGGAATAACTCGTGCACTTTATTAGCTACTTTTCAGACATTCACTGTAAATGTTGTGTGGTTGAGACTGATGTGGTTTTTGAAGCAGTTATCTAACTATAAACAAATGTGCTGGAAATGTTTTTTGTTGCTACATGTGGAACTGGGAAAGATAGTAAGGAGGATCTCCAAAGAGAAGAAATACATGGAAAAAATAATTAATGCAATAAATTAACCTCTTCTCTTAGGGAGAAAAAAGAAAATATATTTTCATTGTTTTATAGATGCTACATTTCAAATGTCTGGATTTGAGCTTCCAGTGTTCTGAACATCTCTCATGAGCTGCTCATTCCATCTGTGTTGATAACTATACATGCTGTGTTTTAAGACTAGGCAACATGTTTACAATCAAATCTGATCTAAAAGAAAGCTAAATTTCTTTACCATGCTTAAAACACACATTAAGGAGAAAGTTCAGTACATTGTCAACCAGCGAAAGGGAGAATTTTTGAAATTTTCCATTATAATTAAAGCTTCTCTAACTTGCTTGACTGGTATTAAGTAACTCTATTCTTTCTCTCAACTGTATTCAAAACTTGATTTTGATATTTTCAGGATAAAGGTAATTTTCTTATACTCTGACGGATTTTATCTTCATTAGTTTCAGCAGCAAATGGTGCCCACATTCATATAAAGTTAAGAATAGTTACTGCTAAAATAATGAAGGCTGTGGGACCACGAAGGCCCTCCTCCCAACTCTTTTGTCATAAGCCAAACTTTTGTCATAAGCTGCAGCACCAACATGGAACTTTCAATAGAAAGAAAGAACACTGATTTCATCCTATTTTGAAAAACATAATTATTTTATGGAGGTGTCAGATTAAGATATTTCAGACTTACATAAGTACATCATTTGCTATTTATCCATCCGCTCTTGAACTCTATCCCATCATGCATTTAACTTGCGTACAGAATTAGGTAGCAATTTTGTGAAGAGAAACAGGATGCAATCATGTTATCAAGATTATAACTTTGTCCATAGGCAAAAGAAGCCACAATAGTTTCTTGACCTAAGCTCACTTTTCATCTTGAGTAACTTTTTAAAAGTAGTTATATGCCATTTCCAAAGTGCTTTTCACAAAGTGAAATAAATGCATGCAGCAGTAATAGTCAATGTTCAATGAGAAGAGTTTGAACTTTTACTCTTCTATAAATCAGTTTATGTTGCTTTTATTTGAAGTAAAAGGCCACATTAGTTGTCTGATACAAAATTTTAGTGGTTGTTTAATTGCTGGTACTTACTTGCTGTCAACTCAACAAACCTTAACTAGAGATGGTCAAACTCGCGTCAGATCACTTTTCTTGTATCTTACTGCTAACTGCTTTCATGCATCCCTAATGCCTTTGCGCTTTGGTGGTGAAGTGAGTACACCTCTGGAACATCTGTGTTATTGCTGTTGACGTATTGATAGGAGTAATGTTCATATTTAAATTTTAGGCAAGAAATACTTAGTAATTCATGGGGAAGCTCATAGACTGTGAACATTCTTCCCCATCAAAAGCCTGTTGTGGACACAGATCCACAGAAATGGCAAATGGCGGGAAAAAGGGTTAATCACCAGTTCGCATATAAAGAAAGTAAACGTAAGTAGATCCCTGCTGCCTTTAGGGCTGCTTCCGATTAATGTTTCCAGTATCCAGGTTAGCTTGGAAGTGAGTAAAAAGAGCCTTAGTTGTACTGCACTTTCATTTGTGCCTTCCAATCTATTCTTACTTAACTGTCAGAAATCTTTAATATTCACAGATAAGATAGAGGCTTGTTTTCAAAAATTAAATTCTGTAAAGCTTCCTTGTTGAGTAATAGTCCTCAGTGCTACTTAGGAAGGTGTATCAGGAGTTTTCACTGTATGACATGTTACATGCTCTCAAGATCCTACTTAGGCACAAGCTGGTTACTTTTTGGTTTAAAATAAATATGCATTCTGTTCACACACAGATGTCTCTTTCTCTTGTGTTTTCCAGTGTGTCTTGCCTTTATTAATTTGTGACATATGTATGTGTTTTTTCAGGAACAGTCACATTCAGAATTGCCCACTGTTTTCAACTTTATAGCTTACAGAGACATTTTTATGGCATGGACTAATCAAGTTTTTTCTGTGGATTGACAAAGATTTACTGAGGCAAGTCAGTAAACACCAATGTACTGAACTAAAAAGGAATGGTCTTAAATAGTGATGCTTTCATGCTTATTGCTTTACTCATGAGCTTTGGCCTCTTGCAACTACAGCACCTATTCATTGATGGAAGGTAAGGGGGAAGAAAGGACAAATAAATTGAAGCTACTGATGGTTCTTCATTATCATCTGTTTACGGATAGAGAAGGAACAAGATGAAAATGCATTTACAAACTGTTTTAATAGAACTTCTAACCTTTCAGAAATTAAGCTATATTTTCTCATCTGATCATGCTTCTCTTTGATCCTATCTAACACCATGTCCCTCCCTTCTCTTTTTACTTCCACTTGCCTTTCTTCTTTTAAATGGCAATACTGAACAACTGCAGAAAGAGATACTGCCATCTATAAAATTTGATAAGAAGCATCAGTAGTTTAAGGAAGACAATATTTCTGGCATCCTACCTGCTGGCAAAATGTTCCCATGGCGCCTCCATCCAGTTTTAAGGGAATTGTACAATCTGACACGTTTCTTTCAATTAATTTATCATTTCTTTCAGTTTCCATCCTGCTCCCAGCACCAACACTTTAAATTTCATTGTACTTTACTGATCTTTTCAACAGGTTAAGAAATTATATGTATGCATATTTATATTCTGTCACCAGCATAGATATGCTCCTGTTATATGATCAAAGTAAACATCTATCCTTGTAATAAAGCTGTAAAAAATTAACTTGTGAGCCCTCACATCTGACTTGCGGCGATGAACTAAACTCCAGTAGAAGTTCATAGTAATCATGAAGCTATTTGGAGGAACAGAATATTACTACTAACAGTGGCATGTTCAATGCAATGTTTAGATATGCTCTGGTGGCAAAAGTTTTTAAATAAAAAGTAGAGTGAAGGAAGGCAAAGGAAAAAAAAAAAAAGAAAGGAGAAGAGTGAGATTATATTGGTGCTTGTAGGGAAGGTGTTTCTTTGTTTTGGTTTTGTATGTTTCTTCTAATCTATGGTGATTTTTTTGTCTTTTTCCTTGACTGTTGAGGTGTTTTCAATAAACATTTTAATATCTCTGATTGTTTAAATCAAGACATGTTTTTGTGGAAGGTCATTCCATCAAGTGGACACACCATTTTTAATTTTTATATTAATTTTCTAATGAGAAGTTTTTATTGTTGCAGTTTTTTGTTTGGTTTGGTTATCTTTCGTTAAAGTGCCAGTGAATTCCTGCAATAATAGAGAAAAAATGAGAAAATCTTGTAAATGAAATCAAAACTTTTATATTTCCACTGATAAGCAACATTTCATAAAGCCAGTGAATCTACTTTATATCTCACTATGACCTGGACCATAACATGATTTGGATAGCTTTAAGAAATTATGAAAGACTCAGTGTTATTATTTATAACATAAATAATATTTTCTCTTTTTACAGGATTTTCCTACTTTGTGCTGAATATGGCAGAGAATTGGAAATTCATTTTCCCAAAGGCCAACATTCAGTACAGTATTAGGTATCAAATATTAAAATGAGAGCATATATTAGATTTGGTCTGCTTCGTTAACTGCCAGATGATAAACAATTCTAAGCAGAGAATATAACAATTCTGCAGATATCTTCACTTTGTGAACTTTTTTCTCACTGTTAAACTCAACCCACTTTCTCATTCTCTTATGTGAAAGATGTGTTTAATATTTCACTTTGATTAGGAATTATGTCATATTTAATTAGTTCAGCCTCCCACAAACATTCTAATGGCAGTTTTTTAGACAGTTACTAATGTTTCATAATACATTTAGTCCTGCAGATTTTTGGGGGGGGAAGTTCTGGTACAAAAATCTCATTTAATTGGAATGATTTAGGAGAAGGAAGATTTAACTGGGAGCTTTGGTTACTGAACTTTGTTCCATTAAAAAAAAAAAAACAACCACCAAGATCTTTAAAACAAGCCAAGGACTCAATTCAGTCCGGTTATGTATTTAACCATTAGTATTTTTGATTGTTTTTATTAAACATGACATCTTTTCCTAGAAATTAAATCAAGAACCTTTTTATTGCTAAGCTCTGTACTTTCCCTGTATGTTATATATATATATTCTTTTCAGGTGGGTGAAAAAGTAGCCAAACAAAATGTCTGGTACTTCTTAGGATGAGAAACAAAATGAGAGGGAATATTGCAGAAAAAATGTTCTTGCTTATCTCTCTCCCCTTGCACTGGGAGGCAGCATTCTAGTATGTCAGATTACTTTTGTGATGTACACTGTGTGGCTTAAAAGAATACGGTGGCAATTTTTTGAACCTTGGAGGTTGTTTTGCTCAGAGGTAGCATGGGAGTGAGTTCACTCATCTGAATCGAGTTGCTCATTGTATCCATTGCCATATAAAACTCATGTTTTGTTTTCAGACGTTAACTTTTATGACCTAAAATCCCATAAAACCAGATGCCTCTTGTTGTCTAAGCCTTTATTTAAAAGTGAAAAATGTTCGTCTCCTTTCACCTTGTTTATCCTCTGCATCTGTAAATGTTTTGGTTGGGAACACTGCTGAAGCATAAATCACACATGCTTTGCGCAATCTGTTGAGATTCTTTCTTCAATCATATCAGCTCAATTTGGACTAAATGAGAAGCAGTGATGAGTGAATACTGTGCCATTGAAGGATACTATGGAGGGCTAGTGATAGGTCACCTGTTCACCTCCAGAAATGCTGCCAGTGTCCCTGGTGGTGCTGCAGTACATGTTGGACAAATTGTAGAGGTGAGTTGCTTCCAGGCCTGTCCAGGTTGATGTCCATCACAAGCTGTTCACTGAGAAAGGTGATGAACTTTAACATGCCTTGCTGTCTTATTGCCAGAGATCTTCTCTCAAAATCCTGTTATTATTACATGTAAGAGGCTACAAACAATAAGTGTCATCTTCTGTTTGTTCCTCTTTCAGAAGAATCCAAGGTAACGTTATAGCTTTGAAGATTAAACTGGGCAGATGACCTAGTTGCTACGGAAACCTCTCTGGAATAAAATGAAAAGGAAGGGGAGGAAGAACTGATGAGTGCTAATTTTCAGAAGTAAGAATATTAAGTATCCTTGATCTGTGACAATTGATACCACCTCCCTGTTTTATTTATTAGCAAAATGACTGAAAGGAGATCTTTCTTAATTTGCCCCCTGGAAAAAAGTACATACACAATTGCTACTTTGCTGTTATGCTCCATTAGTCATATTAGCTTGCCGAATGCAAGAAGGATGATTATTGTACAGTGCCCCATTTGCAATAGGCATAACACAGCATAGTCACTCTCAGTACAGCTGTACTGTTATGATCCCTCAAAAGCCACACAAAAATGTTAAGTTCCTGGTATCTTTTTGCAACACAAATTATCCTGGTTGAATGCTTTTTTCTAAGGATGATCTTAGAATTTAAGGATGACCCTGGCATGGAATCCAGTGTTCGACTATTTTTTGGGGTGGATTTCTTCCCTATTTTTGGGGTGGGTTTCTTCCCCACTCCTAACAGGCTTATTTAGATCAAGGGTGGAACACTTTCCCCAGCCCTGGCTACACACCAGCACTTCTGTCTGTGGAGTTGCCAGGTACAGTGTGATTGGCTAAAGAAGATAATAACATGTAATTTATTAATTTAATTTATGTAATTTATTAATGTATTAATATTATATGCTTATATATCTATAATATATATACATAAAACATTGCTACAAAAGTTCTGCAGAAAGCTAAATCCTCTTCTCTTAAAGAACGTGACACTTGTGCCAAACTGAATTTGCTTTCTGTCCAATCTATCTTTGTCATTATCACCAGTTCTCAGAAACACATGATTTTTCATCTTGTGGTGACTCTTGTTGCTTTATATCTGCTGTGGTTTTCATCTAACAGCAGAAGGTGGATTAAGCAAGTAGGCAGAGTAAGGATAAAAGTGTTTTATATATCGAGTGGTAGTGACTACAGGTACATTCTGTATTTTAAGAAGGCATGTGCTATCCTCCCCTGATATTCTATTTATTTCTTTAAGCCAGATTTAATGACACATCTTCATGGACTCAGATCTGTATGTTTTTTTTTTCAGCATGAAAGTATCATATATTTTGTATAGCTTGTCTGTCATGAGTGTGAGAGAGGCCAGAATACTCTCATTCATTGCTTTAAGTGCTTGCTTAAAATCCCATAGGTGCAATACAAGATAACATATCAGTGCATTCATGTACTGTGATACGCATACACAGGGTAGACCACATCCCACTGGTCATACCCAGTGGTTTCAGTTCACCACATTTTAATAAACAGTGTTTAAATAGCCCGTAGCCCATCCTTCTATCTAGGCATTGTCTAAAAAGGATAATGTTTGGAGCTACTGTTGAAATTAAAGGTCCTAAGATCTTTTGCAATGCGTTTGTTTTACCTTCCCTAATAAGATTTTCTTTGTTTTTAGCATTATTTTTTTTTCCTGTTTATTTGTTTGGCTGTCTGGAAAATATATATACAGATTTTTTTCTAAAGGGGAAAAGAAAAATGTTGCTAGAGGGTTAACTGCAGTTTATCCTTACACGTGAAGGTGGTCTGTGAAGCATAAAATTTTGCATTTTAGCTCCTACTTGCAAAAGTAAAATGCTCTATAGGTCACTGTAACCTGTCAAAGTCTCTTTTCTTGAGTAGACTTTTCCCCTTGCAAAAACTGTAAGTGAGTCAGTTGGTAGAAGCTCACAAATGACAAATCTTGTTATTGGTGCTTCCTTCTTTGCTCTCTGTTTCAATATCTTCTTACATTTTACAGTTCTTGTTATCTGACAAGACTTTTTAAATATAATGTTCTAGGTAATGTTTTTACATTGTATACCATGAAATTTTTGGTGGTCTTTTATTACCCACACCATCTCACTTAAAAAAATAATTTAAAAAATGTGTGTGTATGTATATATATATATAATTATGTATATATTTGTGTTTATATACATATATTAATCTCCTCGTGCCTGCATTAAAACTCTGAATTTGCTGAGGTATACCATATTTCATCTTTTAGGGATAGAAGGTCTAAATACTTGGAGGATTTTTTGATACATGTGCCAGAATGCAAGATTTTATTACTTTGGTAGCTCATGAAAATGTATCTAATTGACAGTTGACTGCTTCATTCCATCTTAATTATTAAACTTCAGAAAATTAAGAATATGAGCATTGAGATTTGTTTCTCTCTAAGTAATGCAGTGTGTACACAACACCAAAATCGCAGTAAAATATTTCCCTAATAATGTCAAGAGATAGTCACAGGCACACTGCCTTCAGGAAGCAATTAAGAAATTTTTCCAGAGGGGATATCTGCTAAAACTGTGTTGCAGAACAAGTTAATCAGAGTGAGTAGGAATTAATTTTTTTACCTCACCTTCAGAGACCTGATGTTTTTCACTTGCTTTATTTACAATGGAGAAAGTGTGCAGAGGCTTCTCATTAGAAAATTAATATAAAAATTAAAAATGGTGTGTCCACTTGATGGAATGACCTTCCACAAAAATGTGTCTTGATTTAAACAATCAGAGATATTAAAATGTTTACTGAAAACATCTCAGCAGTCAAGGAACCTGTTTCAATGTGTTTGTGTGATATTGGAGGGGAGGGCCAGAGTCAGAGGGTCAACTTACTTCTGGCAAACTTATTAGGACATTAAAATGCATCACCAGGGGTGCAAGGAGATCAGTGGATGACATGTAAATAACTAAGTAAAAAGTTATACTACATGGATTCACCATCGGGTGTTGGGAGTGGAGTTTCTGTGTTGAGAATTAGAAAGCATCATTTTTTTCCAAACTGTAGTATTTGCTGCTAGGTTTGTTCTCCTCTCCTATTTGCTCCTGCTAAGAGGTATTGGTCTTCCTAGTCATTCCTAGTTAGCCCAGGATGACAACTTAATAATGATAACCTATGGACTGAAGTTCTTGATGACAAATTTGAAGCAACTGCAGAAAAAGTTTGGGGCTTTGCCACAGTCTCTCATCTTTAGGGGAGAGTCACAGCACTTTCAGGACATAGTGGAGATGCCCATATATGCATTAGTTTGGGAGGTTAATGGTAAACAGGAAAATGAGTTATCTGGTAAGCTAAGAGTACTTTCAGACATTTGTGTAGAAAATTGATATTTTCTGGTGCATGAACTATATGTATAAAAGGAGGCGCATTCACATGTGAAGCACTGAATAGCTTCATCTTCCAGAGAGGCACTAGAAATGCTCTGTAGTTTTGTGATAAAGTGTCTGAAGGAGTGATTCTAGCTAATAGATGAGTAGATGTTTCACATGACTGAGCACCTGAAGTAAGGCCACACCTGTGCTTCGTAATATTATAAAACTTATATTTGAGTCTGCTCATCTAGAAAGAAAGAAGAAAAAAGCTAAAAATGCTTCCCTCCTGTCCAGTACCAGCCTCAAAACTTGTAAGATTTTAAGGAAAATTTTTCCATTCTGTAGAATTACAAGTGAGAGGACAGGAAGTCATGGTCTGAAGTTCTAAATGTCTGTCTGCTACCACCCACTTAGCGATATCAAGGTGTGTGTGAATTCAACTCAGATAAATATGAAAATTTAAAATAAATGTTTAACTGCAGTTGAAAACAAATTGAAAAATGCAGTTTTCTTCAATAACTTCTGTTCTGCTATTTATTAGCTGGGTAGTGTGTACGCCTGCATCTTCTTCATTACTCTTAACCTTTGGAAGGTATAACCCTGTTGGCAGGAGATGATTTTAGTGCTTGGTTGCCTGCTGTCTCTTGTGCTCTTATTTAATGCATGAAGAATGTATTCTCCTTCTGTCGTTCCCGTTTTGAGGGTTCAGGCCGCCTGGGACTAGTGAATGGCTAGGGCCATAAGCCACACAGACACCAATATGATGAGTAGCAAATGGCATTTATTGCAACTACACAGCAGTTTATATGCCCTACGGGCTTTGTCTACACCCCTAAAGCACGCGTCATAAATCCATCACAGCGCAGGGGAGGTCCTGATACGTCACGTTCCGATAACCCCTGTTTATGCCTACTACAACACCTTCTGCCTATGGTCAGTCGTAACATTTTGTGATGTGGCTTCTCTTTAATAAGAGAAATATGTTCAGAAAGATAATCAAGACAATGATACTCTAGAAAGCTGTCATTTTTTGTATGCTTTAAGAGTGAAAGCTGTCAAAGTAACAGTGTGTACCATGCACTAAATCAGCTACCAATACCATGTACACAGTTGTCCTGGTTTTGGTTGAGACAGTTAACAGTCTTCAGAGTAGCTGGTATGGTGCTGAGTTTTAGGTTTGTGGTGAAAACAGTGTTGATAACACACCGATGTTTTAGTTGTGTTGCACAAGTAGTGTAGTGCTGAGTAGTGCTTGCACAAACCAAGGACTTTTCAGTTTCTCACACTGCCCTGCCAGTGAAGAGCTGGCAGTGCACAAGGAGATAAGGGGGGCGCAGCCAGAATACCTGGTCCACATTGGCCAAAGGCATATCCTGTACCATACAGTGTCATGTTTAGTGGTAAAAGGTGCAGTAGAGAAGAAGAGGTTGGGTATTTGGAGTGACGGTGTTTGTTTTCCCAAGAAACTGCTGCATATGTTGATTCCTGTTTTCCTGGAAGTGGCTGAAAACTTGCCTGACAATGGAAAATCATGAATGAATTTCTTATTTCGGTTTGCTTCCATGCACAGCTTTTTCTTTACCTGATCTTTAATTCAACCCATGAGTTTTCACACATCTATCTTTCCAATTCTCTTTCCTATTTTGCTAGGGTAGAGTGGGTAAGTAGTTGTATGGGATGAGCTGCCCACCAGTGTTAAATCACACCAGCAGTCTGCTTACCTCAGAGTAGGTTGAGATTTGATCTATAGAAGAAAGAGAAAGCAATAAGCAAGAACATATTTAGTTCAGAACTCACTACTGCAGTCTAGGCAGATGGTGCATAAGTTAGGTCCTTGAGATTCAATCCTATATATCAGTAGTGAAGTGCTTCAAGAGAGAATACAACGCATCTTGTGTTCAAGAACGAGCCTTCCTAGGCTTTGGATGTATGCTATTCTTTCAGTCTACAAATTGGCTCTTGCTGAACTGGTGACAAAAATCACCCGAACTCCACAGCAAAATGTTTAGTGCATTAGGAGTGGATATGTGGAGTCCAACTAACATCCACTGTACCCAGTGTTTTACTAGGTTTTACATTAACTCTGGCCTCAGAGTAGCAGGTACACTTCTGAAACATATATTTCAGTTAATTTTCATCCAAATGATACCAAGTTCATGTACTCCAAGAATGCTCTGTGATGTGAAGTGCGTAAAGTGAAGTTGGTTGGGAGAGAGATTTTAAATTATACTTCTGATTCAAAATAAATGGCTAATGCACACAATATAAAACGTATGGGCCACGCTTTTCCTTCCTAAATTGGCTTGCAAACTGAAGTTTCTTCTGTTGTGCAACCATACAAAAAATCTGACCTCACAACTAACATCTTCAGACAGAAAATAAAAATCCTAGCTATTTTCTTTTCTGGAAAATTTAAATTTCAATCTCATTCCAAAAATATCTCAACAAAAAGTTAAGAAACCTTTTCCTGAAGAACTGGTAATGAGACAGTTTCTATCCAAGGGTTTGATTCACCAGCTGTTGGATGCAAGAGGGCTGCTCTGAGAAGTTTCAAAAGACACTGGAATGGGTCCTAGAGGAGCAGCCTTCCTGAAATGTGTAAAGCCACTCAATGACCATTTGCCAGCAATTGCTGGATAATAAAATTAAGTATAAATATACTGCAAGCAGAGAGAATATACGCAATGATTTTCCTAAAATATACATATCAGAAAATCCATGGTACCTTTGGATAATGGTTTTATAGCACATAACATTGAATGCATCCTTTAGGCTATGGATCAGGTTAGCTGTCCCTCGATAAGCTTGAATAAAGTTCCTGAGCAAAAGAGATTTTTGGCTAGTGTCTGGAATTTCAAATGAAATGTTTTTCTTGTTTGACCTGCAGCTCTTGGGTGTCTACAAAGCCTGAACAGCCAGCTTGGTTTGAAAGCTGAAAGACAAGCAATCTGGATATGCAGATTGGAGCATTCTTGAAAGTGGTTGACCAGAATCTGTGTTTTAGAGAAATCCCCAGAAAATTTCAATGCTAATTTTAGCTGTCTCATCTCCTAGTTGCAGACATTGGTTAACACTTGCAGCATCTCTTGTTGCTGTTAATATATGACTGCACCATTTAGTGGAATAGGAAATATTTTCAGATATTACAGTATAAAGTTTTTTCTCTAGTTAGACTTCCTAGAAAGTATTTTGGTACAGTATGTTCAACACTGATAGGTGAACACAGGAAAAGGCTTACTGGCAATGTTGTTTGGTTGTTAATTAACTAGCTTTAGTAGTTTCAGACTATCAACAATCTGCTTTCTCACACCACTGCTGCTGGGGAGGGGTTTTACCTCAGATTTATTACTATGAAACTAAACAGAAAATGTTTATATTTGAAAAGTTACATTCTGAAAAGAGATTGTGGTACTGCTGAGGAAGTTTTGTGGCAGTGAATTTCATTTAAAAAATGAAATTGAAAGGATAACAAAAATTATCTCCAAATTAATAGTACGTTATCTTTGATTAGTATAACCTCTTTGTTCAGATATACTGTCCTAACAGGAGAAATAAAGCAATGCATGCTTTATTAAATCAGCATTAAATCAACCTGGGTCAAAGAATACATCATCTCCTACACTTCATTTGAACCTGATTTCCTGAAATATCTGGGAGAAAGTAATGGAAAAAGATTTCTAGCTGATTTTCCTTTCCTTCTCCTCACACCTGGCATTTTCCTCTTTTAAATCTGCATTTTAAAAGAAATTGCAGCCACATCAGTGGGAGAACCAGAGTATATCTAACTTGTTTGAATTCATTTTTCTGGGTTTTTTTAGACTTACAGGAATTGAATTTGTATAGGTCTTTCTTTGCATTGGAGACCTCCTCTGTGGAGCAGCATCTATAGCAGCAGCTGATCTGAGCAGATGGAAATTAGAAGGAAAATGGCCACACTGGGAAACATACTGTGGGTGCACGCTAAAAAAGATGTAACATGCCTGTTGGAGTGTAAAATTAGCCAAGGATAACACGTAGCAGTCTGTTCTCAGTTGACAAATACATCTAGTTTGACTGACAGTACCATGAGATTGAGTCCTTCATGAATATATAATGTTATTGAAATTTCAGATGTGAGTGGTAGTAGGGAAGAAGGAAATCCCTGTCTACATCAAAAGCTTCTATACTTCTCCTAGCTCCAAGATGCTGAGTTGATATGACAGTATGTCAGCATATTTTCATCATCCATATAAGTTCTTTTGCGTGATTACACTGGTTATAGGTGTGTGTTGATATTATTATGTGTCCTAAAATTCAAATAAGTATTTTTCAGTTATTGCTGCTTTGACAGTGTACCTGGTGTGGCTACTGTTAACATCCAGTCCTGTGCATAAATACAAGAAAATCTGACTCATGTTTTTAATAAGATCGTGCTAAAGTGCCACTATAATAAATAATTCAAAATGCTGGAGAAGTCACTAAGTACTGCAAGTTCTATTTATGTTGTGCGTGGATCTGTTTACATTATGCAAATCAAGCTATAGTTTTCAAATACACTAATCACTGAGTTTATCTAGATGTGATCAGTGTAAAAAAAGTTAACTAATCTTATTCTCTGAGGAACACTACAGGATGCTCTTCAAAATTAATTTATAGACGAAAGAGAGAGGCACCGGTGCTTGTGTGTATAGGAGTAGTACAGAAGTTTTTTCTACATTGTTGTGAAAGATGAGAGGAGTGCCATTGACAGCAATGGTTTAGCTATGTGTCTGCTCATAGAAGTAGATGGGGAGAAGTAGCAACTCATTTTGTAATGCTTGCATACTGGAAAAAAAGTAGCATTCATTTATTTATGTGTTCATGTCTCTTAGCCAGTTTGGTTAACTTCAGAAAGGCTTGAGGTTTAGACAATTCAATTTCAAGACCAGCTTTCAAAAGGGAACCTGGCATTTTTCATTCTCCTTTTATTCAACAAGAATAGTTTGATTTGTCAGCAATGTCTGAAGAGCAGATGAGCTCCAGCATGCAGCCCATAAATTATTCTGTGTATGATTTATCTATTTCCATGTTTTCTATTTCCTTTTGGATTCCTTTATTTCAGATCTCAGATACCACACAAATAATATTACAAAGTGCATGATGTAATCATAACTGTTAAGTCTGTGTGAGCAAGAACCATTTAAATTTAATTGAAGAAAGTATGTAATAAGTTTAAGATATGTTTTAGTACTGCAGGCTATCACATTTCCACATATAAAGTCAGGTTGTTCATTCATCTCTGTTGATCTTTCTATGGATCAAATATTTATTTTTACCACCTGTGCTTCTTGACCATTGGAGTGAAAATACTGTAGTCAGTCATGTTTACTTTTGAGATTACTAGCTCAGTTTTCCTTTTTAAGGCAACAATTTATTGAAGTCAGTTCTGCTGTGTTTACTTAGGTTTATAGCGAGACAACTGTCCATCTAAATTGTAAAGGTGCTTCTAATGAATACTTAAACAAAAACACTATAAATAAACTGCGAAGCTGCACCTCATCGGGTTTATTTCCTTGGAAATGTTTTTCAGTTTAACTCACATAAGATATCCTTTAAGGATATCTTTATTTATGGATATTTATGGATTTATTTATGGATGACTCAGAGCATGCCATGAGTTATCTGATATGTTCATCCAGACTTCACCTATTTGACTACCTATGCCATTACTGTTCAGGGGTTACCATTTATTAATGAGTTAGATTAGCTCTGAAAATTAGATTTCAGTATATATAGTTCTCTTCAAAATACTTTTCCTTTCCAGTCCTGGCAGTGATGTTTGTTATGCAACAGATTCTGTAATGAATACGTGAAATCATGCTCACCACATTTCAGTAACTGTACCTACAAGTCAAGAGTATGGAAGACACAGGTGACAGATGCTTTGATGAATACAGAGATATGGAGTACCCTTACAGCTACATTATCTGCACAGAAATCTGTGCCATTACTTTTGTTCTAGAGTTGGTACTAACGGAAATTGTGTTCATAAATTATATGCCTAAATTTTGTGTGAATAGAGCTGTAATCTCAATAACATTAGTATTCTCTGTGCATATGTAATTCTTTTTTGCAGACATAAATTAATTGTTTTATATTATTATTACCATTAGATCAAAATGATCTCTGCTTGTATACTGCCAGAGTCTTGTAAGTGTCTCTGGGAGCATTCTTACCACTGAAAGCAAGTCAGGTGGCTGCTGAATAGTAGTGAGATTTTCCAGCTTTCTGGAAATCAGTTTTCCTCATTCAGCTTTTCTCATAATCTTCTTAAATATAAACTACTACTGTCTTCTAGGTAAGAAAAGATATCAAAATGTCCAAGATAAAATGAATTATATTTAGGTTTATAATTTTAAAAGAAGAACCTGAATGTTTTCTCCCTTCTTTTTCTGAGAATTGAATTAATGTGAAATATGGATCTTTGTCATTAGAGGCTCATGAAAAATCCTTCAGAAAACTATCATTCAGTTACAGTTTTCCCAGTGAGAAATCGTGGGCTTAAATAGGCTGGAAGCTTTGCTCAGCGTACATCTGCTTTCTGCCCTGAGAACCTTTTATTGGTCTATGACTTGCACTGCCAGGCAATTGCTCTTTCACTCCACTGATGATAATCGCAGCTGCATGAGATTAAAAGGCTGTCTAATCTTCCCACTGCTGTCAGTTGCAGTCAACAGAAAAAGTCCTGAAAGGTGACACGCAGCTTGTGAGCTGAATAGGGGTTAGCATGCACTTTTCAAGTCTGAGTAAACAGAGGAAGAAGACATTCTGAGTAGCATACAACTGTGAGTTGCTGAACGGGTGCAGCCATTTTGAGGTGCTGCTTGCTGTGGCTTGTGGCACAGCTGATGTCTGTGTATGACAGAAAGCAGCCACATACAGGGGATGTGCAGAGTTAGCTAAGAGCATGGTGGAGGCAGAAGCAGCTGTGATTTTTACATTTGAAATCAGAGCACTGATTTAAAATGAGACTCAGGGTAAGAAACTACTGCCCTGGGCTCAGGGCAGTTGTTTCACCTCACTTTCAGTTGCCTAAATTTGCTATTGGCCTCCCGAACTGATCCTGAGACTTGCCTTTTCTGCACAGCTGTCTGATCTTGATGTGAGACCCTCACATGCACCCCTATGATAACTGGTGCAATATCTTCCCCAGATCACTTGCCTTGCTGCATGCTCCACAAGTGCTATACCAGAGCTGGGCATGTGGCCAGTCAACTTCATTACTGAAAGAAACAACAGAGCATCCAGAGCAGAAGTAAGAGACTGCTGTGCCATCACTGGAGACAAAGCTCTCCACTAGTTCTGCAGAAGCTAGCAAAAAGCAAATATTTTCATTCAGTTTACTGCCACCCAATGATAGTAAACTATTGCTAGTTAGACTTGGCTCTATAAACTTTTATCTGCCCTGAATCCATATAGATGTTGCAATTTTTTTGTTCACTGACTAGCACCAGTTGATATAGGTGTCTGCTTCCAGCATGAGAGCAAAAGTTTTTAATGATCTTTCTGTGGTATACTCATATTAATCTCTGCAGGATGCATGGTGAAGGTTAGATTTAAAACATCAGTATCATCCAAACTACATTTTCTGTTCAGAAGTAGTGCCGGTGTTTCTGAGTAAATGCTGTGATGTACACAGCAGGATACCTTCTGTACAGGGTAGCAAAAAGCAGAAGGATAAAATTAAATTATCACGTGTCCATTACACATTACAA
The DNA here is from genome assembly GCF_019232065.1 of Centrocercus urophasianus. Taxonomy (NCBI): domain Eukaryota; kingdom Metazoa; phylum Chordata; class Aves; order Galliformes; family Phasianidae; genus Centrocercus; species Centrocercus urophasianus. The sequence continues at coordinate 42,444,748 of NW_024884142.1, forward strand.
TTACCTTGATAGATAGGGTTTCTACTACAACGCTTCATTCTGTGAGAGCATTTTATCTTGAATTCTATACTGCATATATTGCCTTTTGGAGTACAAAAGTCAAGGCACTCTCTTTGTCTACATACCTTGCGAGAATCAGTATGTATGGATGTGCATGACCTTGCCAGGATTTATGGTACGGGCACAGGCAGCTGGACTCCAGGCTTAGTTCCCTCCAGAGGAGTTCAAATGTTTGGGGGGATGGGTGGGATAATGGTGACCTTCCCTGCAGGAATGAGGGAAGGAACCAGACTCTCCCTCACTTACTACAGTCCCTTTTATCATAGGTTAAAGACGTAATTCAGAGCTGCCTATTGTCAGTGGTTTATTCCCAGAATTACTGCTATATTTAAGTGACAGTAGCTCAACTCATTGCAAATGTACATCTTATTCTTCTCTTGGACAGGTGCCACTGTTAAACTAAGTAGCAAAGGTTTTCTTCTGAGGATTACAGCTTGCTGGAAGCCTTACAACTTCATTTCCTACAAAATATGATAGTTCGTAAAACTAAAAAAAAAAAAAAAAAGTATATAGGAATAAGTTATATAGGAATGTTCTTTGTACCTATGAACTTTCTCCAAAGGTTGAGAAAAGACTTGATGACACCACATGTCTGCTGAGCTGCTGGATCACAAGAGCATTGATGGAGTGATTCTCCGGCCAGCTCCCACAGTATACAGAATGTGTTTAACATGGTTAAACATGGTTATGACATCTTTGCTTCAGACAGATCCTGTTAGAAAATTGCTGCTGGACTGGGAAATCCAGCATTTGGGGGTTCTCTGGATTACCTGTTCTTGACAACATGTATTCTTTATATGTGGTGTAGAGTTTGAAAGTCCTAAAAGCCCTCTCCTGGCCTTTGTTTTTTCTCTGAAGGACTCAGACCTTCAAAATATAGGCAATTAATTAATTTCAATTTTAAAATTTAAAAGGAAAGAAAACTTATTTCTTCAAAATGATAATAAACATTCTTGGTTATATTTCTGCAGGAAGTCTTATTTGGACCAGAAAGCTAGATTTAAGAGACAATATAGAGAAATTCTATATGGCGAAGACTTGCAAAACTTTAGCTGTTGTATCAGGATAGCCATAGTCTATACTTTTTGAAAAGAGCATAACTTTTTTATTGCGTCCCTTTTTCAGGAACCAGAAGCAATTAATACTAGGGTTCACCTTTCCTCTGCTTTTTAAGTGGTACAGAAAGGGATGTAACCTGTGCCCCTCCTACATTTTTGTTATGACAAGGCATTTACCCAAGTGTTGTCATGAACTATAACCTATCTGACAGTAGTGATGAAGATATGGAAGTACATGGGGAAATCTGGGCAGATTCAGAGTCCTTTGTCATGGTATTATGGTCAACTTTAATCCACATACATCTCATTTCCAATCTTAAACACATCAGTAAGCCCAATCGTTCTGATCCAGCAAAACAGTTAAGTATACACTTAAGCTGAATTGCTGCCATTCTGATTTAAGAAGTACTTAAGCAAAGCATATTCTTAAATGTTTATATGACTATAAGATGGATTGAAATATGCTTAATATTCCACACATATTGGTATCTTATGCTGATGGGTGCTCTGTAAATGGAAAAAGACTAAACCTATTTAAAGCTATTTAAAGCTATTTTTTATTTTTTATATATTAGACTAAAGCTATTACTAAAGCTATTTTTTCTTGGAACCAGTGCTTATTCCTGTAAAGATCTGGTGCCTGATTAGTGGTTGGAAACCTTGCCTGGGGCAGTCGTTTGGAACTGGATGATCTTTGAGGCCCCTCCCAACCCAAGCCATTTTGTGATGTTATAATTCTGTGGTCCACGTGCTGTGGGGCAGTGGCACTCCCACATCTCTGTAGTCGGGCTGATTATTCTCCTCAAAGCTGTTCATGCCTCTATGCTTACAGGCCTGAAATAGAAGCAAGTTAACAGTGGAATACATTGCTGTATTGTGCCTGGTGTCCAAGGAGGCCAACGGCATCTTGGGTGTATCAGCAGTAATGCAGCCAGTAGGAGCAGGAGGTGATTGTCCCTCTGTACTTAGCACTGCTGAAGCTGCACCTCAAGTGCTGTGTTCATTGTGGGGCCCTTCATTACAAGAAAGACACTGAAGCCCTGGAGAGTGCCCATAGAAGGGCAGTGGAGCTGTGAGGGGTCTGGAGCACAGACGTGTGGGAAGTAGCTGAGGGAACTGAGGCTGATTAGTCTGGAGAAGAGGAGGCTCAGGAGAGACCTCATTGGACCCTGTAATTCCTGAAAGGAGTTTGTGGCAAGTGCATAAACATTTACAGGAAAGAAATTCCATTGCTGCAGTGAGTTCTGTATTTTGTGGTAAAAACAGTTAGTGTAGCTGAAAGAACAAAGTAAAACAACAACAAAAAACCCACAAACCACTGACTTTTAAAGCAGTGTCACTTTAAAGACTTTTTTTTTCCTGGAGAGTTAGAAAGGTCTGAAAAATAGTGTGGAAAGGGGTAACTCATTAAATTCAATTACACCGTTAACAGTAAATGTGGTAAATGAGATAGTATAGTTTTCACCATGAAAGCATGAAACAGATAATTCAATCCTGTTTTAAATCAAAAAGCTCAAGGCATTTCGTCTCAATAATACCTGAATTACACATTTTAATGTATGCTTCCATAACATATCCTCTTTATTCTTTCACAACTAAGTGCAAAGAAATGCTTATGGCATTATATCAATAACTTTGATTATAACTTATCAAGCTGTTTTACAAAAACAATTGCTAAAAAACAAACAGTTGGGTTTTTTTTCTTTTTTTAATCAGAGGCTTTTTCTCCCTCCATTCTGATCCTTCTAGATCTTTCTCATTTTTCCCTTAAAGCTTTATCTAAGGATACCAGTTAAGCTTAGTAAATATGTTAATCAAAAATAATATCCAAACCTTGCCTTTATAACAATGTATTCCACGTAAAGTCTTAAAAGATAAAAGGCTAATGAATAATTTCATCTGCAGAAGAGGAACGGTAGTCTTACAGATTCAGACTAATTTAGAGGGAGAAGCAGTAAGAGGTATATAATGAGAGGAGTATTTTTGTTCATCTGTGTTGCCCAGGAACTGATTGAAGAGCGTGTAAAGGATCTGAATGGGTGATGGTAACCAAAATGAAAATGACTCAACATGGAGCTTTCATCAGAAGTGAAATAAGTCTCATGACAGCTGTCAATTTATAACAATAACTGACAATAACAATATCTAAGTAGATGTGGTCATCTGCACAATTTTTTTCCTAAGTACTTGAGTTCTGTTTAATGTTGGGTTTGTCAAGTCAGCATTATCACTCAGACACATGAGGGATTAGCTAGGAAATTCTGGAGTAGGTTGATAAATCACAGGAACTAATACAGCACCATCATCTAGTGAAGCCATTAGGGTATTATACCCACTGCATTGATTATAATGCTACTCAATATTTTCATCAATGATCTAGAAGAGATATGAAATAAAAATTAATTTGCACAAAGTCATGTGTCATGCACAGTGTCATGTGAACAATGAAGAACCCTTATATTGTCTTTTTGATAACTTACTAGCCTATGTTCTTTCAAACATTGGGTTTTTTCGCTACAGTTGGTTGGAAATGTGTGTAGATTGTGAAGTTACTAGTAAAATACTTTATTAAATTTAAGGGTCCATATTTTTGAAGTTATAGTAAAAGCTATCATTCTGGAATTAATTTAAAAAAGTGAAAACACTAAGATATTTAGAGCTCTCAATCATTTGCTTGTGTTAAGTTGTTTGTGTTAAGAATTGTTAAGTACCAAGGTGAAGACAAACATGAGTACAAGACAGAGGCCTCCACTGAGGAACAATTCTGTTGGTGTGGAAGATACTATCATGACTCAAAAATATGTTCTTTCTGCACTGTGAATATAATAGACAAAGACATTTTCAGCATTTGGCACTGCTCGATTGTGCTCCATAGCCATTTTCTCATCAGAAAAGGGTTTTTTTTAATCTTGTGGAGAAAGAAATAAGAGAGAATACCTAGAAACTGGAGTAGAGCCAGAAAAATTCAAAAGGAAGAAAAAAAACCCCACTTTTTAACAGCTGGATGGACTGGATCAACAGGAAAAATAGAAAAAAAAAATTAAGGATCATCATAAAAGTCTTCATTTCTCATTTCTTCATTTCAAAACTTCATATCAGATGCTGTGCTTTAGTCAAAGACATCTAATTCTTCATCAAGTGCTAGAAACTAAGCTACTGAAGGGTAACTGGGTGAAAATAAATAATTTACGATGTCCAGAGGTTCAGAGTAAATGATCTTATAGTTTGTATTGAACTGTATGAGCCTACAATTTCCATTTACTGCTACCATTTTCTGCCTGCTGGTATCCTACCACATCTCAGTACCTGAGCTATCTTTTAATGTTCTATCATCAGTCAATAGAGAAAGATTCCTCATGCTCTCCTATAAGGGCCTGCTCTTTTTTTTCATTCCAGGACTTCTAATTTCTCCAGAACAAAAGTAATCATCTTTTGTGTACTGATAGTCTAAAAACTACCTGTGCAAAATCTTTTTCATATTAAACAAGAGAAATGTAACTTCCCCGTAATTATCACATTCTTTTGGCAATTATGAGAGTGAACAATGGAAAGAGATGCATAAATTGGCTCAACAAAATATTCTTACTGTGCTGTAGTATCTCATGTAAATCGCATAAGTACTTTTACTAGATTTATCCTTTAGAATTACAGGTTTTTGCCCCAGTCTGAACAACATCCTGACTCAGTGAGGCAGGTAAGCATTCTGAAGCAAGGAAAAGTTGGTCTGTATTGTGTACTTTTTTACATCATTCTTTCTTTCCATAAGAAAAAATTGCATTGGCTAGCATTTCTCAGGTGGATTACTGGCTCCAAGCAAGACCACTATATGCCCAGTACAAAAATTGACTAACTCTTTATGCTAGAGGAAAAACACCACTAAGACTTTTTCAGTTTGCTCTTGTTTATTCTTCAGCTATTTAAAGGAATGAAATAGCCCGTAACTGTCATGCTTTCAGATAAATCTGAATGCCTGATTCCAAACTTTTTTTTTAAAGAAACAATAGACTTATTTTATCAACATAATATTTAAAAATTCCATTAACTTGTTAGAAATTGCATTAAAGTAAACGAATAAAACTGTGATCATGGAAGGAAAGGTTCTGAATTTTAGTTCAAAGAAGTACAGTTTAGAAGAATTTAGGAAGACTGCACTTAAGCATATGTGTTGTGTCTGACCATATCTGGTAGAATTATCCCTGATGAGCTGAAAACAGATTACAGTAACACTGTTTGAATAACACTGTTTGGAATAAGAGGGAATGACTTCAATAAGTTCTTTTGCAATTGTTAACTTCACAGTCTTTCAAAGTCTTTCAAGGGTAGATTTCCTTGATCATCATCTGTGCTAGGGGCATTATGAATGAGACACAATTTTGATTGCTATTGTCAGAAGTGTTGAGAGGACATGGACTAAAGTATCTTAATCAAGTGATAGAAAACCTTTTATTTTAGTTGCTGTTAAAGACTATATGAAATATGTGCTAGGTAGTAGTCACCCATTTTTCAATATATTTAAATATATATTTCAATAACTATTTAAATTTTAATACTTGGAGACCATCTGAGTTTTTGTTGTTTTATTACAATTGTTCCATGGCAGCAATGAGTTCTGAGTACTGCTTAGGCAAGTGAGATACATCTATTAGTTTATTACAACTGAAGTACAAGATCACTTTGTTAATCAAATATACATGTTTCAAGACTATTTTTACACTACTGCTTCCATAATGATATCTCTAAGTCATCAGTGTTCTTTTCATGCTCCCTTCCATACAGCTGGAGTTTTCCATTCTCTTTGTTTCCTGAGCTGTGATTTTCTGTGTAGAAAAACATAGATACAAGTGGGTGATAATACTCCTGTAGTCACAGCACAAAATTCAGGTTTTTTTTCTTTGTGTTGCTCTGGAAAGATCAAAACTTTAGCTCCAGAGTTAAAAGAAAAAAAAAAAAAAAAAAAAAAAAATCAATTATTGGAAAAACCTGTTTGAGTAAATACCTAATAAAAAGGTTGGCAATGTGAAAGTTTTTAACTATTAACCATCTTTGTTTATTTACTCCCTCTGAGGCATAAGACTCTTTCTTGGTTTGAAAGGTTTCATTATACCAGTCCAAGAGTAATACAGCTTCTTTCATGGTAGTAAATAGTTCACTCCTTCAACTTAAAAAGTTGGAGAATATAGCTGAAAGTATCTTTGTTACATAAAGTTGTGAACATGTCCTTAAATTATCTTTACTCCCGTGTGTTAGGATATCATTTGTTAGCTTTTCATTTTAGTATATAAACATCTGAAAATAACAATGTTCTTAGTATTGCATTTTAGTTTTTAAGAGTTGAAGCTGATGTGCAGTTGGTTACACTGAGTCACTGATATTTGTAGGATCCCAGGACAGCTGTGCCTGGCAGGGAACTCAGAATATCTTCAGCCCAACCCTGGCAGCAGGCTCAGCTGAGGTCAGGTCGAACTCCTTAGGCTGAGTATGGCTGGGCTGGAAACCCTGAGAATAGAGCTGGCAGAACCTCCCTGGGCAGCCTGCCCTGCAGCCCCATGTAGAAAAGACCACCTGAATCTCCTTTGGTACATCTGAAGCCTTTCATATCTCTGGCTTCTTCTCCATCACCTTTCTCAGCTACTGGGGTGATGTTTTCCCTGGTAAAGTATACAGTCATGTTATTGTAAAAGAGCATCAGGTTTGTAATGTGTCATTTACACTTCATAAACTTGATGATTATTTCCAGCTACCTCCTTCTACCTCATGTACACAGAAGTGTGTTTCAGAAGGAATTGGTCTATGATTTCTATTTCTCAGAACTCAGTTCTCAATTTTTCATTATCTCCTTTTGGCTTTCCTTATAAACAGATATAACATTATCTTTCTCTGGTCAGCAAGAATCTTTCTCAGACTCCACAGCCTTATGAAAATATTAGAGGCTTTGCAAGGGCCAGTTGTCTCAGCATGCTTAGTGCAACTCTTTGGGTCACATATTTGCATGGGTAGAATTTTCTTAAACAATGCTTTAATCAGCTCTTATTCACAGTTGGTCTCTCTTGTCCAACCCTGAATGTCCGGGAAGTTCTTCTGAATTCCCACCCTCAGCCTGCCTTGATTACTTGTCCCGTATGCAGCCTTTTTCACACTAAGGCTCTACCATAAGTTCATTGCAGAGTCAATCAGTCTCTTGCTATGACTGCTTGTTTTCCTAAGCATTGGAATGGACTGTGCTTGAACTTGCAAGATGCTGTCCTCAAAAATCAGCCAGCTTTCATTATATTTAGTACTATATGAATAACTACATTTATGCTTTGCCATGGTTAGGGACTCACTAAAGAATTAGAGTGCTTAGATCTTTAGCACTGCCTTTAGCACTATATGCCCTAACCAGCAACATGCATAAGCTAAATTTTATGTCTGAAACACTTACACAACACTAAAATTGAGTGTTAATAGACTTTTAAGCCAGAATCTTGTTTCTGGGCTTCTCAAATTAATGCAGGCTGCTTTTCCTTCAGCATTTATCACTAGGAGGGCTACTTCTTCTTTTCATAGATTTGTAGGAGGTTCACTGGGATTAATGAGTGGACACACACTGCTTTGAAATTGGCTTTGAATCTGGGCCTTTAATTGCTGATTTGCCCAATTAACTTATTTAACAAAGAAATAAGCATAAAAAGCAATCTTGCTCTTCTTTCTTTGTATTGGAAACTTTTACTTTGCTGTCCAGGAAGTTTCAAGGCTCTTGGAGCCATGAAGATTTGAAATTATTTAATGTCCAGCAGATTCGATCATTTGCACATCCTAACATCTCCTGCTGCTAAGAAATTGGGCCTTTTAATGAAAATGTCGTTTAATTTTTTTCTTCACAGAGTACCACTCCATGAGTGTTGTTGTTTTTGTTTTTGTTTTGTTTTGTTTTGTTTTGTTTTTCCAGTGTAAGCAAGGAAAAAAGGCTATAATCATCACCAACACTGTTTAAATTTGGAGTTGAAATAGGCTTTCTAATGTATGGCATCAACTACATAGCATCCATAGGTTTCCTCTACTATTTGCAGATTGACAGGCCTGGACTGTATTCTGCTGAGGTCTGTGGTAAACATTTTGTTTTAAGCAGCACCCTGGAATACTCTGGGTGCACCAAGTTAAATACGTATGTAAATCTTTTCAATATCATATCTCCAAAGGAGATATCCTGCAGAATAGTGGTGTGATTTGCACACTTTTTAAAGCATTCCATGCAGACATTTCCTGTTGATGCTTGCTCCTTAGCTTTCTCCAATGAAATATGCTGTTGACTTCAGAAAGATTTCAGAGTTGACATGACAGGGAAGGCTTCAGACCATTTGCCATCTGTTACTGTGCTAGTGATAGCTTTGTAATAATTTTAAAGGCTCTCACAAGTGGAAAGTTTCTAATTTATAATGGAAAGCTGTTGTCAGATTTAGTTGAAAGTATACAGAAATGAAAGGCTTATTTGACTTTATTACAAAATCCCAGTATTCCAGTGCATTATCATAGGCTGAGATTTCATAATTCATTCTTTTTTTTCTTTTTTTTTTTCTTTTGTCTTTTTTTCTAGGCTTTAAATAGGTAAACTGAAATTTCATTAGAACATATGTGATACTAAAGATCCACCATCTTGCTGCCTCCAGCAGCAGTCTGTTTCAGAGTCTGGATATCTCTCTTTGTCTGTTATAGTTGTTTGCTTTAAATTTGGGTAAAATTCTTTAGCCTCTTTTGCCGTGATAGTCAGAAGTTGCCGAGCATAAAAGTCACGTTGTAAATACAAGAGAAGAAGCAGTGGCAGAATCAGGAGAAAGGCAAAGTTTAGGAAGAAAGGAAAAAAAAAAAATAAAAAGCAACTTAATGTTTAGAGATACCTGAGATATTCCATTTAATAGTTTTTCCTAGCCCCTCAAGATCTTGTTGCCACGTGGGTTTCAGCTCATTTTGGCAGTGTGCTTCCTCCACTGCTACAGTACCACTTATTCTGGATCCCAACCCACAAGCTTCTTCCACTAACAGAAGGACCCTGTGTAATATCTTTGACGTTGAAAAACACATTTTTTCAATTTTTTTTCTTTTTTTCTTTTTTTAATAGACACCCATGTGCGCTTGCACACACACAGAAAGAACCTTTCTGGGGAGAAAATGTCCTCATGATCATCTAGCAGATCTAAATAGAAATTTCCAACTTTACAGACTTTGCTGAGGAACCTGTGAATATCAAGCCTCAATATTCTTCTTTGCAAATGGTTACAGCACTGATAGAACAAGTATCTCCACCCTCCTTGGTGACACATCCACAACGCTTGCTAATAGTTTGAAAGGAAAATGCTGTCAGCAACTGAATGGTTTTCCATCCTTTAATCACTTAGCTTTCAAATGACTAGAGGGGTGTGCTACAGATCTAAAGATCCCATCCCTGAGGATGACTCATGTAGAGAGTAAATATAACCCTACAAGATATAGCTCTGAGATTTTTAATTAAAATAAGGAGGAAATTACTTCGAAAAGCAAGTGTTAGTCTCATTAAATCACATTCTTAAAAGTTAGGATGTGCCAGCATTATGACTATAGCCTATTCGAATCTAATTCATTCCCCTGACATTAATTACAGAGCCATGTGATTTGATTTTTTTTTTTTTTCTTCCACAAGAACCATGTCACATCTACATAGGACAAAATAAGTTTCAAGAACAGTTCTGGCTGATGCAACAAGAATCTATTAAGTAGAGAAGAACACCTTATCTCACCCTGCAGAAATGTTCTGAAGATTGATTTTTTCAATATGTAGAAGGTATTAAAATGCTAGAAAGACATTACCAGAGGAAAAACCTTGAAGAAATTAATTATGTTGTCCTTGGTTCAGGATTTGAATGATGTGTACAAAGATGTACAAAGCCTCTAATTGAATAATGTTGATAAACAGAAATACTGCTTCTTTGCTAGCAGAGGATTGCATTGCATGTATCGAATGATAAGTAGTCACAAACTGTTTAATGATTCATAAATATAAGGGATTAGAAAGAGGAATACTGTACAGGCAGCCCTAATTTTGTTACTTTAAGTGCTTGAGTTTGAAGCCTTAAAATTAATTCCAGTGCTGTGTCTCTTTTATCATGTAATGTATATGGATATAGAATTTAAAGCATCTAAACCTGTATCATGATTCAAAATTAGTGATCCATTAAAAAATTATTAGGTATAAAAGTTGGCTAGCATCATAAATAAAGGACAACCAGGAAAAGTAGTTATATGAAGCAGGTCAGAATTTTAACAAAGAACATAAAATACTGTTGGTCAGAAAAGAACATCCATCTCTAGAGGAAAATTAAGAGATGTCCTGAATAAGTGAACACAGAATGTCCTTACTGATATTCTCCTGTATTACCTTCTTCCTTTTAGCAAAAGATAAGAAGTGATTTCAGTTTGGTATTTCAGCAGACTCCAGCTGCTGGTCAGGCATCACCTTTCCTTGTGGTACTACTGACGTGATAGAACTCACTGTTTTAGAAAAGGAAAAAAGCCTTCCCCAGAGTTTGCTTTCTCACGACCTCATTTTTGCTAAATTTAGTTCTTAATAGCTCTCAGAAACCCATTTTCCCCTTCTTTTCAAAGCTGGAAATTTCAGCTGCCAAACTGTAGTAGCCCCCCTGAGTGCAGCATGATCCACCTGCCAGTCCATCAGTATAATGAGATGCCACTGTAACCCGTCAATTAATACAGCACTGATGGAACATCCAGTGCCACACAGAATATATTCACCTTAGTGCTAAGGATATGAATGAAATGCAGACAAGCATGTACAATTAAGGTAGAGCATCTGGTAAGAAAAGCTGGATGGGTGGATAGACAGGCTAGCCATCATTAAAAATGTTCGCTTAAGAGTCATCCTTCTCTCTCCCATTATTTGAGAACAATATATCTCAAGTCAAATTACGAGAGTTTGTTTCTCTGCTGTATGCAAGCTGCCCTTCATTTTAATCTCAGCTTCTAGCTAAACAAGCTTGTTGATGCAAAACAGGAGAAAAAGATTGAGTGTGGCTGAAAGATCTTCATATCCTAATGAGAACTCTCAGTGTGCTGGTTCAAGTCACTTGTACAGAAAAACCTGGACCATGAGCTAAGGAAAATTTCCTGGCACCACAGTAATGTTCCAGTTTAACAGATAGATCAGAAAGCTGTGCTCCCCTGCTGCTTCTTTCTTTTCACTGTTCCTAGTATCATCCCAGGGATCTTGTCTGATTGTTGGTTCTTCACAATGCCTACTGCAACATATGAGCATGTGGGACAGATTTAAAGTTTTCAGGACAAACAGAAGTGGACTTATCAGAAGGATGCATCCTTCTGACTGGTGTAAGGCAGACTAGTGAGGTTTGAGTCAGAGAGAGGAAATAAAAAAAAAAAAAATAGTATGACTAAAACTTAGAAACTGTTTGCTACACTAGTTATAGAGGTACATTTTCCTTTCCTTCCTTACGTTAGTGTGTAAATTGTGCATAAAATATTTAAACTCAGTGTTTTTGCTGATTATTGTCTGAAATACACGCATAATAACCTGCTTTAAATTATACCACATTGATGACAGGTAAAAGCTTCCATTAATTGTAGCAATAATTTATTTTTTCACTTTCATAGCAATCTATAATTAGAAGCATCTCAATTTCTTTCATTAGCATTATAGAGAGAGACATAAAGCCACTGCCATGTCACCAGAGTAGAAATTCAGAAAACTGTCTTCTAATTTTATCCTAAGGTATGATCCCAGGTGCACCTGCTTTTTGGATGCTTTGTCTATTTTATATGTATTATTATTACATTATATGTAACTCCATGTCTTGATATATATGTCACTAAGATGTTCATAATTTTTTTGTCCTGAGGGTGCTTCACTCTCTTTTAAGGCCTCTGGGCATTCTTTTGTTATAAGTGATTTGTAAAATAGTAATTAACCATAGTTCAGAGCACAAGGTGAAGGGGAAAAAAGGAAACTTAAAACTACCTGTGGAGACTAAGATGACAGTGTTTACCTGTCTGTACATCTGCTTTCTGATCACATTTGCAAGATGAGACTGGAAACTCATAAAGGTAGTGACCAAATGCATGGAAGCACTATTGTCCCTACATCCCATGAATACTGAGAGGTTTTTCTGTTATTAGTGTTTGCAATAAAGTCTGACTTTTTTGTTCTTGAATTTTCTTCTACTTCTGGGATATTCTAGATCTCCTCAGCCAGTTAATGATATTGACCTGGTATTTGACCTTTAGTCCTCAGTAAGAATGAGCAGTTGGTTTTGACCTCATTCAGTTGCTAATCTTAACAAAGACCTAGGAAAAGACCACTGGCTTCTTCTACATCTGTGAATTCTTGCAAATATTTGCCCTGTTGACTTTATTGACATAATTTACAGAAATAAAATTATTTGTATTGTAGAGCTATTTTCAGATATTTTTCAGAGTAGAAATTTGCAAAAATATTATTTTAGTGCAATCGAAACTCATTAATTAGCCAGAACAGTCATCAAATTTCAAATTACTGTATATTTTCATGCTCTGACACTAAGACTCACTATCTATCACGTTTATACTCTTTAATTTTTATTCCCTTGTTTTTGAATAGAAAACATTCTGTATGTTAGAGTGTCTTAACATGTTCTTCAGGAAAAGATGTTCACACACAATTTGAGGACAAGATCTCTGTGTCTTTTTTAATTGAGGTCTCAAAATGGTGCAGAAAAATGTTATTATAATATTACAATTTTCACTTTGGCAAATAATTAAAGCAATAATAATGTACTTTTGTATGGACAAGGGATGCATTTGTGTGCGCTTGCAGTTGCAAATTTTCCAAGAACTCTTAACTTTTAGTTCTCTTCCATCCAGAGGCAGATTTTTTCCTCAGGCTGTTGCAGTTCCTACTCTTATTTCTTACACAACGTTCTGAGCATCATCAGACAAAATAAGATATCAGTGTGATGCATTTTGTTCTGGTTTGAGAAATAAAGGGAAGAAAATGAACATGGAATGTAAACTATAGTTCAATCTATCAGAAATAGTCATATTGCTATTTCTGTAACGTTCAAGGGTCTATGTTGCACATAGTATATCGAGTGAAGCATTGTTTGACTTTGGAGGAATACTATTTTCTTACTATTCTTCATATCAAAAGAACTGAAAGATAGAAAAAACATCTGTCAAATTAAATGGAAATGTTTTGTGGAGCAACATCTTCACAGTAAAGTTCTCTGCCCTGTAAGCCACTGAACTATTATTATATTTGAGTCTTCTACTATAGTTTTCCTATCTTATATATATATATATATATATATATATATATATGTTCCTATTGCTTATATATGCTTTATAACAATTCTTAGCCATTTGAGATGGCAGTATTGAAACTGCTATATATTTTGCTTTTAAATGAATGGACAACAGCAAACAAATTTTATAAGTAAGCCTGAAGCCTTGTAAGCGTTAGAACAAAATTCATTGGAGTGGTATTTCTTCTGAAATGAGTATTCCCAGACATTCTTAGCGTGATTGCTACTTCTTCCTCCCAGCTGGTAAACACATTTGATAAATGCTCTCTTGTTCACTTGGCAGTGCTTAGAGTGTGCCTCAGATGCCTGCTTTCAGGTTGGTGAGCCTTCTGAAGCTGTATTTGAAGATAGAAGAAAAAAAAAATCTGTGCAGTTTTTCTTTTTTTATGTAGATAAATGGGCAATGTTTGAATCCCACACAATGATACTGTTTTAGAGACTGATCTTTGGAAAATGAAATCATCGGAGCCAGAGCATGAACAGCAGTACTTCTGTTGAAGGCCTGGAATGCCTCTGACTGGGTCCTAAAAATCCTGTAACTAAAAGGTTGGGAAGAACAGAGAGCTCCCAGTCCCCTGCTGAATGTCATAGTCCTCCTTCTGTTCTTTGTTACAGTTATTTGTAGCAATTAAAATAATAGATCACAAAAACAAGTGAAACAATATTTACTGCTGTTCTACATAGTTAGATTTCCACAAGCCCAACCCTGATGTCTGTCTTGCTCTTGTAAAAATACAACTGACAGTTTATTATCCCCATTACAAAACATCCTGCATTATTTATAGAGACTGTATTCGGAAAGACAAATGACTTCTTTCCAGAAGCAATAACAAATTGATAACGCTTTCTGTTAATAACTAGCTTCCTTCTTACCCTGGGAGCTTGCTCCTTGCTCCTCTAATCTTGGGGTTTCATGGCCATGTTGGGTATATTGCAATGTTGTATTTATTAGCTGCCTCAGGTAAAGAATGGCAAAGTGTTTCTTGAAATGAATTACTACAGCAATGTGTTGGGGGTATTTTTTTAAGTTACTGTGTAAATATTTGTTAATATATGGCCTTTTGTGATAGAATATATCATATGCCAGCAGGCCACAATGATGACACTTCTTCACAAACCAATGTCATGAGGATTTCCTTCAATGTGCTAATCCTTAAACTGTCATCTTTAATAGACAAATATTCACAGCAGTTCTTTGATGCATATTACACAGTGATTAATCTTAAAATAAAGTATTATTTCTTAATGACTCTGCATAACTTAAGCATTAACGTTATGAAGAAGATTTTCCAGCTTTCAAGTTCTCGTTTTCTGAACGTTCCCTATTTATAAGACTCACTGAAAAGCTTCTGCAAAGTATTTCAATAATCTGGATAAGAAGGCAGTGAATTTTTTCATTCTAGTGCAGATGCGAGAAATCCAAGGATACACTGAACAGAAATAGCAGTGAGAAACATTCCACTCTGGGAAAAGGCAAGCAGAAGCTGAAAGAAAGAATCCTAATCAAACAGGGAGCTGGATGTTTTTTATGCTTTGGTTCAAGCTCTGTCTTTAAAACAGCTGGTGCACACTTCCAGCTAAGGGGCCTAGTATGTGCTTTGAGCCACTGCTGAGGACATGAATCATTGCATTATTCAGTGGTAGCACAGTAAATATTAATCTGCATGACTATATTTTTAACAAAGCATCAACTGAGCAGAATGAGTTGAATCTTACAGTAATTAGAAAATATCACAAGTTCATGGTGTTGAAATGTGAATCTTCCAGTGGATTTAGCTTATGAAAATTTAAGGCACAGTGTTCGGGCACCAGTCTTGATAGCCACTCTTGACAGTAAATGCAATGAACAGAAATTGGATTAGAAAACTGGAGCTGTCTTAAGTTTCTTCACCGCATACACTTGCTGTGTATACGATAGGGAAGAGGACAGGAAAAAGACTTTTATCCTGTTTTCACTTTTTGTTTGCAGAATTCAGAATAAATGATTTCATCACATGTTTTTTTGGTTGTTGATGGCTTTTTTTTTCTGTTGTATGCTACAAATGCACTGTTAGTTTAGACTTGAAAGTAATGACTGCTAGTCTCTTAGTAAATCAAATCTGCATATTGATGACTGGTGGAGTGTTCTGTTAATCAGTTGTGTTTGTTAAACTGTTCATCAGTTCAGGTCTCACATTTATGAGTTGGTGGTACTCCCTTCTCCTCCTCTCTCCTCCTATTATTTTGTTATTCTAGTAACATAAATGAATCAAGCAGTGGCATCGCCTTGTTTCCTGGTTTCCGTTAGCATTTTCACAACCAATTGCTTAATTCAAAAGAGATGCCAAGCAAGTTGGTGAAGGATTAACTGTAATTAAGAAGCAGTGTCACACTTCAGATGTTCTGAGTTTAGGTCTGTGGATCGCATTACCAGATTAACCAGATTATTTTATAGGAGTTTATGCTGATCAGTAATGTTATCTACAGACTCTGAAGCTAATGTTAATTAAAACGGATAAATTTATATTCAAGTATTGTCTTAGACCTAAAAGTAGAAACTGTGTTACCAATTTTCACTCCAGAACATGAGGCCTATTAGCCTGAAAGCAGGGTTTTGCTGTTGAGATTCAAATGCTCTCACTTCTTTTACACAACATTGCACTGGGACTTCTGAGCCTATCGGAGTAAGTAGCCATACTGGGTCCCTAAAGCACATGCTAATGAGAGATCTAGATATGGCTCACAATATCTCCATATTTCCAATTTTCAAGGATTTAATACTTTTTTTCCCTGTGTTCTAGGGAAAATGATGATGCCTTTGATGATGCACCATGTCCTTTTTTTGCATAAGTAATATCACAGAAATAGGTGTTAATACAACAAATGTTTTGTGTGTTGAATAAGGTTATGAGATTTTTTAAGCTATGTGTTCTTGTTTAAAAAAAAAAAAAAAAAAAAAAAATTGAACTCTTTTGGCCCATAGGGTGTTTGACTTAAAAATCAGAAAATATTTACATATGTATTTAGAGAACAAAACCTAGGAAATTAAAACTCAATACAGAAGTCCCATTCTTCCTGAAAACGTAGAGCCTGAAAGACCTACTATGTTCTGCATAATATATTATGGTGCAAAGAAATTGCAGAATGACTCTCAGCCTTGGATTTTTCTTGCATTTTAAGGACATAAGCCAGTGATTGCTAAGAAAATACGGAAAAGGGAAAGGACAAAAAATGAACAAAAAGGCTAAGAAGACTGGTGAATTAAGGCATAGCAGAACTCAAACTTCAGCAACTTTTCAAAACTAGAAAGTGCAATGAATTTACACAAATTTAAAATGTTAAAATAATGCACTGTGACTTGAAAAATGCAGAAGAGGCAATCCAATTACTGAAGCTGGGGAAACTATTAAGCAAATATGTCAATCTTCTTCCAAAAGAAAGTAAGGAACTCCTTTAAAATTTAAATAGCATTCTCTGGGATTTAATTGCAGGTTGTCTCACCTAGAATGCATCCAAGTCTTATATTGGAAGCGTTCCTAGTATTGATTCCTTTGGAATATTCACTTAAGGTCTCTGGAACATTGCACAGTAAGTACCAATATGTAAAAGTTATGACTTGCAGCTATTTTAAAACAAGTCTTGTTAAGATCTCATTTTCTTAACATAACTGGAGGCAAAAATTTAATTGGAGATTATGTATCTTCTTTGGAGGTTAGGACTTAGAGGGTTAAATAAAGATTACACTGTAGCAGTTCCCTTTCAAGAAAATGTGGGTTTTCCTAACTAGCGCTTAGTATAATCTAGTGAGGAATTCCTATTCCTGTCCACTAACAATGCTTTGTGGGGGAAAAAAGCACCTTTACAGACTGTAAAAATGAGGGAGATTCAAACTAAAGCTGCTCCTCCTCCCCACGCTGATCATCTGTACCACATTAAAGCTAACCCAAGCCCCTCTCCCACTCCAGGAATCCAAAACAATCTCTGAATCCCAATTCAATAGACATAGACATGCTGAAGTGCAACAGCTATCTTTTTTTTTTTTTTAATATATATTTCCTGGGCTCTCTGTAGCATTCTCATGTGTCTCAGCTACAGTACAGACACAATGCAAATACTGTGCACACTGTAGGAATGCACTGATCTCCATGTGAGGGTGATGTAGATTTTTCTCATTACCAGAATTTCAGCTTTATTTTCTCATTTTCTACCCCATAATTTCTTGTTCAGACATTTTGAAAAATAAGCACTTAGCATGTTGTTGATTGCAGTCAGGACAGCGAAGGTGGATCTGTACTCTCTGCGAACTCTGTGATCAGGTTGCAAAACTACAGACGTGATCACTGATATACTGTTGACACAGTTCTATCTAAATATTTTAGTGCTGCTTCAGTATGATCAGAGATCATTGCTGCTCATCAGATTTGCTTTCATTTGTCAGATTATGCCTGCTCAGACTAACATGTAATTAAAACACTGTGCTGAAAAGAAATATTCATTTCTTTATTTTAATTCACTTCCTCAAAATGAGTTTTGCAGACAGCTAGTCATTTGTGTCCTGATGAATTCCACCCTGCCCGAGTCAGGACACAAATGAGAGCTGGGACAGTTTTGATTTGCAAAACACATCAGTGTTTTATCTTCTGTTTCCTATTAGGTTCACTGGATTATAACAGCAAGTTTTACTTAATAGCATATCCCAAAATTGGAGGAGAGCTAAGTATCAGGAATGTCAAAAATTATTTGACTTGGTTGATGAGGTGTCTTGAATGTTTTCTGTAAGCCCACTATGCTTGCTCACAATGAATGTTGTTTTACTCCACTAGTAATCCATTGTATTGCATTTAAGATTACACAGGAAACAAATATTACACCATGTACAAAGGAGATAAATATAACCCTTAATTTGCAAAGGTAAGATGAACATTACTTGAATAATCACCTACTATCTTCTTGAAAATGATGCTTTTTTTTTTTAAAGAATGCAGATAGCTGTGTAAAACAAATATCCATTTGTCTTTTAACAAATAGATACTCTGCAAATTAGCTTTGTATTTGATATCATCTACAGTGAATTACTCAAAATCAAAGTTTGTCAACAGAAATTTCAGATTGTCTTCTCTCTGTCTTCTCACAATTTCTCTCTCTTAACTTCCCTACAAAAAAGGAATTAACTCTTTGACTCCTTACAGATATTCTTCTTTCTGTGCTCTGTTGTTCTATATCTATCAGGTCAGAGGACTGAATTATTGTAATTTCTCCAAATTTTGGTATCATCTTTTATGTTAATCTTTGAGATGTGGTTCTTTTTCATATACATACCTACTACTGACTGACAGATTTGTGCATTCAACTTTGAGAGGGTGTTGATCAGGAAGAGTTGATGCAGTTTATTTGAATAAGCATTTGATATCTACTCATCCTTCCCATTCACACATCACTTCAGCACACAGTCAGAAGCATAGCTTTAGAGTTGTGGTAGCAATGAATATGTGTATTTCTTTATTATAAAGTAAGTAATCCACTATGAAAGATTTTTATTTTTTTTTTTAATTTCAGTTTTTAAAGGAAGAGGCTCTCTTCTTCAGATGGGTTTTCTGCAAGGATAGATACATTTTTTCCCCTTCTTACCTATTTATGATTGCTGATTAATATCCAATGCATTGGATTGTTGGAATAAAAGATTTTGTAACTGTTTACCGTTCTGATGTACCACATGAAAAAAATTCAAATGTATTCCAAGCATGCACTATTACAGACTAAGCTGAACTACGCCACAATACATTTGAATATGTTAATTTCTATGTTAAAAGGTCTTTTGTATCTTTTTATTTTTAAGCAACAGAACATTTTAATAAAATATTATAGTAGTTGTCAGTGTGCCAGGACTAGTAAGATGAGGCTTAACATTTCTACCAGTTTTACATATTGTTTTCATTTAAAATTGGAAACTTACGAAATACTTTGATTTCTAGGTTCTAGAGCCTCCTCAAAAAATGAAGGGTATGGAAAAAAGTATAATTATTTTCTTTTTAAAAAATAAAAGCATAAAAGAAGCTTAAAATGAAAGGCTTCACTTTAAATACAGCATAGAGAACTGTTCTTAAACCTAAGAAACGTGGAGAAAAATACCATGATGCATTTTAGGAGTTTGCTGTAGATACAGTACAACATAGGAGACCTGAGATGACTGCATGCTTGCCTTTTCCTCCAGCTCCCTGCTTAGGCCTTGGTGGGGCAGATAAGATACCCCTAGCCTTCATCATGACTGATAACAAATCAAGGTATCATCAATACTGCATTATGTTGGGTGATCAAAGAACTGATAACAGACACCTGGTTTAACAGCTGAAGGAAAAAGGAGTATGTGCCATTTTATCACATCACATAAATAGCAGGCCAAGAGTGCCTTGGATAATTTACATAGTAATAGGCTATATGATAGAATGTCTTCTTGAGTAGGGTTGCTTTTTGGGGTCATGCCTACTGAAGAGATTCTTCATACCTGCTTATCAAGAAGCTTTCTGCTAATACCCATCTTAGTAAGTGAATAATTGTTTTAAGCTTTGTTACCTTTACTAATACAATATCATTAATAATGCATGCATAATCCCTTAGACTTCCGTCTAAGGTTGGGACTAAAAGTGGATTCAGATGCGCTTAGTTTCCTCTGAGAAATAGTTTATAAAGAAAAGAGTGTCTGCTCTGAACCTTAAGACTCAGGGAGGGAGTTTTCTGGGTGAATGTGTTTAGTACATACAGTACTTAATACATACAGTAAATAATCATGTATACTTTTCTGTTTATCCTAGGGATATCTAGAAGTTGAACAACTATGGTAGTTGAGGAAAGTCATAGCTACCTACTGTTTGATGAGAGTCAATCTGAAACTAGATGGGCTACACATCTGCATCTCTACCACTGAGTAAGAGGATCTTATTTACTGTGGACTAGTGTGACAGCAATTGTTCTGCCTTCAAGCGAATAGTCCTTGATATGTTCTGACCCTACAACATATCTAGGATTTAACTAGAACATTGAGAGCAACCAAGTAACTCAGGAACTGGCTAGTAATCAAATGGTGTGGGTGGTCAGTCCTCATACAGGATCTTGGCTTCCTTTCCTTTCTCATAAGAAGGGACACACAGAGCAGCACTGTCCTCCGTAAGAGAGGAGCTGTGAGACACTGCAGGAGTTCTCCCCTAGAATAGATACTGTGTGTTTTGATACTGACAGTTTCATCTATAAGAGCTAGGAAAGCTTTAAAATTAATTTTTGTATTGGTTAGAAGAGTCTAATCTCAAAGTAATGTACAAGTGTGCTTTCAATTTGCATATAGTCAGTTAAATCCTGCATTCCCATTATGAGGTTTTTCTCTTTTCTGGAACTATCAGGAATCCTAAGAAGTTCTAAACACTTAAGCATAGCATTTTTATTTTTTTTTTTAAAGAATGATATGAATCATAAGGTAAAAAGAAAACATAAATAGTAATACTGTGTAATTACTGAATCATATAAGAAGGAAAAGAACTAGTGATGGTGTGGAAGTTTGTAATATACGGGTGTGGTATGTTTATGTTTTTCCTCATGAGTAATATTTGACTGAAATTCTTGGGAAAAGGCAGTATGTTTCCACTTTTGCTGGGGAAAAAAGAATAAACTGGAAGGAAGGAATGATCTCATAACATATACAGAAATCTTTGAAGCTACTTGAGATTCTATAGCTGTAATCCCATGTAATGATTAATATAATTCAATGAACATGTCAGTTTTACTGTGAGCACTTCTAACAGGGATATTTCAGAAGGATTTTTTTCTTTATCTAATTTTCTTTAAGTATAGAAAAGACTTCTATGGAGAGAGGTTAGAACTACTTCAAATCTACTTAATATATTTCCTTGATTCATCTTGCCACACTTCACTCCCTAAGAATTTTTTCCCTCTACTGAAAATGGCTATTTCCATTGATGTGGAATGCAAGGTACATGGCTTAATTGTCAGGATATGCTTTCTTTTACGCTTAAATTTCTTAAATATAGGGAATTGTGTCTGTTTTTATGAATACTGTTCAAGAGACTGGAGTTACACCAGCAAATCTGCACTTCCTGCTTATGTTTAATAGAATGTTTAACATGCAGATAATTTAGAATTGAGAAATAAATTGTACTGCAAAAAAAAGTATGATGTTAGATATCTAACTTCTATAGGGTGATTTAAAAATATCTGATTAGGCATGCAGTGGTATCTGTGATAGTATTTTCAAGCTTTTGAAAATCTTGATTTGAATGTATGCTGTCACATGTTGTCAGGGTCCTTTGCAATGTGCTGAACTTATTACAGCATTGCTTTACTCGATGGCTTATTGCCAGCATTTCTTTGAAAGACTGTCTCTAACTTAATATCTGAAGGTCAGGCAACACAGGATAGACACTAGTGTCATCAACAGAATCTTAAACCAATGCTTGTTGTTCTGCATTTTAATACGAAACTTAATCTGTACAAATTTTAAGCCATTATTCTTGTCACTACATGTCACCAAGAAAAGTATTGCCTCCTTCATTTGCTTCCCACCTCCTTTTAGGTATTTACATGCATTAATCAGATCCCCCCCCTTGGTTGTCTTCTCCCACGCCTGAACAGAACCAGGTTACTCATCAGGGAAATTCTCCAGGCCCTTTACCATCTTTCTGGCCCTCTACTGTATTCCTTGTAGGGGATCACTGTCTTTTTTTGAACTTGGAAGCCCAGAACTAGACACAATATTTTAAATATGGCCTCACCAGGGCAGAGTAGAGGGGAAGGATCACATACCTCACCCTGCTTGACATGCTGTTTTTAACGTACCCAAGGATACATTGGCCTTTTAGGCAACAAGAGCAGACTGCTGGCTCAAAACATTTGTCGACCAGGACCAGGTCATTCTCTGCAGAGCTTAACTCCAGTAGGTCATTCCCTAACCTGTACTGATGCATGTGGCTATTCCTCCCATGGTGCAAGACTCTACACTTGCTCTTATTGAACCTCATAATTTCCTCCCAGGTCTTGTTGAATGGCAGCACAGCCCTCTGGTGCATTAGCCACTCCTTGCAGTTTTGTATCACCAGCAATATGGCAGTACAGGCAGGATGCAATTTTGCTCAATGGAATAATTAGCAAGGGGAAAGAGTGGAGCTGAAAGAGTGGAGAACAGGGCTGAGGGAAAGTTTTTTCAGTTGCCTTGTTCTTGTCGTAGCAGAGTGTTTCAATCGCAACACCAGTTTAGATCTTATGGAAAAATGAGCAGCATAAACCTTACTCATTTGATACCATTTTCTTTTCTACAGTTAGCCAAGATTTGTTTCTAAGATACTTCAAAGAAAATAGGGTTATTCACTAGTATTTTAGAGGAATGTATGAATACTTTGGCTAATTCTACAGTTTAGTTCATGGTTTCCCATATGCTGGACAAGATGTATCTCTATCATCCACTGAACTGTCCCCTAAATGGGCAGAACATGAATAGGAATCCATATATAATAATAAAATAAGTACACTAAGGTTATTTGGCTGATGCATACACATCATTCTCCATTTTCCTTACTAATGTGAACTGCTCTTACTCTTTGTATTTCTTAAGGCCAAACATTAACAAGTTTTTGCTAGGTCATCAAGCAATAATGTTTTTCCTGGGATCAATGTTATCTATGTTCTCTCTGGATCTGTGAGATTAGATTTATTTTCTGGGTCAAAGCTATTTCAATGTTTTGAGGCAATAAAAAAGGGATTGCTTGTGGTTGTTCAACTTCTGTCCACTTTGCCGCTTTCTCATTCACTTTTTTTAAGTTTATTCCAAATAAGAGCATTCTTTCTAATTTCCAGTTTATACTTTTTTGAGGTCAGTGTGAGAAATTAAGTTATTCTCCCTCTCTAACATTTCTATATAAAAATAGGTATTTTTTATCTATTTTCACACTGAGTAGGCAAGTCCATCTTTCTTAGTCTCTTCTGCTAAAATTTCTCTGTTCCCTTAGCTGTCTAATACTACATGAGTAATGGATGACTGGCTGGATGACTGTGAAGAGGAAAAGGACCTGGGGGTGTTGGTTGATGCTCGGCTGAACATGAGCCGACAGTGTGCTCAGGTGGCCAAGAGGGCCAACAGCATCCTGGCCTGCATTAGAAACAGTGTGGTGAGCAGGAGGTAATCATGCCCCTGTGCTCAGTACTGGTGAAGTCTTCCCTTGAGTGTTATGTATTATGTTCTGTTTTGGGCCCCTCACTAGAAGAAAGACATTGAGGTCCTGGAATGTGCCCAGAGAAGGGCAATGAAACTGGTGAGGGGTCTGGAGCACAAGTCTTACCAGGAGCGGCTGAGGGAGTTCGGATTGTTCAATCTGGAGAAGAGGAGGCTCACAGAGACCTTATTGCACTCTATAACCTCCTGAAGGGAGGTTGTGGTGAGTAGGGATTTGGCCTCTTCTTCCAGGCAACAAACAGGACCTGAGGAAATGGCTACAAGTTGTACCACAGGAGGTTTAGGTTAGACATAAGGAAGAACTTTTTTTCTCAGAGAGTGGCCAGGCACTGGAATGGCTGCCCAGGGAGGTGGTGGAGTCACCGTTTCTGGCAGTGTTCAAGAGGCGTCTGGATGAGGAGCTATGAGATATGGTTTAGTGCTAGTGGTAGCAAAGATAACGGATGGATGGTTGGACGAGATGATCTTGTAGGTCCTTTCCAACCTTGTGATTCTATGATTCTATGATAGTTTTTTGAGTCTCTTCAAACTCAAATTCAATTTTCTTAAGCTTGAGTGACCAGAAAACGTCTTAGTGACAACTTAAAATACTTTATTCCATCTGTGCTAGACAATGTGTAGAAACTCAGAAATTGAAGCATGCTTATTCATCGTGGATTATACATTTTGTACTTAAAACTTAGTACTTTGCCCATGTCTAGTGTTACAAGTGGGTTCCAGTGAATATTATGAGACAGCAGTGTTTACTAATTTTGTTAGTACCTGCCTCAAATAGTAAAGATGCTGATCTTTCTCTGTTGAGTACTGTACAAGCAAATGAGTAATAGGCATAAAGAAAATTCTGAGGCAAACACATTGCTAGGTGACGCAAAAAATCAGCTTTTATCCCCCCAGAGACAGACTGTGTAATGCCAGTAGTTACATTTTTGCACTGTAATCCTAAAAGGAGATCCTGTAAGGGAGGCTCTGAAATGAGATCCTTTGCTGCACTGTTGTGAGCTACTGTGATACCTGCTTTGACTATAAAACACTTTGCAAAGCCTCAGAACTTTAAAAACTTGGCCTCTTAATGTTAACAGAAACTGTTTTGACACAGTGGAGAAACTGTTCTACAAAGCATATCCAGGTCCTAATGGGAAAGCAAGCCTTTAATGCTGGGAAAGTCCAGGCTCTGTAATTGCTTTGTTACAAGTCAATGTAACATAGAAGAGCCTGCCTGGGGGAAGGGGGATGTTAATCCAGCATTCTCTCTGCTATTTCAGGCAGCATTTGTTGCTGTGTTTGTCACATTTTTTGTCATTACTGCTGACAATTATGCTGTTCTGTACCTCAGCTGGATATTTCTAGAGTGCGCCACGCGTGTAACAAACCTTATTGTGCTAGAGAGAGAGTTTCTTAGAATGTTTATAAAAATAAGAGGAACAAGAAACAATTCGCTTGATTTATTAGAGATGGCTGTAAAAGTTTATATGCTGCTTCTTAGGTGGGGGAAGAGAATCACTAAAAGAAGCATATTCTAAAGAAGCTGAAGTGTTAGATAAACATGTAAAAGTTTGATTTAGCTTGTCAGCTAGCTGCCTTCTATAACCAAAGATGAGAAAAACACTCTCTCCAGAACTGAGTTCATCTTCCATCTTAGGCACTTTAGGAGGTGTAAACTGCCCTCTAGAAACACCAGTGTCTCAGACACCCCTGAGCTCAAAAGGGAAGACAGACAACTAGAGTAACCTGTATATTTCAGTTTCTCATACCTAAAGACTTGAAAAGATCCAGTCCTATATCTACAAACTGAAAAATGCGTATTTCTTGTTCTCACATACTTCTCTTTCTGCTTTTATAAAGGTAAGAACAGGAAAAGAAGGGGAGAGAAAAATGCATCTCTGTAAGAGTACTGAAAGTTACTTTGCAGGGAATATCAAACAGGAAAAAAAGTAGGAAGGTCTTGCTGTTGGAGATCAGGAGAAGCCCAAGTAGATAATAACACAAATGCGACTTAGGACGGGTCAGATAGCAGCTTTTTGAACTCTGAAAATAGTAAGAACACATTCAGACAGCATCTTCCTCTCTGCCCAGCGATTGCAGAGACCTAACCTATATACTGCTTTGAGAAGGACAGAAAGAATGATGAGGAAGAGCAACGTTAAATAGACCAGGAACGGAGGGGAGGACTCCTTAAGTAGCTGTTAGCCTCTAAGAAGGCATCAAGCAGTGAAGACATGGTGAGATGGCTCTTGGAGCAGCTTGTCAGAGTGATGTGACTGGTGCTGCCTTGGCTTAGAAGCAGGGGTGGAAATTTTCAACTGTGAGTTGAAAAGAATGTTATCTTAGGGTTAACTCCTTAGCCAGGACTCTTAAATCTTAATGATTTCATCAGCTCACTGCTTCTGTTGTAGTGGGTTTAGCCATTTCTTCAGACAAAGGAACTTTAAAGGAAAATGCCTTTAAATTTTTTACACAAAATGTAAACAGATTGATTATAAGAGTAACTACTTATTACATAATTACTTATATTAAAAGTGATTATAATATATTCAAATAAAGTACATAATCTGCTGTCATCTGAGCTATCATCAGAGTATACAAAGTATACTTGGGTGTGCGTAATTTGTATTGAGAAACACTCAAGAAAGATATAATAGGAAGAAAGTTTACACTTTAAATGATGGTTTCTTGGCTAAAATAGCCATCTATTCTTAGTCTGAGATTAATTACTTCATGTTCTGATTTCAATTTCTCCTCAGTGAATTATTTCTCCTGTGCTTATGAACAAAATCTGCCTTTCTAATTCTTCCTTCTGTCAACACTAATTATTAGGTTTGCTTTGTTCAAAGCAATAAAAAGATAGCAATAACAGTAAAGAATAGGTTGAGAATTATTTATTTTATATTGTGTATTTTCAACGGAATTCTAAACAAAATAATAATTTAGACTTCAAGTGATGGAAAAAATGATTGTTCCTATTTTAGAGGCTGTGTTGGAAGCCTGGCCTCATGAGCTGTAACCTAGGCAGCCAATAGCTATAAACTAACAGGCCATCTTCCAGATACAGTGAGAAGCCACTCCATGAGAAATAAACTGTGGAAATGTAAAACAGTGGTAAGGATGGGAGTCTTAGCCTCCTGAAGGCAGGGGTTTGGTGCTTCCTTCAAACCAGGTCTAGTCCAATTGCTGTTGTAGAAAAACAAAAAAAAGTCACCTTTCCTGCCTTTTATATTTTGGCTACTTCACTAATTTTCTGGCACTTACCTTCCTCAAGACCATTAGTTATATCTTTATTTTTCTCACCTTTTCTGAACTTCCTTACATATGATATAGGTTACCTGACTTTTATCTTTCTTTGGTTGGAGCTCATCTTAGTTCTCTGAGCTTTTCTTTTCTCTTCACCTGCTTTTTCCTATTTAATTCTCTGGGCTCTAGTCATTTTTGTGCTCTGGGGTTGCATTGCCTTTTGTCACTCAGTCTAGCTCCATTCATTTCCCATGAATGATTATTTTTTTTTTTTTTACCTGTGGCCACTCTTCACCTCACACTGAGACCTTAATTCCCACCTTCTCCTGTATTTGGATTCACATTTATTTTTTAAATGTGAGCTTATGCCAAAAGTGCTTTCTGAAGTCATAATTCCTGACCAGAACCATCAGCCTGAATAGATTAATGTCATTGAATATACATCACTTAAAGTAATTCTACTTTTTCTTGGACCTTCATGTATGATTAATACCAAAATCCATTTCTCCCTAAGGTTATTTAGGCAGGATTTTGCTTTACTGTACCTTGTACAACTTTGTTCAGATCTGCAAAAGCAGGTTACAGCAGGTTATGCAACTTTGAGATATTAAGGTTGTGTGCTTACTTTTGGGTATCACTGTACTATTTATAAAACACTTCTGTCAGAATAAACCTTTGTGGAACTGTTCTAACAAGTTACTTAGTCCTGGATCAAGGTCACAGAAGTCTGAAATAATGAAATTTCACTTTAAATTGCCTCAAAATTTGCTATGTAGAGCAAATGCATCTCTGTGGCTTCTGGTGCTCTTAGAGGAGAGAGCTTGTTGTCTCTGCCTGGGTACATCTTGCCCACCAGACTGATCATTTCATAGGATGAAGTACTGAACAGAAGCAAATTACTGTTTTAATAGAACTGGGTAGTTGGGAGGAATAGCTAAAATTAGGTGGAAGAACCTTATGTCAAGCTGACTTTAAAAAAAAAAAAAAAAAGTTTTACATATTTATTTACATACTAATTTATTCATGATAGTGGGTTCTCCTCAATCTGGATGATCTGGATACCACCTTGGTATGTCATCTACACTACCATAATATTGTTCATGAAGTTCACCTTACAAAACTAGTTGCTACAAAATGTAACATGCATTCATCAAGTCTGACAAAAAGAATAGCCCTGTACACTGTTTAGAATTGCTGCAGGAAACCACAATCCTCAGAGAAAATATGGGCAATTTGCAGAGAGTAGCAAATTGGATTTTCAAAAACAACAAGATAAATGAAGGAGCATGAAGAAAAAATCTTTTTTCCTACAGTGTTTTTTTTACCACTTAAAAATAATGGACATCATAGCAAACAAAATGTTGAGTGTATGCTTTTATTTCATATAAAGTTTGAAGCCATTGTATAAATAGGTTCATGTCACTACTTTACCTTCATGATGTAACTACAGCTTCTCTTGATTTTTAAGCAGACTTTTAATCTGCTTCTCTTGATTTTTATTTTTTTCCCCTCAGTTCAGAAATTACAAGTTTGGTTTCAAATAAGATATGATAAATTATTACTTTCTAAATTCTTCTACTTCTGTCCTAAATATTTTCTAAGAATAACATTTCATTTAGAATTAATTTCACTGGTTTAGCAATCATATTTTATTCTTGAGAACACATGAAAAGAAATAAAATCATTTAGAATTCCCCAAGCATCTAAGCTTATCTTTATTTATCTGTTTTTTTCTTTCATCTCTTTTAATATTCTTCTAAGCTCTGCTACAGTCTGTACCAGAAAGAGGAAATATCATTAATTTGTGACTTTTTCACTGGAAATGTTGTCTCAAAGTGGTAATGAAATGTGTATGGAAATTAAGAAAATATTATCTGTCATCTTCTTTTGTAACTTGAGATTCAGCATGACTAAAAGCTTGTTGCAGTAGAGATGTAGCTTAATAATTACTATTATTAATTCATATCACATGGATATCATCTGAGTTTTTCTTTCATAAATTGCAAAACTTATTTGTGAAGGTTTAATCTCTACTGCCATACTTCCAACATCTGCCTCTGACACTGCAGGTCAACATTATAAAATAGGCAGCATTATTTTCAGAGCTGCCCCCATATGAGCACATTTTGTCTCCTTTTCTCTCTTTGTAAATAGTTTCTCAAAGCCCATGGGTTCTATTTTGTTTCCAGTTCTGTCCCTTATCTCACTGAGGGAAGAAGTGGCTGAAGTGCAAGCTTAAAGCACAGCACTTGTTTACCAGAAACCCCATTTGTGCATAATCTGATGGGACCTGCAAAACTTTGGAAACACAGCCAAGCAGATGTTATGCTGACAGCAGGCAGCAAGTCCTCTTCTTTAGAACACTCTGAAGATTAAAAAGAGCATCTGTGCAAAAAGGACACGGATAGTTACTTTTCTTTTTAATACTGCATTAGCCAGCACGTGTCCCTCTTGTCATATTTCATATTGAATGCTGAGAGAATACCTAAGGATATACCCTTTTTCACAGGTCTTCTGAAATAGCTTTCATGTACTGAATGACATAAGGTTTTGTTACTGTAGCCCTTCCAGAATAAAGAAAAGCCTTGATTCCATACCATTCTTACTGATTTGTAGGACTGATTTTTCTGTATGATGAAAGATGGTCTGGAGAGAATGTTTATCACTTGCTTTCTAAGAGAGCATAAAAGGGGAGGGGGGGGGGGGGGGAATAAATGTCATCAAGCTCACAGAATCACCTAGGTTGGAAGATATCTTTAAGATCATGAGGTCTAACCATGAACCTAACACTATGAAGTCTGCCACTAAACTGTGTCCCTGAGCATCATATTTGTACACCTCTTGTGTACCTCGATGGATGGCTACTCACTGCTTCCCCACGCAACCTTTACCCTACGCAGTTCCCCTTCTTTATAATTCAGCACTCTTAACAAATAATTACAATGGTTCAGATGTGGCTCACAAATGTTTCAAACTTTTCACACAGTGTAAGTGTAAAAGGAAAAAAAAAAACAAACTTGTGATTGTATTTCTCTCCAAAAAAAGTGAATTGTTTATTTCATCTGTTCATGATATTCTAACATTTCTGTGAACATGGGTAGTTTGGACTACCTTAAGTAAATATATGAAATAATCAATAATTGGAAAAATATGTGGGGGAAGTAGGTGCCCACCAAAGAAAACTCTAATGCATGCTAGATATTTAGAGAAAGGTTTCTTCCTATCAAGTTGGTGACACATTTAAAATGTCTTTTAGAAAGGGTATGGGATCTCTAAGCAGGATCTCTGGAGCAGGTTATTTGGATACTTTGTATAATTAGAGAGGCAGATGTCAGAGGTTTTTGATGTGGTAGGGGTTGAACCTTCCTGCCAACCGTTGTGTTGCTATGCAATAACAGCAGCAGAAGTGCAGTCTAACGAAATGGCATCTGATAGGGAAGTGCCTATGAAGCAAACTGCCCGGAGCAAAAGTATATGTCATTGAATTCCTTCATGCAGAAAAAAAATGCACCCATTGACATTCACTGATTTGTTGAATGTTCAAGGAGACTGCAATAACGAATGTGAACACAATGGGATGGTGGTGGTATGTTTCAGTAGTAGCAACAGTGATGTGAAAGACAAGCCACGTTCTTAATGGTCATGTAGATTTTTGAGTGCAGCATGCAGGCTCTCAAAGAAAATGCATAGCTAATAGTGGTGACATGACTTGAAAAATAATCTTTTGTAGTTGAGAATTTGATCTATTAAATAGTGTTTCTGCACTCTATGTTGTAAGAAATAGAAGATGTCAGTGTGAGTTTGTGAGCAATATCCTCTGTTGGAAGAATGTAGTCCAGTCCTGTAGGTGTACCACTCATATGATGAGTAGGAGCAGATATTATGCTGCTCAACCTAGCTCTTACTGCATGACCACGAAAATGTAACATCCTGTGGGCATTTCCTCAGTCCTAGCTCAGGGTCCTAGGGGAAGAAGTTAAGGAACAAGATAGCATTTCCACTATTTAATACTGGTGTGTTATCATTTACCCCTCAGGATCAGAGCATCTGTTCCAACCATCAGTCTCAAGTCAAGCTGTGGTGTTCAGTGCAAACTCAAAAGTCAATTTTGGTCTGTTCCATGACCCCAACCAGGTCTGAAATTTTACTGTAATCTTATTGTTCCTTCTTTTAATGACATATGATCATCCTTTCAAAGTTGTACAAAGTATAGTTCACAAAGTTATAACTCTGCCTTTTGTGAATACCATATTTTGTTGCCTCTAATCTTCATTCACAAGCTCTGAATTTGTAAATGATATAAACAAATTTAAGCAATATTAAGAATAAGAAAACAGATTACTTTATTATTATTTCCTAGTTTCTTTTAATTTCTACGTATGAGCAAGAATGAATTGTTTGTTTTCAAGCTAGCTCTGTCCTGGGTTTTGCTGTTTTTTTCTTTGTTTGTTTTTTAATTAATAATTGCTCCTTGGGTAGTCAAATTCCCACTTGAAGATTTGAAGTTCAGGAAATATCCTAGGGAAGTAGAATTATAGTGAGGAAGATTATGAATTAATATTTTCTTTTATGTGGTGGTACATATATTTCATATATCAGAATAATCAACTGAACTATGATTTTCCATTTCTGGTATCTATATTATATGTCAGGATCCTTTTTTCCTCTGTTCAATTCTATCTCACTGCTCAGCACCATAAGCTTCTGGAGATATGTGCAAATAATGTAATTTTTAATGCAAACAATAGTGTGATGGAATTCCCCTTGCCTACATTATTTCTCTATAGTGATGCTGCCTTAATGCTGCGTGGTTTATTGGATTTCATAAACTGTTAGTTTTAACTTGATTTCTTCATCAAAGTTCCAGGATATTTAAGACCTTAAAGAGAAAATGACCTCTAGTAAAGGAGAGCTGTGAGAATCTAACTATGCTTGCCTTTACCTTCCTGGCATTTAGCCAAGAGAGCATTTTTCTTTCTTGTAATACTCATTTAATGTATGAAAAATGAGTCTTACTTATCCTTCCCCAAATGAATTTTGGAAAAAAGCGATGAATGAACATGCTCTAGGACTCTTGCTTCTACAAAAGTTGTCCTCAGATATCACCTCCAAAAAAGTGTATATTCTGTATGTGTAGATGAATAATTCTTACAACAGTATTTTCCAGCACATTGTCTTGTTAAATAGGAAATTTTTACTGAGATCTACAAAAGTGGTAAGCCCAACACTCTAGCTCTGTTTTGAAAGGCTATTTTGATTAGTACAGGTGAAATTGGGAAGTAAATGCATTTTCAATAACTGCTATAATTTGGCTTTTAATGGATAAATAGCCAGATTTTTTTTTTTTTTTTTTTTGGAAGTACAAAGTATTTGCAAGTTCTGCTGAATTCAACTGGAGCTGCTGTTACCACAAATTCCTTACAATCAGTCCACAAGTTTTCTTACTTTTTTCTCATTTCCCTCCCACATTTACTTTTGCTATGATAATGTAATATCCTTTTTGACAAACAAATTGTGTTTGTGAGAAGGTAATTATAACTGCCTTAATTTCAAGGCGTTATACTGAGAAAGCTTAATACTTCATTTTGTGTCATCAAAACTGAATTGTTTCAAAAAGTATTTCAGTGAATCAGATGCCTGTTACATCATGAACTAGTGACAAGTTGAATCCAGCTGAAACTACTTCTGCATTGTTCAGTCGGATATGAATTTTCCATAAAGTATTCACTCTCAAATTTAGCTTATGAAATGGAAATTCTTAGATATATTTAAAGTTTATCAAGAATTAATAACCACCTTCTCCCACTACCTTTTGCAAGTAATTACATTTTTTTTTCCTAATATTTAGCAGAATTGTTACTCAAATTTGATAAGGGGGTGGAAGAAAAAAGAACTGAAGAAATAAAAATTGCTATTCTCTTAAGATTATCATTTATTTTGATGCAAATAAATTTTAAATTAATTTCAAAGTTAACTGCTATGATTTTAGAGATGAGAAACCAACATAGGCTTGGAATGAACTATGCAGAAGCATTTCTAGTCAGAGAAAACTTTTTTTTTTTTTCTTGGGTATCGTGGCACAGTTAAGGCATATGCTATTAGTATACAAATACTAGTACATCTATTTATACCTGAGATGGAGAAGAGCTACTTGTGTAAAATGTATATACATTTTTATTAACTAAAAATATTTATATTTTCACCCAGGATTTACTTAATCTACTCTGAAGTTTCGGGTTTTTTTTTTTTGTCTACTATCAAAAAACAGTTTTACTGATATAAAACAGCATGTAGTCTTAGCAGAGACTTTAAACTATAAGCTCAAGGGCATTTCTTACTAAAGCCTTCGAGTATCCTGTGCAATGGTTTTGGTTTTTTTGTTTTTTTTTTTTTGTTTGTTTGTTTTTTGCAATAGTTTATTTTGTGCATCACTTTTCCTTTTTATATTTTGTATTTAATATGCACTTTCTCATGATGTATAAAATCTTGTAAAATGCAGTAGAAACAAATGATTGAATAAGAATCCAATGCAACAGGAAAAAATGCAGTGACAATATATAGACTCTGTAGGCACATGACTAACCTAGGTCAAAAGGGAATTGATTTGGTTCCCATTTCTTCCAAAGGGGATTAGGAATAAAGGACAGTTGCAGCATTCTACACAATGCTAACAAAACACACTGCTGGGAATGATGACTGTACTTTGTACTTACATTCAAGAACTATGCTTTTAGGAATGCTTCTGTTTAGTTATGACTTCCAGTTTGTTTGCTGAATAATTTTTCCTGGCTAAAACTGTAGATAAAGGAGGCATTAGTGCTTTGGGTTGAAGGTGTTATTCAGAGAAAGGGGACCAAAAAAGACTTCCTTCTGGCTTCTTGTGAACTTCCACCCTCAGTGGTAACCAGGTATGTCTTAACGTAAAAACATTTCAGTCCTGATGAACAGCAGTAAAAGAATGAGTAACTCAGAAGCTGAATGAGGAAAAAAAAAGAAGAAGAAAGAAAAAAAAAAAAAAAAAAAAAAAAAAAAAAGTACGAAAAAAAAAA
>NW_024884142.1:42478772-42481916 GCF_019232065.1 Centrocercus urophasianus
AAAAAAAAAAAAAAAAAGTTGGGTCTTTACTGGAATTAAAATCTGAAATTTAAATAAGAACATTAACCTGAAGTCTGACATGAAAAGATAAAACAGCAATGGCATTAATGGCGTTAGTCTATATCTAGGAGAAAGCATTAGGAAAATTATTATATCTTGTAGTTTATTTAGTTACTGTAGGAGAAAACAAAATCATGACAGATTGAATTTTTTTTTTTTTTTTTTTTTTTTTTTTTTTTAAAAGAAAGCAGTGTAGTGATCTTACATAGTCTACATATGGAATATAAAATACTGAAAGAAGAAAATCACTAAAAATTGACAGTATTTTATTGAATGCTGTTTTCTTACTGTTAGGTCTTTGGATCAGCAAGGGGAATAAATTCATCTAATGTTTAGTATGAAGAGTTCTATAAAATCACAGAAAGATGGAAATCATGGAATTGATACAACTTTACAGCTTAAAACAATATATTTAGTGTACTTTTAAATTTCTTTTAATGATAATCCTGGTAGTAATCTCAGTGTTCAATAAAACATTTCAAATAATTGGTCATGCTTGAGCCTAAATTGTGTGTGGATTGGTAGTATCCACAGAATGAAATTTTACACCTTGAGAATAAATGCATAAGCATACATCTAAAAGCTGAACCTTTAAAATATTTAACTGAAGTCAATCAACGCTTGCTATCACCCAGGCACTGAAATAATGGATTTGGTAAATTATTACTCTTTGAGTCAGCCTGTTGGGCAGATGTCTTAAACAAGTATGGAAGCAAAAATAATGAAAACGGGAGACTATAACTGCCCTGCATGATGAAATGATGAGAGTTTTAATTCATCATAAAGTAATTTTATGTCAAAGCTAAAAATAAGTTATCAAAAGAAAAGTCACAACTCTAAGATCAGACTTGAAAGCAAATAAAAATCGGCTGATGAGCATACTAGGTGCATTAAGATTTTTTTGCTGTATGGAGATGAAATATTTGATGTGTTGAACAAAGATAGTCTGCAAAAAAAAAAACACTAAAAATTTAAAAAATCAAACAAGATATAGATGAAGGGAAGTTGCAAATAAAAAATAAAGCTATAAATACATCCTATCATTAAGGAGATGGTCAAGAATGGAAACATAAGTGACATATTCAGATATATTAATGGTATCTTATGCTTTCCTTGTGCGCCACAAGAACAAGAGACTGATAAAGAAGAAAAGTAGATCTTCCAGCTTGAAGTAGGAAATCATTGACATCCTGAGAACATTTTGTCCAGTACTTGCTTATATAGGATAGACTGCAGCAGTTTCCCAGACCTTTGTCCAGTTGCATTTTGAATATGTACACCTATGGAGATTCTAGAACTTTTACAGGTAACTTGTTACAGAGTTTGACAACTTTCCAAGGAAACATGATTTTTCTTGTGTTCAGATGGAATTTCACATAGCTGAATTTGTGTCCGCTGCCTCTTGCCCTATTAGTGGGTGCTTCTGAGTTCATTTCCTCCTTCTTTCCCTTCCAACATATATGATCGATTGGATTGGTACATTGATAAGATCCACCACCTTTCCAAGTCTTCCTGGCTGAAGAATCCCAAATCTTAAACTCAGTCTATATGAAATTTTTTCAGTGTTTTGATCATGTTTGTAGTGCTGTGCTCCAGTAAATCCATATCTTTTCTGTATTATAATCTCCCTAGAAGAAAATTAAAGGTTTTCCTGAGAGGTTTGTCTGTCTCCAATTTCCTGAATGACTGTAATAGTGTTGATATTGAAGAACTTGAATTAGGACATGTCTTCTGGGTGAGATCAAGATCAACGTCCAAAGAGGAAAAACACAAACTGAGAGTATTAATTCTGTTCTTATTTGTGGAGGTCCAGCTGTGAAAATGCAGGCTACACAGAAAAACAGCCCCACAGCAGGAGAGTTTTGTAAACTAATTAAAAACAGAATGTTCACATGTCTGTATTTTAGGTCATCTTCTTCCAAGAAGCCTATTCCTTTGTGTGTTTTTTTGTTTGTTTGTTTTTGTTTTTTGTATCCTAGTGAAGAATGCTCAATTTGCATGTGATAAGATGCCATTCCTAGTTTAAGAGAATCGAATCTGTCTCTGGTTCCTTAGAAATGCACGTTATAGAGAATATTCTGTTGGCATTTTAAAGTGTTCATACAACTCAGGAAGTAAGACCAGAAGGGTCTTCAATAGAATGGTTTCATCCTGTAAGGTAAAGAATAAGAAAGGCGAGAGAGATCAAAGGGTTTGCAGCATCAGAGAACTCTGCAGTATTTTTTAGAGAACTGATTAGGTAAGTAATACTGTGGCAGGCTGAGGAAAGCAGAAATAATACCAGTCTGTATAGGAGCTTTGCCAACCTCATCCGAGAGAAAATGTCTCCCTAGCATTAAGTGCAACAATCAGCAAATCTTTCTGTGCAAGACATAACAGCCAAGTCACCTGAGAGGGATTCTTTCTATATGTAATACAGCAGTTCTGTTAGTCCTGACAAATATGAGAAGTTCAGGAAATTATATTAATTATTTTGGAGTCCCGTGTTTCCCCTTTCCCGAGGCACAGATCTGTGGATCCCTCTGCCCCGCTAGTAATAGAACTTGGCTGAACCAGCCTGAATGCTGTTGACAACATACTACAGGAAAAAACCTTCCCTGATGGACTAAGAAGGGAATCCCACTGGAGTGAAATCCGTTGTATTGATACCTTACGGACAGAAACTATACCTTTGTAATTGTATTGCTGGAACTGATAAGATGGTACAACTTTGAAATCATGGAAGCCCAGATCATTTCACATGCTTATTCTCTCTCCTGTTTGGGTTTCACAGTTTGATGGCCTAGCTCACTTGCTCTGAGATTTACACAGTATATGCAGTCAGCAAGAGTTAAAACTACAGCGTGAGTCTAAACCCCAAGCCAGCTGGACAATATAAGTGCACATACATAATGAAGGTGTACCATGTGAGAAGAAAGCAAAGCTGGACCACTGACAGTGCACACAAATTTGTCATTGCTCCATGAAGGACTTAAAAAGATGACTTCCATCTATTCCTAAAGTAATTTTATCATAGAATCATAGAATCACCAAGGTTGGAAAAGACCTAAAAGATCATCCAGTCCAAGCCTTCACCTATTCCCA
>NW_024884142.1:42482016-42600625 GCF_019232065.1 Centrocercus urophasianus
GTAGCTTGAAGCCATTCCCCCTGGTCCTATCACTAATGACACGAGAGAAGAGGCTGACCCCCAGCTCACCACAATCTCCCTTCAGTAAGTTATAGAGAGCAATGAGGTCTCCCCTGAGCCTCCTCTTCTCCAGGCGAGAATTATATTTTCATATAATTAGATAATCTGTGTAATGCAATTTCATGTAACTGGAGGCAATGTTCAGTACAAAAGAAATGCTTGTACCAGCCTCCATCCTTTCTACTCCCCTAAATGTGTATTTTGGTTTTGCACTAAGTTTTTCGGTTGGATATATTAAGAACACGTCAAGTGCATGAATTCTAATGAAATGCTTCTAAATACTTTCCCCTATGCTATTAAGCATAGATAAAAAAGTAAACAGTTGTACCTGCAGTTTTCCAAAGTAACTGGCTGCTGAACTCCTCCACAAAATCTTCTTTTATGTACTGTTTGTACTTTCAGATTTGAAAATATCTTTTAAAATATGGTCTGAAGCTTTAAGCAAACTTTTAGAATTTATCTTTTGTTCATTTATATATAATGCTTCACAAAAGAATTACCTAGTTTTATAAAGGCCCTATTCTGAGTTTTTAGTTTAATGTATCCCTTAAGAAATATTTATGACAGTGGAGAAAATTCAAGCAGTTTTTTTTCAGACCATTCCATTTACATCAGTGCCTAGCTGTTTTATAGTGAAATTAGACAGAAATAATGTACTTTAATTTTAAATTCAGATCTGCTGTGAGAAATAGGTCATCTCCTTTGTAAGATGAAAGCTAAGGATTAGAGTTGTGATTCAAGAGCTGATGGTCAATTCAAATTTTACTGAATTGCAGTGGTAGTGTACTTGATCTCAGTTTTTCAAGAAAGTTCTCTATTTTTTCAGCAAAATAATTTACAGGAAATTTTAAGAAGTGCTTCTAAAAAAAAGAAAATAAAAATATTTTGAAGACTTTTTTCCCCCCTCAGACAGAATTTAGATTTGCTTGATCTTGAATGTGATAACTGAGGCTACAGAGCAAAATGAAAATACAAGGCTCCCAGAAAGAAAAAATGAAATTTAAGCACTTGTGCAAGGGAAATGGAGTATGCTTGAAGTAACATCTCTTTGCCAGTGATGATCCATCTCTGTGCCACAAAAAACTCAGCGTGTCATGTAACCTCAAGAAGAGACAGAAAAATCGCCAGTTGTGAAACGAATGAGATTGGCATTTAGAAGTCTTAATTATGACACAAATCTGGTTTCCTGTGCATTAGCAATGCAATTATTCCACATTTGTCCCCCAGACTGGGCAAAATACACTCCAGCTGTGTGAATGCAGCTCGTATACATTAGAAGGCTTGTTCAGTTTCTGTCTGCATGGCATTTTCAGGCCCTGTGGTAGAATGTCCTATCTAAATGCTGTGTTCTATTGATATATACTTTATAAAACATATTTGTCAGATGGTAGCAGATTATGATCTATAGCCTAAAAGTAATCAGATCTTAGGATATTTTGCAGGGGCAAACTTTAAGGGAGATTACTCTTGATGGAGCACCTTTGACAAGAAACCCATCTTTAAATGTTAATTTACATGCTGAAGCATAATATAAATGTTAAAACCTTAGGTGGCCATGGAACAGGAGAAAAATGTTCTCTTGTACTCTGTCCTATTCCAAACCTATGCGTAACCCCAACGCTTTTTTTTCTTTCTCCACAGTTCTGGCATTTTTTGGATTTCCATCACTAGGGAAATAAAGAGCCTAGGGCACAGAGGAGGGTAATGCATGTGAAGGATGAAAGCATATTGCTGCATAGCTGAAGACTGCCAAATTTAGCCAATTACAAATTCGTTGAAGTTATAATCAATATTGCACTTTCATTTTTATGAATATTCTTTCAGAAAGGTTCTTTTTTTTTTTTTTAACTCTGCAGGAAAAAAAAAAATCATGCATATGCAAGTCCCCCTGACAAGTAATTGGACTACAAAGTGAATGATTTTGTACAGTGGTTAAATTGCTTCTGGATTGGAGGGCTAAAGGTCTATAGCAACACACTTGCTAGAGATAAACCATCCTTAAAGAACTGTGCTTTAAGATGTCTCCGTATTCTGAATTAAAGCTTCACTGGCCATTTTCACACTTACATAATTACAGTGTCAGGAGGGGAAAACAGACATAATTCCCATTCTTAGCTTTGTCAAAATCTGAAGAAAATCTGCATTGCTGTAATGGAAGAATATAAATGTGTTGACAAGCAGCTGGTTAAAACTTTCAGATGGTAAATTATGCAGAGTTATTTAAGAGTTTTTATGTGGCAATCTCTGATGGAGGGAAAGTCTTTCAGCTGTGGTGCAGTCAGAATTGACGGTAAATTTTATTGCTGTATTATCAAGTAAAATTTATCATTGCATCACTGCGTCAGTAATTTGGGGATACTACAGTTTCTGTTTTATTATTCATCTTCCTCATCTGTGTACTGTGGGTTTTAAGCTTAATTGTTGAAGCTCACAGGCATTCCTTAGTTACAACCCTTTTATTTTCTCTGTTACTTTATCATTTTATCTCACTTCTAACAAACATTACTGGTTCAGAAATTAGGCATGTTGATTTTAAGCTCAGTGGCATTAGATTGTTATTTACTTTTAATCTAGATTCCATGTTTTTAATGTTCTGAATTAAGGAAAGAAAAATTCAGGGCTAATGTAAACTTAGTCAAATGTGAACTTGAAGTATACTAATGAATTATCAGATCCTCACTCTCCCTTTCATTCCTTTTTTGATGCTTTTCATTTTTTTTATGCCTCTATTCTCTTCTTCACTTCCTGACAGCTTTCTGACTCAGCTGCTGACGTGATTTTAATATAAGTAATTTTAATATAAATGTTCACTGACATTGGAGGTTAGGGTGCAAAAATAGTTATCCAGGAAGAATATAGGACAAGACAGGCAGAAACAGGAAACAGCAATAAGGAAAGAAAATGACAGTGTAAGTTAGATAAGTGTTCATGCAGAATCAATTATTCTTTATTTAAGTTACTGATTTAACCCACATGCCTAATGTAGTTTCCTGGTGACTTGCAGTATAAAGTCACAATAAATAAGCTAGGACTCTTCAGCCTTAGAATGAGTTGGGGTATACATCAGTAGTCTATGAAGTTGTTACTCGTGGCATGGAGAGAATAGTTTGAGATACTGTCCCTTCCAACACAGTAACCATTAGATGAAACTAGGAAGAAATTTAAAAAAAAAATAAAAAAAAATGACACCTCTTCACTGAATAGATTTTAGACTACAAAAGATTTTGTCAAAGGACTTTTTGATTGAAAAGGCTCAAAGAGAACCTGCATAAATACTTACAGAGAAATTTGTTGAAGTTAGTTTAACTGTACCAGGCTTGGACTATCCACCAACCTGGAAAAAGTCAGAGGCATGAGCACGTACTGAAAGTACCCAGTATGTTTTTCTGACTCTTACTCCCACCAGAACTTCTGCTTGTAATCAGTGTTGTGAACTCATGTTGAGCTCTTTTGAAACCCATACAGTCTGAACCTGTATGTCTCTGCTTTGGTTCTTAATTTTTCCCACAAACACTAGTGTATTTGATTCCACTTCATAAAATTGAGTCATATGTTGTTCTATTTCATGAACCCACAGATACGATCCCCACCAATGTAACAGATTGTTGGTAAAGGAATTTCCACATTTCTGTTATTAAAATGTATATTAAAATATGCATAGAAATTGTGAATGCCTTATCCCTGGAAGTGTTCAAGACCAGGTTGGTTGGGGCATTAGACAGCTTGGTTTAGTGAAACATATCCCTGCCCTTGATGATGGCAGGTTGGAACCAGATGGCTTTTGACATCTTTTTCAATCCAAACCGTTCTGTGATTCTTCCAGATTTTTGGTTTTAGTGTTGACTTAGTCACTGTTTCTGTTATTTTAAAATGTGCCGTTCTTGTGTTTCCTACTTCCTATATTTAAATACTAATTCTCATAATTTTTTATTGCCAGTTTCAGTTCCTGAGGCTATGTGAGTTTTTAAATGTGTAACTTTTTCTTTCTACCAAATCCTTCCTCAGAACTAATCATTGTCACTAATCTTAAGGGACATTGTCAGAAAACATGCATTTCTGTGTATAATGTGCATGACAGAACAGTATTTTTTCAGTATATTGTCTATTACTATGATTTACACATTCTATTGGGAAGGATTTACATTTACTTCTGTGACGTTTTTACTGTAAGCTATTTTACGATTATTTAAAAATAGCAGTTTTTCCTATGCAACATCGAAATACATGTAAAATCCAGTACATTTAATGTCAGACCTTGTTTGACTTTTAGTGACTTCATTTAAAAACTTTCCACTAAATACACCAACAGCCGAAGTCTTTCAGACCAGTCAGTAAATTTAATTAAGACTTCAATTGTCAAACTGACATCATGCCAGTCACTGAGAAGGATTAAATATGAATTAACCTGCAGAATGATTCACTCTGGTTATACAGACAGCTATTTAATTGTTGGTTTTGATCTGTCATTTCATGCCAGCATTTTAAAATTGCAAAATAGTAAATAATAAAAATGAAAGAAAAATACTAATTTAGATTAAAAACTGGGATACATATATAATTCAAGAGCTATTTGCGAAAAACTATAATGCAAGTAGCAAAACGTACTGCAGAGTGAGGCAACTGGAACTTGGTGCTTTTATTCATGATCTCATTCCCTTTTAACAGGGTCAGCTTTGTGTTAGCATGCAAATCATTCTTATCTTTTTAATATAATTCCTTTGTAGAGAGAACACGAGTTTTGAGGGTGTACCTGATTACTCTTATCTCTAAAGAAGAGGAGGCTCAGGGGAGACCTTGTAGCTTTCTACAACTATTTGAAAGGAGATTGTGGTAAAGTTGGTGTCGGCTTCTCACGCGTAACTAGTGATAGGACTAGAGGGAATGGACTCAAGTTGCACCAGGGGAGATTCAGGTTGGATGTTAGGAATAAGTTCATCTGAAAGAGTGTTTGGGCACTGGAATGGGCTGCCCAGGGAGGTGATTGAGTCACCTTTCCTGGAGCTGTTCAAGAAACGTTTAGATGTTATACTGAGGGACATGATTATTTCTCTCAGAGAGTGGTCAGACACTGGAATGGCTGCCCAGGGAGGTGGTGGAGTTGCTGTCCCTGGCAGCGTTCAAGAGGCGTCTGGACGACGTGCTGCGTGATATGGTTTAGTGCTGGTGGTGGCAATGGTGATGAGGAGACGGTTGGACTAGATGATCTTATAAGTCATTTCCAATCTTGTGATTCTATGATTTAGTGGGGAAATAGTGGTGGTAATTGGACAGTTGGACTGGATGATCTTAGAGGTGTTTTCCAATCTTGATGATTCTGTGAAAAGCAGTTGGATTTTCTGGTCTTTCTTGCATTTTAGCAGGATATATTTTGGTCAGTACCTTTGGTCATCTTTTTTCCCCAACTATGTTCCCTATGTGCAGTCCAGCACATGCTATGTTATATTCCATGGCACAGAGGATTGCTTAAGGTGAATACGCTTAACAATTGCAGAGCTATCTCTTATGTGCTGTATTATCTGATGAATAAATCAGGTCAGTATTAGTACCATGTAAGTATTTGGGGAACTTCATTTGGGAACGTATTTTTAATAATCTCTGCCTACTGCAAAAAGAAAATATTCCCACTGAAAAGAGAGCTATCTGTCTTAACCATGAAGCGATTTTTCCAGAGCTGTTGGAAAGCTGCACTGAGGTATAATATTCTTAGTCAATGGAAGCTGATTGATTCAGCTGTCTTAAATTCAGCATGAATTTACAACTAAACAGCTGGACTCTCCAAAAACTGATCTGTGTCTGCGCTATGATTTCTGTGCTAATGTTTTTCCTGATCCCTGAAAGGATCCAAGTCCCTCCTACTAGCATCATGTTTACAAGGCAGA
Organism: Centrocercus urophasianus; assembly: GCF_019232065.1. Classification (NCBI taxonomy): domain Eukaryota; kingdom Metazoa; phylum Chordata; class Aves; order Galliformes; family Phasianidae; genus Centrocercus; species Centrocercus urophasianus. Next base: position 42,487,956 of record NW_024884142.1, read on the forward strand.
TGCAGATTAAAAAAAACAATCCCACAACTTATTTTTGAAGTCCCTAGCTAACCTTATTTCATCTTAGAATTTTCCCCTTCCCCCCATGACAATGTTTGCTTTTATTCGTAGACTCTATGGCAATTTGTGGAAAGAAACTGGGCCTAGCGGTGACTGAATACTTCCTTGTTTAATTGAGACAGGATATTATAGTTGATTTTGAAAACCCAAATGGACCAGAAGTTTCCCTGTGGTTTCATTAGGAACGTTTTGTACAGCTTGTAGCAGCTATATTCATGTGGAGCAATGGAGGCAATTGAACAGGGTAAGGAAGCATTTAATGGCCCCACCTGTTTGTGTGTAAAAGATTGCATGATTACCCATTTACAAGAGTTAAAATGGAAACAGCTGTCCTAGAACAATTTTAAAACTACCCCTCACTTAACTACAAGAATTAATAAAACTCCATTTTCAATGTAAATCATTCTTGATACCAGCTAAAGAGATTTTACAAGTTAGTTATGATTGTATCACGACTTCTAAGACATTCATATTAATCCATGTGCTTTATCTTTGAAAATAATAACATGAGACTTGATGCCAACAAAAGCTAAAAGACATGCAGCATGGGCAACACATCTGCAACACAGATCTGTAAAACTACTTAAATGTACATCTACAATCGGCTTCACTTGTCAGTGCTTTTTTAAGAGTCTCAATAAGACACTGCCTGTAGTTGATGCGCTTTTCAATGTGTCTCTGCCTGAACATCTTAAAAGACATTGCAAAATATATCATTTAGAATGCCTTGAGCTTAGAAAGTCTGTCTGCAGTCCTCAACAATAGCTATCTCATATTTTAAAAGTGCTGCTGCTTAAATTGGTTTCCTCCCAGCATGAACAGAACAATTGCAAACATTAGAAGCTCAATGGTACATCCAGCCTTTGTATATATATGTATTTTTTGTCTGACTACAGTGCAACACATTTCCCTTCAAATTTTACTCACTGAGATCCTACTGTCAAAAACAATGGTTAGCGTTTGGGGAAAAATATTTCTCTGGAGATGCAAAATAAGCTGATGCAATGATTCATGTTGAGTTTGAGAACGTCACAGGGATCTCCAAACCAGCGTGGGTAACACAAAATTTTAAGAGTAAAAAATCTGCAACTTTCCTTATGAAAAACATGTGATACTCTAATGCACTTTTGTAGCAAAACTGGTGAATTTTCATACTCCACACTAGTAAGGAACAGTCAGTTCAGGAACAGAGGAACTTCAAAATAATTTGGGAATTTCTCAGTTCACAATATTTCTTTCCAACGTTTGAAGGGAGTGTATAAACAGGAGGGGGGACAACTGTTTATGAGAGTGGATAATAATAGAATAAGGAGGAATAGTTTTAAACCGAAACAGGGGAGGTTTAGGTTAGATACTAGGAGGAAGTTTTTCATTCAGAGGGTGGTGACACACTGGAACAGGTTGCCAAGGAGGTTGTGGATGCCCTGGATGCATTCAAGGCCAGGCTGTATGTGTCTCTGGGCGGCCTGGTCTACTGGTTGGTGGCCATGCACGTAGCAGGGAGGTTGAATCCAGATGATATTTGTGGTCCCTTTTAACCCAGGCCATCCTATGATTCTATGAAAATCCCTCTTTTGCTTCCCATAGAGTGAGAAGGCAAATTTATCTGGATTTATCTGCAGTTGTACGATGTTTTTGTACTCGATTCTCTATAGGCATTTTATTTCTACTTGAATTATTTATTTTGTCTGACTCTCTGACCTTTCTTTTCATGCATTACTTCATTAGCTTCTATTTAATCTGGTCAGTCTGATCTCTACATCTCATTTTCAGTACCAGATATACATCATGTTCCATGATACTTTTTTCTACCTGAAGAATTACTAAATTTTCATCTTTCAGACAGATTCCTCAGTATCTAAAAAGATTAGAATTCATTATATTACTTATTTACTCAGTAATTATGGTTACAAAGTTGCCTGGACACACATTTCCATGAGACTTTTAAAAAGTTATCTTGGAAACTGTTATTAAATAAAAGTTAATAGGTTAAAAAGGTATTCAAGAAAACAGGCAGAAGGAAGCACATAGATACAGAATCTTTGCAGTCTAGGTCAGAACATTTAAAAGCAAAGAATTTGGAAACAATAATGGAAAATAAGGTCTTACAGAAAAGGGGGATGAGGGGTTGGGTTATCAGTTATAGTGCTAATCTTGAAACAATCTATTTAACAAGTGGTAATAACAATGAATTCTTGAAAAATAAATTGTGGTCAGATGACATTTAGAAAATTTCTGGTTTTGAATTATTTGATCATTTCTGTGATGTGTGGGCCTCTGCTAGCCTTTCAGAATGATAATGGGGGCATTTCTGAATTTACTTAGTGCTGCTTTGCCAGTCGTTCTGTCAGTTCAGTGAGTTCAGTCAGACACTCAAGGTCTCACTCCATTTAGGATACTTCATCATGCTATAGGGCGACAATTTAAAAGCAAACTACAAAATCTCATCCTTGTTTTGTAAAGCAGTGTAAAAATAGCATGAAGTATGGTTTAGCTCAGGTAGATAATATTAAATGTGATGTCCCTTAAAAGCCCACAGAGTTTAAATCATTGTAACAGTACACATTATAATAGCTTATAATTCTGTGTGAGAAATGGTCAGTACTGCTCTTGCCTATAACTTGGAAGACAAAGTTCCATGCTGGTGATATGATGTGAGCATTATGTGTGTAAATTTTCATGTGCATCTTGGACATGAGGGACACGTAAGTGGTGAAAAGGGTAATGGGAGGTTTCCTAGTGGGGCTCATTTATTTTTTCTGCTCATATCCAATTTTCCTTTTTACTGGAGGTTACTTTGAAGTATCTTCATTATGCTAAATTGTGTTGTTAAATGCTAATTAAGGAAAGATAATAGCTTGAACCTTTAAACTAGTTCAGTAATCAGAAGACTTCAGCTAACATATATGTTTGTTTCCTCTCCTAAACTAACTTCAGATTGTAATTTTTTCCCAGAAGACTTTTTTCCTTTTTTTTCATTCTTTTTTTCTTGGAAACTACCTTTTGTCTGTTGTTCTAGTTCAGTTGATTATAATTTGGTATTTCAGTGAATGGAAACTAATATTCATTAAACTATTTTGTTCAGCCATAATGAAGAGCAGCTACGGCATGACTTCATCAACCACTATATGTCAACTGTCCCACAGCAGGCCTGATTATTCTCACAACACAAAATCCATCTCTTATGTCCAGCTAAATAAATGAATAAAAGGAGAAACTAAAAAATTCAGAGTCCTGATGCAAATCCTTTCCTATCTGATTTAGTAGATCTTCCAGTACTTTAGCAAATGAGTTTTGTTTTCTGCAGTTTGCATTTCATATGATCACATGTTAAAAAACACCACAGAAATACATAAGACCTGAAAATGGACGAAATAAGGACTATAGAGAATGGAGGAGATGTAGATATGCTCACTACTTCTAATACTGTTTTCAGTTTTAGGCCCCTAACTACAAACATAACGTTGAGCTGGTCAGAGAAGTGCAACAGAGCTGGTAAAGGGACTAGAAAACAGGAGTTATGCAGAGAAGCTGAGGGAATTGGGGTTGACTGGTCCGGAGAAGAGAAGGTTGAGGGGATTACTTGTTTGTTTCTACAGCTACCCAGAAGAAGGCTGTAGAAAGGAGGATGTTGATCTCTATTTCAGTTGGTCTCAAGCTGCATCAGCAGAGGTTGAGATTGGATATCAGGAATAATTTATTTATGGAAAGGGTGGTCAAGTATTGGAACAGGCTGCCCAGCAAGTGTTGGAGCTATCACCTCTAGATGTGTTTAAGAGAAGTATGGATGGCAATAAGGGGCATATTTTAATGATGGGATTCAGTAAGTCAGGTTGATGGTTGTACTTGGTAATCCAACCTATGATTCCATAATCCTGCATCACATATCCCAGCCCCTGTACGTCAAAACATTGAGACATAGGGTTTATGGGATGAGGAGGCAAAGCTTGTAAATACCATCAAAAGTTAGTGAGGAGTAGTGACAGGTAGATAAGTTATAAAATTAATTAAGGTTGAAATTCTACTTATAATTGTTCTGTTGTTTTCTAGCCTTGTAAATTGATCAGCACTGTATCTGTATGCAATTGTGGCATTTCCCTTCCTGGACAGAAGTTAAAATTTGTGTTTTGTTTTTTGTAAATATACATGCCTGTAAACTGTAGTAAAGAATGAAAATGTCAGAAGACAGGTGCAACACAGTGAAGGTCAAATCAGCTATGCAAGCTAACTTGCTATTGCATCTAAGTCTTGACTTACTTTATGCTTCTCCTACTAGTTAGTTCCATATCTTTCCACTAAAATTTCTGTAAAACTTCATTACTGTTTTAAATAGTGGACTTATGCTCTACATGTTTATCCTTTAAAACTTGATCAGACAGCATACCTATTTAAACTTTGAAACATGCATCCTTTTTCTAATTACTATGGATCTGGTCTACATGATTAGAAATGAAACTTCTTCTACCAGCTTCTTACCACAAACCATCAAACTTCTTTTAATTATTTCTGTAATGAGATTCAAATTGTCTTCGCTCAACTCCCCATGTCTTTTCTAAATCTCTCAAAAATGGCCACTGTAGCAGCACTCTGAGATGTTAGTAAAGTGAATGTATGTGGAAATATGTGAAAGCTTTGATAACTATTCCACCCATTCTGAATTATTTTCTTCTCTTGCATTCTAGTGGATGTTGGGTGATACATATAGGAAGAAATAATGTATATAGAATATGAGAAATAACCAGTTAATCAAACCATTAGACTTAAAATGAAGAATGGGTGAAGGAACAGGGCTCAAATCAGTGACTCAAATTAGAGATACTGATACTGTGTCTTAAAAATATTTTAAGCTCCTAACTTTAAAATATAACTTTTACACTTCTGGCATCGGAGCAGGTTATGTCTGTATTCTTGTTAAGAGCGTCATTAGAATTTTGTCAAACATGGAGGCAAAATTTGTTTCCCTGTGGAATGTGACTTTCAAATCGGAAGGGGATCTGGTATTGAGCGTTTGAAGGGGTCACCTTGCTGCTGCTTCTATAGAGTTAAAAGAAAAAAAGATTATCATGCATATTTTAGTTAAACTGATTCACACAATGATCACCTCTTTCAGATTATTACCCAAATTAAATTAAGTAAAATGCACTTACATCATGGCTGTTCTGTAGTTCCCATTCAAGGTGCTGCTGGAGTTGTTCTCCAGGCTATTCACGGGTGACACATGGTGAATATCTTACTAGCATTGCAAGTACACAGTATGTATCTTGTTATTACTGCCAGTATACCAATAGTCAGATTCTATCATCACTTCTCATTCCAGAAGAGTACATTATTATACCAGGTTTTATCCAAATGTTTTTAAAGTCTCTTTTGGGGGGGAAAAAGTCAGTAATGTTAAGGGTAAAAAAAAAAACCTCCTAGTGTTCAAATGTATCTGTAAGTTTAACCTCTCTCATAAGATAATTTGTTTGAAGTAAAATAAAGCTTGGCAGGGAACCAAGCTTGTTCCACTGGCTGATAATTTCTTTCTCTGGTTATTAGATTTTTGTGTTTGCAATCATTTCTCATTCTCCTAATGTAATGCCATTTCTTGACAGACCACCCATCATCATTTAATTTCATCTGCTGGGAAAACTATGCCAGTCTATTCCACTTCAATGAAGGAACCATATATCACATTTTTTTTTTAGCCCCAGTATACAGTCAGAATTGATTATGCTGTAGTTCTTACCATATACTACTATGCGAGAATAAGCAGACATTTTTAAAGGTTAACTGCCATATTTTTAATTAATCTTTTGACTTTCCTCATAAAAATTTTCCAGACAGCTGAACAATATTGTTTTAAATGTGATGTGCAAAACTTGAGTGGATATGGTAAATCCAAAGATAGGTTTAAACCCAGATAGCCTTCATCTTGTCAAGTTATCTTGCAGTACTCATATTTGAGAAGGAAAATTCAACCATACTGATTTGAAAAATCATAACCTAAGTTCAGTTTACAATAGACTATTCTTATAACAGAAGAAGTGAAGAGGGATCATCTGTGCTGAATTTTCTAGTCACTAATTGTCTATCAAAATGCACGTTACATAAACCATACATCCATTTCATATATTACTCATATATTTGGCATCATCATGAGTGTAGGAATGTTAGCAATATAGTTAGGGAAAATAACTGCTTCGATCTTCCTATGGAAAATTGTGCTGAGAGCTGAGATCATAAATGTGAAAGTCATTTTTTTTATCAGTCTAGTCTCACTTCTATTGTTGTGCTATGCACAACTCACACCAGTTGCATCGTGGAAAATTTTTCTTAGCCATTAGGAAAAGATATCTACTTTGAAGAAATTCATATCAGAGCAGGTTGTCCAGGCAGTTTGTGCAGTCTTCCAGGACTGGCAATATTTAGGACATATTTGGACAATGTCCCTTGTCTAGCATTGATCTTAGCCCTTTTCTGAGCTGGCAGCTGAAATAGATAATCTTTTGAGAGCTACTCCAACTGAATTGTTCTTCCCTGCATCTGCTGCAGTTATCTGGGGCTGGATGCCATGCATTCCACATTCTGAATGAGCTGGCTGAGCTGGCTGCTGAGCTGCTTTCCATCATATTTGAAAAGTCGTGGCTGTCAGGTGAGGTACTGGAGGAAGGGTCACATCACTCCCATTTACAAGAAAGGGAACAAGGAGGACCTGGGAAACTACAGGCTGGTGAGTCTCACCTCTGTGCCTGGGAAGATCATCATCCTGGATGACATGCTAGATCATATGAGGAACGTGATATTTAACGTCTTTATCAATGACATCGATGACGGAATTGAGTGCACCCTCAGCGTTTGCTGACAACATCAAGCTGAGTGGTGTGGTTGACACAGTGGAGGGAAGGGATGCCATTCAGAAGGACCTTGAGAGGCTGGAAAGGTGGGCCTGGGTGAACCTAATGAGGTTCAACACGGCAAAGTGCAGAGTTTTGCACTTGGGCTGGAGGAATCCCAGGCATCCATCCAGACTGGAAGGAGCGGTCCTTGAGAGCAGCCCTGCAGAGAAGGACCTGGGGGTCTTGATAGATGAAAAACTTAACATGAGCCATCAGCGTGCCCTTGCGGCTCAGAAGGCAAATGGTATCCTGGGCTCCATCAGGAGAGGGGTGGCCAGCAGGGACAGGGAGGTGATTGTCCCCCTCTACTCTGCTCTTGTGAGGCCTCACCTGGAATACTGTGTCCAAGTGTGGATCCCGCAGTACAAAAAAGAAGGGAGCTGTTGGAGAGGGTCCAGAGGACAGCTGCGAAGATGATCAGGGAACTGGAGCACCTCCCCCTACAAAGACAGGCTGAGGGAGCTGAGCTTGTTTAGCCTGGAGAAAAGAAAGCTGTGGGGTGACCTCACTTCAGCATTTCAATACCTAAAGGAAGCCTACAAACAGAAGGGAAATCAACTCTTTGAAAGTGTTGATAACTGCAGGACAAGAGAAAATGGTTTTAAATTGAGGAAGAGAGATTTAGGTTGGATGTAAGGGGGAAGTTCTCTACAGAGAGAGCGGTGAGGTGCTTGAACAGGCTGCTCAGAGAGGTTGTGGGTGCCCTGTCCCTGGAGGTGTTCAAGGCCAGGTTGGATGGGGCCCTGGGCAGCCTAGTCTAGTATTAAATGGGGAGGTTGGCAGCCCTGCATGTTGCAGGGGGGTTGGAGATTCACGATCCTTGAGATCCCTTCTAAACCTGGCCATTCTGTGATTATTCAATGGCACTCTAATTTTTTAATCACCTTACGTTTTTGGAAAGTAGAAACGTGTTTTAATGTGTTTCTTCACACTGTATTTGTCAAATTGTATTCTCAGAAAAAAACTTACGTTGTTCAGAAAATTGTCCAACTGAAGCTCCTTGGTAACAACTGAATTGAATTCCAAAACTTCCACCTGAGCTTTAAAAAAGTCTTATTCTATACCATCATATATGCAGCATCTTTCAAAATATGATCATTTGTCTGAATTCTATTTGTTTGGTGGAAATTGGAGTAAAGATTTGGCTCTTGCCAATTATTTCTCAAAACATCAAGGACTGCATACTTTAATTTGTTCTTCATGATTCTTGAAAACATCCTTTCATGGCCAGGGGTAGAAAAGACTTCTGTGGCTCATAATGATCCATAATTACATTTCTGCCTTGAAGCAATAACTTCATTTATCCCCAATTTAGATTCCATATTCAAGAGCATAACCAGATATTTCTACTGGAGTAAAATAAAAAACAATGTTTCTTAAAATTGTGCTTTTATTTGTACGGAATGTTTGCATCCTTTTTTTCTGCTTTTTATTTTCTGCAAACACTGTTGTAAAATTAAACTTTAAGCCTATATTGGAGATTGCAGCAATTTATTTTAATTCATGGATACAGTTACTCACTTTGCAAACATGATTCTCAGAACTTAGCTCAGCAGTGGCTTAAACAAGGTCTTGTAATTCATTCCAAACTAACAGTTGCAACAAAATATTATCAAGAATAATACACAGAGTCCCTTACTGAATAATTTTTACTAATACATGTGAAAAAATAATACAATAATAGAGGGAGAGATAGGAAACTAATATATGGGGAGCTATTTCATTGATCATTGCTTCCATCATATTTGGGTAGATATTCTTTTTCAAGTTATTGAAAGCTTTGCCAGAATAAGTGCTTGGAAAATTTCTGCTGAAGTCTGCTGTTGAGTAGCCTTAAAAGAGAAGGAAGTTGTAGACAGGAGAAAAGAGACAGAATTTCTTATGAAGGACTAAAGAATAAAGGATACTGAGAGATCTCTAGCCTATTTATTTATTTATTTATTTATTCATTCATTCATTCATTCATTCATTCATTCATTCATTCATTCATTCATTCATTGTATAGCCAGCAAAAGTTCAAGTAAAGCTTTTTTTTAATGCTTATCACTGGAAGATTTTACGTCTTTTTTAAAATTAAAAAAGAAGTATAGAATATTTTAAAGCTCTCTACATAGAGTATAAGGATCAACTTGGGGTTGAGAGATGACCATTATTACATTCTTAAGTAAAACATTTTCTATTGAAACTTAATATTGAAACTTAAACACCCAAGAACGTACTCCAAGTGTAGTTAGCACAGTTTCCAGACTTTCACGAGTCTTGCTCAGGCTCCTGGGTCATGTCAAAACCATGGATCAAATAAGAGTCCAATTATTTATCTTACTCTTGCTCTGCAGTGCTTAAGTTAAAAATAAATAAATAAGTATTACCATAAGAGTTCTGAGGCAATTTATAATTGGGTACATTTACAAGAAAAATTGTACCAACAAAATGTCTTGTTTAAATATTTTTCTTCCAAAAAGAGAATAACTTTTTTACAGATTAGTGTGCACCAGCTTCACTCTAAGCTACACTGAAAAAGGCACCTAGAGCAAGACAGGTGTGCTAGCAAAACTGAAAAACCTTTGCTAGCTTGTAAAAATTTTTCTTAAAGAAAAAACTTGCTGGAGGCTGAAGAGGAAAACGGATTTCCTTGTTTACTTGTGACATAATGAATGAAATGTATTGTATCCTTGTAAATGTATTGAATCCTTGTATTCCCTTGCCTTGCATTTTGCTTACCTTTCGTTTGACCTTCCCTTTCCCCTTCCCACTTCTTTTTCTCCTGTTTCGACCAAGGTTTTTGAGTTCTTATTCTCTAGGTAGAGAAAAAATTCCATATATCAATCAATTCCATATTTTGTATGGTAAATACAAAGTAAATTTTTAGTTTTAGGGTAGGAGTTTTTGTTTTCCAGTGATTAAATGTAATTCATTTTGGTTTTGTAATTCTTCCCCTGCATTCTCTTCTTCTGACAGAGTTTGACTTTTCAGCACATTTGTTTTTCTGTTCATGTAAAACTTTGGTTGCAAGAACTTATTTGGGTATGCTGGGGTTCAGTGAAGATAATCTTGAACCTTCTTCATTACAGAGTACCAACTATCTGTAATACTTCATTAAGCGGAGAAAGGCTACAGTAGTTATTTTCACTGACACCTCAGCTCTTTTTTTTTTTTTTTTTTTTTTTTTTTGTGTTGATCTTTAAAAAAGACCTTATACTTCTCCCAAAATATCTGCTTTTTCTTGATCTGTTAAAAGCATACTAGGTTTTTTATTATTTTTATTAAGTGACAGTATTTTTTGATTCACAGAATTATATTAGAGGTCTTATCTCTACAAATCTTCAAAACTCTTTCTCATGAATACTTGTCTGGCTGTGTATATTCCACTGTTTTGAAGGAGAGAACATTTCAAAAAAGATAACAATATTTGGCTTTTTAGCTGTTTCTTTGCCAAGTTGCCCTTATTTGCTAATACATTATTTTGTTGAGCTGGTTTTGATGTTTCATTGCAGCAAGCACAGCTCTTCTGCGTAAGGCATAACTGAAGCTAAACTCACTGAAGAGCACAATTGTGTGACAAGTGGTATTTATGCCCCGTCTCCTATCCTAGTTGATATTCTTCATATTACTCAGGATATTCCTTTATGCCTGTGAAGGTGTATGAAAGGAGAAAGTTGGAGGGAAAGTATAACATGGTAAGAAAATAAACATTAGGTGGGGGTTGGCCTCTTCTCCCAGGTAACAGCATTAGGACAAGAGGTAATGGTTTCAAGTTGCTCGAGGGGAGGTTAGGATTGGATATTAAGAAAAATTTCTTCTTAGAAAAAGTGGTCAGATGTTGGAACAGGTTACCCAGGGAAGGTGTCACTGTCCGTGGATGAGTTCAAGAAATCTGGTGGTGTGTCACTCAGGGACATAGTTTATTGGAAAAGGTGGTGATGGACTGATGTTTGGATTCAATGATGTTAGGGGTATTTTCCATCCTTTATAATCCTGTGATTCCTTGTGATTAATAGGTACCATATTAGGATGACTGCAGTGTCAAAATGTTTGTGGCTGAATAGGTAACTTGGGAGACAAAATCATAAATCGAGTGAGTGCACGTGCATCTTGGAATGCATAAGCTAGAGCTTATAGTGAAATTGTCACATATTCTTTCATTATATGCTATAATTATATAATGTATATAATATGTGTTGATGAAATAGTTTTCTATGGAAATTAAATCTGTCAAAAGAGCAGCAGTGGTGCACCTAATGCATTTTTAAGCCCCAGCTTCATTAGTCGTAGTGTTCTTTGGAAAACTGGAACATGAAGTTCTCCTGTTGTTCATACTGTTCTGTTTCTGTTTGGCTGCTAAATTAGGTATGATGTTGACTGACATTGCTTTGGATGGCTTTGAACCAGCATGAAATAACTCATGTTAATACAGGATAATGTAGGTCCTGTGAGAAAAATCCAGAAGTGCTAGCAACTCTAAAGTGAATCCTATCTCCATGGACTTAATACACAAAGTCTTTCCATCTGTTTTCGTCAAAGAAATTGAACCAGGCTTTTATTGAAATGCAGATGTAGAAATGTATAGTAAGAGATGAAAGAAAACTGAATTACAGTAGATGATTCTATTCTTAAACTTATGGTGGCAAGTTCTTTCATATTTGAGAATGGACTTATTAGCATTTTAAAATAAGAAGCCTGCTAAGCAAGGTTTTATTATTCAAATTGGGAGATTTTAAGGATCTAGGGAAGCATATATTTAATTGGATTAAATTTTTACTTAGGAGTTACAGCATATTTAAAATGTTTTATCTCCATATTAGGCAGGAACCAGAACAAGATTTACTGTAATTTGCATTTTTTACCTTAAAAAAGCCCATATGAAGAATTCTACCATAAGATAAAATATCACAGAAACTTGCAAATATTCTATATTGAAGTAGTTTGAATAGCTTATATACTCTGCTCCAGTCCCATATGACTTCAAATCAGGCTCAGCCTATTGTTTTTAATACCTAATTTCTAAGTTTCCCAGTATTAACAAAAGAAAAGAGCAGTACCATTAGGGCAGGGAGCATTCATTTTTACCCTTCACTCATGTTTGAATAGTGTCAGGAAACACTACTTTCAAATGAGGTCCCACTATGCTATACACCTTACAGGAAAATTTGGAAAATTCACAGCGTAAAATGAATATTACCATAGACAATAAAAAATAAAACATGCAGGAGAAAGAATAAAATATTTTTCCTGCATCAACTTCGACTGAGTTCGGGTACAGACATCATTACTCATCTACATAGGTTGTAGATCCCATTCATTGTAGGATCAAGAAATTTGTGGTTTTCCTTCGAGTGTACAATCTTCCAGTAGCACAGTTGCACCTAAACGCAAGTCTTCAGTACCTCAGAGTAGAGATGATGGCACTAAGCCACTGCTAAATTCTCCATTGCTTTTGTGAAAGTTCAGATGTATGTCAAGTCCTGGTAAATATTGCAAAAGCTATTTTTTACATATACCTTTCTTCTGCATTTGAGTATGCTGTAGCTTCCATTTCAGCAAATCCTCAGCAAATTATTTGGGTGCTAATTACTTTTAAAAAAATATTTGCAGTTAGTCTTTAATTTTGCAATCTTTATATCCCACCTATAATTCTAAATCTCCTCTCTCCGGTTTAAATACAGGTGTGTGGGAAACATGTTCAAAAACAAAAATTTCTAATCAGGTAAATATCTCTTCACAAGAGCAGTTTATTCATTATTGCAATAATGGCTGCACACCCTCTACTGACAAGGGGGAAATTGTGCGCCTAAGCAGTGAAATCCATTCCATTATATACTCTGGGTCTGACACAGGTAAAGCCTCTCCTGGCTCTCATTGGTTGAGCATCTCAGGCTCACAATCTTCCCAACACTTTTGCTGCAATACATTTCCATACACTGTCTGCTACCGACCCATCATTTTTAGTAATGTTCTGTACTTCTTATGACTATAGGAGGACAATGTTTCCAAAAATTAGCACACAGTTTCTGTCCTGTACCAGACTACCCTGTGTAATTACCTTATCTGTGCCAAGGTCAGAATGCTCCAGTCTCAACTTTACTTTGTTCAGGAGCTTTCTTTGTGAAAAACAACCAATCCTACCCTACATACAGAAACACTGGAAATTTCCATTACAAATACACAAGCTACTTACATATCCATATGGTATTCATTTTTATCTTTGCAGGTCTAATGTCCATGATTCTTATGGTCCAGCTGTTATCCAACGATATTTCACTTTCATATTTCTTAACTAATTCACTTCACCTACACAGAAGTTATGGTAAATTTCTTTCTCATCCTTTCTTCTTTTGATCCCACCTGATATGCCATATTCATGTCTAAGTGCACCTTCAAAATAACCATTTGAGTGACTGTAGCACTTGTTGTTAGGGTGAGTGACACATCTTGCATACTTTGAGGCTGAGGATTCACTGTTACTCTCACTTATTCTTGCACAGTGCTTGTCAGAATAAGTTCTTCATAATTAAAATATCTCTGACTTAAAATTTAGGAGATTAAGTTGTCTAGATAGTCAAAGAAAAATTTAGTGCTTTAGGAGGTGATTCAAAGTTACTTAGGATAATATGCTCAAAATTTATTTGATTCCAAAGTATTGAATTCTATCCAGATTTTATATCTAATGATATTATGAAAATTGAACTTCTTTTTGGGAATAATTTTTCAAAACATTTAGACTACTATTACTGTTGAATAACCTAAGCATGAAAGGGGTTAGTAACTATTTTTTTTTATGTTTTCATTTTCTACAAATGGAGATATGTATATCTGAAATAAATAGTGAGAATAAGTATACAGAGACAATTAGAGGCTCATTTAAATACTTAGCATCTAAAATTTAGTATCTAAATCTAAAATTTAGTAGGACTGCTGGTTTTGTCCAGCATTATGAGGCTGCAGTGCAGAGGCTGCTAACCTAGCCAGGTATCTTCCGGATCAAAGTGTTTTCCTAAAACATAGCATAAACCACTAGTATTACAATCAAAATATGCAATAACAAAGGAAATAGGCTTTTGTTGGAGCTAAATGCAACAGGGATGTTTCATGGGTATTTGCTTTTTGCAGGAACGATCTCATTCACAGCCAGATATCTTCACTTCTTGATTTTCAATAACCTCCATTCTTCACGATAATGCCCTTGCTCCTTTTATTGATTTTTATATGTGCTGACTGTGGTTTAAAAATAACCATGGAGTGTATGATGCCCTATCGTAAACACTACAGGAGATAGTTTAGATGTTTTGCTTTAGTATTTTGTCCGACAAATCAATCTATTCTCATTTTTATTTACATTGTAAGCAATAGATTTCTCTCCCTCTCTCTCTCTGGCCCCTTTTTCTTTGGTCTGGTGCCCATTTCAAGCTTTTCAGGGTATGCATGTCAATGAATATTTAGCATCTCTTCATACAGTTCTTTTTGCTTGTATTTGTGAAACAGAATTCTTCAGGGATGACTAAATCCTACTACCCTACTGTTAGGAAAATTGAGAATCAGAAAACTGTCTAATTTCCCTAAAAACATATGTGTATCTAGCTGCAAATCACCTGATCTTCCACTGAATTTTACAAGTTTGTCTCATCATTTGCGGACTAGAGAAGATTAAATAATCTTTTTTTCTTGAAAATCATTTCATTCTTACATGATTTTATGCTTACTGGGTGATGTGATGATATTCTTCTATTCTCACATGCTTTCAGTTTTTCACATCACAGACTACATAGTAAATAAGTAATCCACTTGATCCATTGTGTTTTCTGTTTCCTTTTTTCCTCATTTTGGTACTTTGGGTTTTGAAAGTTTAATGTATAATTTTTATTTACTTTCCATTCATTTGATTTTTTGATCTTTGTTCTTCTTGTCAACACATAATATTTCGTTATTTTGATTATTGTTATAATTCTCTCACTTCTATGATTTTGATTTTGGTTATTCCAACGGCTTGTTTTCACTTTTCTGATCCTTCTTGCAAAATATAAATTCTCAGGCCTTTCTAGTAGTATGTAACCTATTCCCTATATAAGTGATTCATGCACTGTTAATTAAATGATGTGCCTTTAGACAGCAAACTGAAGAACTGAATGCGACTTTCAGTTTGGGGAGTTCCATTTTGACATTAGAAATAATTCTTTCTCCAGGAGGGCAGTGCAGAGGTGAATCAGTTTGCCAATGAGAGCAGTGAATTCTTCCTCTTCCAAAGTTTTCAGTGTTTTGCTAGACAAAATGAGGAGTCACCTGGCCTAAATCTGGGCAACAACATTGTGTAGGGAGGGAGGTTGGACCTGAAAGGAATTCTCATCTGTTCCATGATTCTGTGAAGTCTCAGACTGAGAATGAAAACTACTGAAGGCCAGTGGATGCTGAACCCTGCCTGAATGAACACATTCATGTGACTGGGAATTGTATGGGTATTTTTGGCAGAAGTAAAAATTACTTTCTCCTGGTGCAAATGGTGCTGATATCACATATGTGAAGAGAAAGCAACTTTCTAAACTGATCCATACTTATAGCATCCTACAGTTGATTTAAGTGCTAGTGAAGTGAGATAGGAGTGAATTGCCTAAATAATTTATTACTAGTAACCTAAATAACGTTTTAACTCCTTTTTAGAATCTCCTTTATTTCTCCTTCTCCTGTGCAGCAGTGCAGAACGTTTTACACATTCTCAAAACCTTACATCAGTTTATGTACTGAGATATCCTCAGTAATTTTTCCTTTTACTTCACTGCTAAGTGACTCACAGTTTGTCGTTTTTTTTTTTTAAACATTTTTGAAACATTTCTGTTTCTCTTTTTTCTTTTTTCTTTTTTTTTTAAATAAGAAGAAAGAATGACTGCAAGTTAGATTGAATGTGGTATTTCCCTTAAAACTGCAACCAGCTCAGCCTATAGTGAGTGACAAAATAGTAGGTAATTGGTTAATCTGAACAGGCAGTGATCAGCACAAAAACTAGCATTCAAAGAAACCTCAGGATAAGTTTGAAAATTTTTTGTCACCCTCTCAGATCTAAGGCCTTATTTTGAACTTAAAAACAACTCCTGCTGTCCAAAAGCCCAGTTCTTTGAAATGTGAATGTGCATACTCTCATTTTGTGTGTGTAATTGCGTGTAAATAATTGAATAATTGTCCTGATTTTTCTAGATCTTTTGATATTACCCAGTGGTTTTTTCTCATTGCCTGGATACAGAAAAAAAAATGCAAGCTTCATTTACTTGCAGATTGGGACACTTACACGCTGTCTATCTCACATAGGGTTTCCATCTGCAGGAAGTTTTTCTTTAAGACAACAGTCCATTATGTGTAAGAATTATCTTAACGTGACATTCCAATATTTCAGAGAGAATGGTAGAAGAAAGTGAGGTAGCAGGAGAACAATACTTTGCTCTGGAGAACACTGACAGCTGATAATGGTGTCATCTTCAAAGATGCCTCAAATCAAGTACTCTAGAAGGTTATAACTGCCAAATAGATGTTAGCACTGCTGAAATAAAAGGGAAATAATCATTCATTTAAACACCGGTAAAGTGCAGCTGTCAGATCTGTAGATCCAGTGTCATATCCTACATCAGAGGGTATTTGACAAAATGCAGAAAGTTACTCTGATTTGTCAAGCAAGAAACTTTGCTTATGTATTCACAGCTTGTTGATGTAAAATTTCTTTTCATGTTCCTACTGTGGGGAAAAAAATAAATGAACTCCAAATATCAGGATGATTTTTAGGCCAGTGAGGAAAAGCAAAAAATAAATCAGGACTGCTGATAAGAAGTCAAACTGTTGTCAGGGGAGTCTGCATAGGTTTCAAAGGACATTTCAACTTTTAAAAGAAATCTTTGTGGATTTGTAAGTGCCATACTTCCCACCCAATCCCCAAGCCATAGTTCTTACCCCCTTGCCCATCCCCTTGAAAAAAAAAAAAGTTCCATACTAAGAGAGGAGAGGAGAAGTAAGGAGAGGAGAGAAATAATTTTAGTTCTGTTGGGAGAGGCTTTCAGAGGTTATCTAATCAAATTGTCTGACTGTTTCAGAGCTAACCAAAAATTGCATCACATTATGGAGGGCATTTTCAAACACTGACAGGCATAAGACATCAATTACCTCTCTAGGATGTCTGTTCCAGTATTTGACCATCCTTATAGTGAAGAAATGTTTGCCAGTGCCCAGTCTGAATGTCCCCTGGTGCAGGTTTGTGCTGTTTCTATGCGTCCTGTCATTCATTACCAAGGGCTCATAGTACCTGGTTTCTAATTGCACAATAGAACTATACGAAAGAACTTAAAGGAATTTTGATCTGATGCTGTCATAGGTACTCTGGACACCTCTGTTAGAACTAGTGAAGCCAGTCAAGCAGATGAAAGGAGATAACTGGAAGTTTAATGCGAATGATCAGGTTATGGATGCAGTGTTTTTCAAACATCATAGCTAATTTCATTCCCTGCAGGATACCCCATGATTCAGAGTTAAAAGCTCTAATGTGTATTTGATCAATTCTAGTTTGTCACTTGGAGGAAAAGCTGTCAAACTGACATTAAACTAAGTTTCTCTCTATTCTAAAGTGCAAGAAAAGTAACACTTCAGATAATTTGAGGATCAGGTAAAGTGATCCTCAAGGTAAGTGAACATGTATCATGAGGAGTAATGTAAGTAAAGCAGTCCTGAGAGCAGATAATATGCAATGGGATGAAATCACAAATACAGTTACATTCTGCCTTCAAGTAGACAATAAAAAAGACCCACAGCAGCAATAAAAAACAATTCACTTTCCTAATCAATTTCTAAAGATTCTACAAACTATGTTTTAATATTATGGATCATGTTCCTGTGTTTTGACATCTTTGCCTGGCAGTCAGCTGCAACAGGGCCTGGGCAAGATGAGGGTACATGAGGGGCCGGAGTGATCCAGAGATGAAGAGGGGATAGAATACATTCGACAGCAATGCAAATATTAAAGGAAGATGAGACACCTACAATTTCAACTGTTCTACAATCAACACAAAATTTGTTCCATGTTTGAATCTACCTTACTGGAGCATTCTTTGATAATAAATTTCATTTGCATTTAAAAAGTAAGATACTCAGTTCTTGTCAGGGCCCCACAGACATCCTCATGCCTGCTTATCCCTGTCCCACCTGTGCAGTGCCCAGGACATCATTTCATCCCTGGGGGCACCAGTCCTGCCCCAGTGAGGCTGCAGCAGGGCTTGGTTCACAGCACACAAGTCCTGGATGTAAGGCTGTAGCCCACAAGGTGAGGAAAATGATCCTTCCGCTTGGATTGGCACTACAGAGACTGCATCTGAAGTACTGCATTTGATTTTGGATCCTCTGTACAAGAAAAACATCAGTGAATTGGAGTGAGTCCGAAGTAGGGATAACAAAATGGGGAGACAGTTGGAATATGTGACATAAATGAAACGGTAGACAGAATGACAAAACTGAGTTTGTTCCTCCCGAAGAGGTAAAAAGTTAAGGGCAGGTATCACTGTGGTCTCCAATTATTCAAATTGAAGATTTTAGAGGAAGAAGCTAGATTTTCTTGCAGTGGAAGGGCAAGAGGCAATGGACACAACCTTGGAAATTCTGACTTGAAGTAAGGAAGAAGAAATTTATTGTGATGGTGGTCAAACTCTGGAACAGGTTGCCCAGAAAGATTATGTAATTTCCTTCCTTGGAGATTTTTACAGTCCAATTGGACGTAGCACTGAGTAACTAGATCTAACTGGACCTACTTTGGGCAGGAAGGTTGCTTTATCTGATAAGGAGTCCTTTCCATCCAATATGGTTTCATGGTTTCATAGCTGATCATAGTTCTCCACCTGCACTGATGTGATACAGACACCTCTGAGGCAATGTAATGCTTAGTGCATTTATTTTTAATGAATTACAGTCATCAGAAGAAACGATGATTCATTTTTTCAGGCAGCTCAGAGGGTTGCAGTATATAATAAAATGGCATTTGTTTCATTTGTTCCAAGTCACTTCAGCAACATACAGCATAAATATATAATAACTGAGTATAAATATATGATAACTGAGTTGTTATCAGATTCCCCTTTTTTCAGAGTATTTAGAGTTATTTTAGACATTAAGTAGAAGATCAGTGCAAAGGCAATTCTGGAGACCTAGTTTTTTAAGTAATACAACATCAAAAATCAGTGTCTGTTCTAATTCTTAAAACAAACAAACACCAACAGAGTAGTTTTTGCAAAGCACTGTATGAGAAAATAGCTAATAAAACCAACTGGCCCTTCCAATTCAATTCTCACACATGCCTGTTTTGGCAGTTGGGCCAATGAACCTCCAGAGGTCCCTTCCAACCTTGGTCATTCTGTAATTCAAAAAGTTTGAGTGCTGTGCAATAATAATAGTGATAGAAGAAAGGATTCTATGTACCACATGCCCTGAAACACAGCAGAAAGCTTTATATTCTACCAGCCAGAGTCTGTGCAGAAGAAGAGCAAAAAGAACAGAAACAGATGAAGAGGGGAATTTGCACTTTCTTTATCCAATCTTGTTATTGGCAAGTGAAAGGTGTGTGGATTTTTTACTGATGATACATTGAATAATAAAAACTCAGAAGAGTACGAAACAACAATCACAAGGTAAAACAAGGTAGAGTGCAAGGGTTCTGAGTCACCAAATCCACGGTTTTCTATAAGGAAAAATTTTATATAATCCATTTCAGAAACATAAACAGGTTTAAAAGATTTTAAAAACTATGCTCTTCAAACTTGATCTGTTAGTTTGATGTCGCTCTTCTTCAGTGTTTTCCCAGACAGAGCAAAAGATTTCCCTGTGTTGGTTTCTATATAAATACACACTGCAGTGATTGGTTTAGTATGACTAAATACATTTTGATTGTGATTGAAGCTATATTTCAAGCAGTGCACAGCATACTCATCTATTGTGGCAATTCATGAACAGAAAAGCTCTGCCTTCTGCTGCTTGATTTTAAGGCTATTTATTTATATTTTTCTTAAAAAAAAAAAAAAAAAGATGCTACAAAACCTACAAAGGCAATGCCATGAAGGCAGCTGAGTTTTATAATTTCTCCAGATGCTCTTGGGAGTGACTGTATCAGTCTTTTACATTCCCTGATTTCCAGCCCTGCTAGAAAATTGACGCTGAAATTCTAATTGCAATGCTTCTACTTGTTTGCCAATGAATCCAGCATTATCCTGCAATTACCTGCTTTTGTTGAGCCACAGTGGGTTCAATCCAGCTACTGAATTGGGATGGTACCACTACAATGAAACGGATCTGATGCACCACACTGACTTGAAGTTCAGGAAAGTTCCAGCCTAGGACATGACATGACAAAACAGTAATTTCCTTCCCTTGATGTTTTTAATCTAATGTTTCCAAACAACAGCTTTAGCAGCAGCTACTTATGAAGTTCAATGTCTCTATATTTAGCCTTCATTAAAAAAAAAGTTATAATTGACTTTATAATTTTCTAATAAAAAATATGAAGCCTGCTTTAAAAACAAAAGCAAAAACAAAAAAAAACAAAACAAAACAAAAAAAAAAAGAAAATGCATTGCAACTCTTTAAGATGAGTAGAAAAAAAATGAATTGTGAGGAAAAAAAAAAGGTTGAGTATGTCTTTAGTTCTCATTCATCAAGGCCTGTACAATTTTTTTAAACATCCTGACAGCGTAATTGTCCTCAGTTTTCACAGAAATTAAGCATATCATTCAGTGTTTTGCTGAACTGGGCCTGCTTGAGTTGTTTCTATAACTCGCTTATACAGAGACCTGCACATTTATGTATATAATTCTACATATGCTTTATTTACTCAGAATACGTTACTGAAAAATCCTTCAAATAAAGTCCTTATTTTAAGAATTCATTATATCACACATCGACAATAATATACTTTCTTTAAAAGTCCAGTTGTGAAAACTTTCATTTTGCCAGTTTGAGTCCATAACTACGCTAAACACAAGGATTTGAAGATAAAGAATGGTTCCAGAAGGCATGATAAATCTTATTCCCACAAGGGACACATTTACTTGACTTTTTTTAGTAGAAACGATGAGAAAGTTATTTAGCCTCAAAAGTAATTTTTTAAATAAGTGTTTGGACATTGGCAATTGTTGTATTGAGTCTTAAGTTATGTCTTTAGCCTTAATGAGTAAACAATTTTTTAAAAATGTGTTCATATACTATGTTCTGTTAGCAAAACCAATGTCTGGTCATACACTGATTTGCATAATTATCTGAAGGATAAACAATGCCCTGATGTCGAACAGAAAGCTGAATTGCTGGGACTTTCACTTTTTGCAGTGTTGCTGTGAATAGGTACACTTCCTTCTTTTTCCCCCCATGTAAACTTCAGAAAAATGCAAGGAGTTTTTATTTTCAGAATAAAAAGAAATGTTGAGTACTTAACTCTTAAGATGATACAGTTTTCTTCATTGATCCTAGCGTATTGTTCCAGTCTTTTAAGCCCTAGTAAAACTGTAAGATTTTCTTTTAAGTTAACTTTAATAATCCAATTAGCACCTTCAATATTTTTTCCTGCTGAAAATTTTGATGTTATGATGGTTTACTTAGGAAAGCTTTTGTGACCAGGTTGTGGTGATTTTGTGACCAGGAGGTGGTGAAAAAAAAATGTTTTTGAATGGAAAGGAATCAAGAAGAAAGATCAAATTTGAAGATTGGGCTGCAGTAGATTAGCAGTTAGTTTCATTTGTGCTTTCTGCTTAGCTGTGCAGGGATTTGTACACTCACACGCTTGATCTTGTTGGAGTTAGTTTAAGGAAAAAGACAGTGTTGACCATCTTCAATTATTCAGTAATATCTTTGGCAAATTTATCCGCATCCTTAATAAAAAAGAAAATAACAAATTGCCTTTCCAGAACAAAGGGCAAAAACATTTCAAGCAGAGCTGGCATATCTTTTCTCAGAAGTCATTCTGTTAACCCAACTGTAAATTTCATCCCAGTATTCATTTCTTTGTTGTCCATGGTTGAATAATATCAAGCCAAGTTCAAGAATGCTACTGCTTGATAAGTACAGGAATCTAAAACTTCTGTAGACACTTCTATGTCTGTTTTGACACATTAGAGAAAATTACCCAAATAGTAATTACTTTTTTATTTTACCAGTAAACCCCCCCAGTATCTGAGGCCTATAAATACTCAGGCAATTGTAAAGGACAAATTTATGAGCCCAAAGAGATCATGTGCCATAGGGCACGAGAATAAAGCCACTGCAGGGATAAATTATTAGCATAGGCTTTTTTTTTTTTTTTTTTTTTTTTTTTTGTGTGTGTGTGTGTGTGTGTGTGAAAAAATCTAGTGACATTGTTGTGTTCTAGATCTGGGGAATTCCTGCACCAAGTATAAGAAAAGCTGTCTTTATGTACTATCGTATCTGAACTGTGCT
This sequence comes from Centrocercus urophasianus, assembly GCF_019232065.1. Classification (NCBI taxonomy): domain Eukaryota; kingdom Metazoa; phylum Chordata; class Aves; order Galliformes; family Phasianidae; genus Centrocercus; species Centrocercus urophasianus. The sequence continues at coordinate 42,510,323 of NW_024884142.1, forward strand.
TGGCCTGCCAGCATGCGAGAAGTTGTGCAAGACTTTCTTTTAACTCTACTCAGTGAAGAATTGATCCTCAAAAGTCAGTGACCTAGTGATGACACACAGCTGCTAATTCAGATCAAGTTTTCCTTTCCTGGAAAATAACTGCTGAAATTTCTCTTCTGTCATCTCTTCACAACAATGTTTTGAAGTGGTGCTTAACTGCTGAGGGCAAACAAAATACCTTGTATACTACATATACTTTTCATTGCAGGATATTTTTAAGTTATCAGAAAAACTCTGCAATCAATTAGAGCCTCTCTCGCATGTGCTATAGTCTTCCCCCAGATTAGCTTCCTTGAGAGAGAACAAAGAATATTTTTATATGTCCAGTTTAGACTGAAGTATGTCATTAAGAGAAACTCATCCTTGGTTGAGTGACACTTGGGCTGATTGTTGTCCCTTTTAGCAGTATGTATCCTATTTTACATGAAATAGGTATTGCTGATCTTTTTCTATTTGTAGCTAGCTATTGATTGGACCTCAGGCATTTGTCAGTCTGAGAAAATAGCACTTCTTTATCAATGTCGAGGGATTTTTGCAGATATTAATATATCCCTTGGTCTTCATTTTATCAAGTTAAAGAGCTTTGATATTTTGGAGAGAATTAGTTAGGATTTTATGTTATTTAAATTTTATAATATTTAAGTAAGTCTGTCCATCTCAGTTTCTCAACATTGTTTGGGAACAGTGAACAGTAGAACAAATCACATCTCCAGGCAATTTGTTTGTGTTCCTACTAAGACCTAAAGGAACTTGATTGTTCTAATACAGTAGAAAATTTTCTTACAGTTGCGAACTACAGGATTTTATATCTTCTTTTGAAATCGGAGAACATGTTCAGCTGATTATCTATCGAGTATTTTTAATCTTTTTCAAGATTTTATCATTTTTACAATCTTTGTGGTATCTACAAACGACATTAATAATAATTTTCCACTTTCTTCCAAGGCATTAGGAAAATGTTGCATAGAATAGCGACAGGAACTAAGCCTTGCAAAGTAAAATATGTCTCTAAGAAGATTCACATTTATAGTTGCATTTTGAAACCTATCAGTCAACTGAGTTTTAATCTAGTTAATGTCTACAATGCTCATTTGGTGTTGGCTGAGCCTCGTTATTAATAATCCATATCTGTAGAAATGCCCAGAAATGACTTCAGCAATGAATAGTTCTGTTAACCTTACATTCTTATACTGATTTCTTCAGGTTCACTGAAGCCTCCTATAAAACTTTTGGTATCTTATAAAACAGATACTGTTACTGAATGCGCCATCATTAAACTAGTGTTCTCATTGAAGGAAACCAAATTGGTTTGACATCTACTTCCCAGATGATGAAAAATAGCAGTTTTATTAATACTGTTCTGTACTAGCAATTGTGTGATTGCTCTTGAGGATTCTGACAGGCTTTTGAATATGTAGCTCTTCCCAATTGCCTATCTGAAGTGCTGGAAAGCAGTAGCCAAACAATAGATCTCAGAACTTATTGCACTGTCCTAGTCCTTATGGAAATTCATCATAAAAGATAAAATAATCTCACTTTATTTTTGAAATTCTAGGACTATGCAGATCCACTGATGTAAAGACACCTATTGTAGGCTGCTCTATATTGCATCCTGTTCAAATGGAAGGCAGTTTATTTTGATATTATATTGTGGGCTAGAAATATTTTATTGTTTTCCCAAACCAGAATGCTTATTGGAAGAAAATGTTTAATGGAAATTTTTCCTGGTTATTTTTACTTTTTGTATCACCTTATCCTGTAAAAACCAATAAAAACCGATCTTGTTTTAGAATAATTAAATTTTTTTGTACAGAATAGCCCTTCTCATTTTGCAATCCGCTGCCAAGTTGTTCTTCCTTGTCCATTTGCTTACCTTATATATATAGTGTTTTAAATATGTAATCTTTATGATTTATGAGATGTTTTTCTGTTCTTTTATTTATGAGTTTTCTTTTTAACTGCTATTTTAATTTTTTTTACCTTCCTCCTTGGCCTTTAATTACTTTTACCTTCCTCCTTGACCATTTCAGTGGGTTATTTTAGCAAATATGATTGTCTTTCTCTGAAGTATCAAAGTTTGTTTCAAGTGGTCTTAAAGAGATTCCAACTTGCAGTTATTTGCTTTGGCTTTCTTCTTTCTGTTCAAGTTGGAAAACCTGGAATTTTCTTCTGCTTCCAAAACTGGAATCTTAAATTCCATTTTACAACACTCTTAGGTGGCATAGTTTTATTGCATCAGAACCTTCTCTTGTGGTTTCTTTCTGAAGTGAAGATGTTACTGTGAACCACAAAGGCAGTTTCTTCAGTCTCTGGAAATCAATGGTCAGCTAATCTTTATTTCCACACATGAGAACTTGTTATGACATTTTCAATTATGAAGCTGCTTTACCTTGCACTATCCATATCTACAAAAATGGTTTGCCTTCTGCTTCAGTGTAGTGGCTTCTGTAGTGATTTTTCATCCATCTCACATTTTTTGTTTAATTTTGCAAGCACTTGGTATGTTCTGAGGAACTTTGATATTTCATCCACACAGTTAATAGTAAATGAAGTAACACATTACAGATAGTCTACAGCCATGCTTGCCAGCCTACTAGAATCAATTCAGAAACTGTCAAAACTCTTGGGAATGTGTTAAGCTTTAGCTGATAATCGGTGAGTACAGGGACCTAAATCTTCTTAACCATACGGAAGGATTTATCCAGTGGATTCTCAGACTAGCCAAATATTCAAATGAAGGTTCCTTGCTTCCTGGAATTATGGCTTTCATCTAAGAAAAATAAGTTGCACCAGCATATGGATGCTTTGAACTGTGCTTCAAGTGTGTACATGCATGCACTGGGGAGATACTTGGAAACGATTTTAGAAGTGTCTTTTAATATCTCTGGGATGATAGCTAGGGAATCAGTGACTAAAGAAAGACAAAGTTGTTGTGACCTTTCAAAGCCTTTAAACTGCCCATAAATTCTACAAAAATATTAATTATTTCATGAAGCAATAATAACATATAGAGGTGTTGTGATTGTAATGCTGGCTATGACTGGAGATGAGAAAATTCCAGATATTTTCTTCAGGGGTTTAGGAGCAGGGAAGTCAAAACATTTTTCTGTTTAAATGATAATGTAAAAATTGATTTTACTTTTAAGATAAATTCAGCAACAGAGACAAGCATTTGTTTTCCCATTTGCAGCTGCTTAATGATTATCTTCTCCTTTACGTTTGCTGTCAAAATAGATAGGCCACTGTGTTCAGAAAAATGCAGTGTTACAGAGGTGGAACTATGATTTATTAGCACATTTGGTCACAAAGCTTTTCTGTATATGCAGGGATCTGTAGCTGAGGATTGCATTCATGCATAAGATGAAACTGATGTAGTCAATGATTTATAGTTGTTTGCTGTCTACAAAAAATGACCTTGTTAAGTTAATTACTTAAATGAAACTGTTATCTTTTCAGTTTAATGAAAGTATCAAAGATGACTAAAAATTTACAAACATTTTATGGAAACAGATGGTCTACTTCTGTAAATAAGGCTTTGAAGAGCAAAGTTCGAGAGAAAAGTATATTAGATTTTTCCACTGATCTTATTACTTATCAAAGCTTTGAAAAAAAGACTTTGAATGATTAATTCCAGTATTTTGGGGACTACTATCATAGCAAGTGTTTGATTTTCACTGGCTTTTATCTTATTTTTTGTATGTTTTTGTACCTCTCAAACACAATACTTTCATACAATTAAGAAGCATCAGATATCGAAGCAGTTATATTAATGGGAGTAAAACTTAAACATAAAAACAACCACTAAATATATGAAGAACATCTTATGTTACCCATGAGAATACGCATAAAATCATGACAGAAAGATTTTAAGTTCTTCTTTCATCTGTTATATATCAGAGAAATTAAAAAACACAGTCACCTTTACAATCTTTATAATCTTTTCCTTATACACCCACGCATTTCCTATTACTGTTCATGGAAACTGGCTAGATTTTAAATCTTGAGCACACGCTTTTTATCTGCTTTTCTCCTAGAGGCTGTTGAAAGGGACTTGTTTACTTCTTTGTCATTTACTGACCTCATAAATTTGTGTGTTAGCTTCTAATTCAGGGAAGTGTTTCTCCTTCCACTTTGAAGGACCTTCAAAGAATTCTCAGCTTTGACTTTGCAGAAGGATCATCCTAAACCTGGTGTCAGTCTAAAGGCATGAGATTATGAGACATGAGTCTTTACTGCTATGGAAATCCAGAACTGGAAGAAATTGGACACTGATGGCATGGTTATTAGTGACCAAGAGCACAGGCAAGGAGTTGATTTGGATGGAAGGCATCAGATATGCCTAATATGTGTAAATGCTTTTGTGCAGTGCTACCATGAATGTTTTTAAAGAAATAAACTGCAGGGAACAGGAGTATGGCCGCTTTTGAGGGATACTGTGGCTATCCTATTCATGGAATACATATATACAGTGCAGTATCTGAATAGCAATACTACTCATCCGCATGTCCTGAGCCACAGACACAAAAGACGGGACCGAGAGGTCTCATACTGAAGCAGCTTTTTAAGATGGGCATAGGTTTGGCAAGGCTGTTTCTCCTGATATAAAAGCTAAATGCTCTGGGACGAAGTTTAGGGACTGGAAGCGATTGACTTATTTTTAAGAAAATGCAAATTCTCAGGACATTCACATCTGAAGGATTGTAGCCTATTGCTGATCATCTCACCTCTGGAGAGTAGCGAAGCTTCTGATGCTAGTAATATACATGCAGAATGGGTCTGAGAAAGCAAAACTAAATTCACATGCCTCCAATACTGTAAATGTGTTCTCTGTGTACTACAGAAGCTTGATCTATCTCTAAGCCAACTATTTAGAGCTGAGCTGCATGTGGTAGTATCACCATGGTCTTGTTGCTGGCAGTGGAGTGTTTTTCTGGAGATTTTCTGAGGCCTACATGGCACCTTATGCTCCTCCTCACACTTCAGATTTCAGTGATGTGCTTGGATGTTCATACTGGTGCAGTGATGTCAATGAAGATGCTGAAGACTATTTGCAGTCTGGGCATGCATAGAGGGTATTGCATGGGTTGCCATGCTGCAGACATGAAGTTGCTAGCTGGGGATAATCTCACTTTAGCAGTGCTCAGAAGCATCCTAAGAGCATGGTAAATGTAATGCCTACACGTAACTGCAGCCCACATTCATTCCTTGTTCATTTTTGTCTGCTTTGCTTTGCTGCCCTGTGTTTACCTTCACCTAATCCAGTGTTGTTGACAGATTGCCAAGAATAGGCAGATCACGTTTGTTTCCAGTGGTGATGGGCCAGGTTCTTGATGAGCAGTTTTAGTCAGAACAAGAATTTTGTCCGCTGATTGGCTGTTCACAGGTGACAGGTACAGATCTATCTCTTAGTGACTAAGATGAGATATGCTATCCATTTCTGAGCTTCAAAATGATTGACTGCAGCACCAATTAGGCCACGGCATGCAGCTATATTCTGCATATGCTATTCAAGGGCAACTTGAAATACTATTAATGCTATTGAGCCTATAACTTTTAAAGTTTTAAAAATTGAATTGTAAATTTAATTTCTTTAATGCAGTAGTATTCTGTCACAGGAAGGAAAATATTTTTCAGAATGAGTTTATGTAGAGGTTTAAAGCTGCCTTGCACGTTTAATTTCGAAGTGACCTTGTTTATGCTGGGTGGGAAAAAAACATTTATTATATGTTTGTTAAACTGCATCTGCATGCTCAGCATTACAGAACTCCTGGCCTCTACATCTAAGTATAATATAGGTCTGATATGAAGATTTTCATACAGTGTTTTTGGTATTATATTAACAAATTCTATATGGAATTTGACTTATTTTGAAAAAGTAGCTCATTTTTCCTGTGTTTCGGTGACTTAATTACTACAAAAATTGTTTTATAGACTGAAAACAACACCTGAGAAACACTGAAAATATTCTGTTTAAGTAAACACCACAAAAAGAAATAAAACTCCTTCAAGGACAGTGCTGAGTTGTTGGAGCATCAGATGTGAATGTGATTAATGCTTTCTGAAACATCTTCACATAATGTACATATCTGAGGAGATCTTTTTATATTTTATCTTTCTTTTTGTCAGTGTAACTGAATCTTTTCTTTCAAATTTTGATTTATTACCTACTAGGCATATTTCATGGTGCCTTTTAGTATCACGGTGTGGTCACTATGGCAGTTTGATTTTAAAAATAAGTTTGAAACAAGCATTGCCAGTCTGAAGGTTAGCTCTAGGGGTTATGATTTAGATCAGACTTACTTAGTATTATACCATGAAAAGAAAACAAGACATGGCCTCAAACCATGACATTTAGATGGCAGTTTCAGAAACTGAAAGACTGGAACTTGGCAGGCTGGTGTGGGATTTTAATTCTGCCTGGTTTAACAAAAAGGTCACTTCATGTAAATCTAAATTTACAGTCCTATTTAAAGTTACCCGTAACTCTTAGAAGGATGTTCCTTAGAAGGAACACTTTGAGATTTTGTCAAGGGAAACTCAGGTTGGGTATTAGGAGAAGGTTGTTTACCTGTTAGGCAATTAACAGGCTGCTCAGGGCAGTGGTCACAGCCCCAAGCTGCTGGAGTTCAAGAAGCATTTTGTCAGTGTTCTCAGACAGGATTTGAATGTTGAGTGGTCTTACGTGGAGCCAGAATTTAGACTTCATGATCACTGCAGGTCCCTTCCAACTCAGGATATTCTGTGCTTCTGAGATTCTCTGTTCAGATGCAGGTTTTAGTAAAGACTGTATTCTGGATTAAAATGTGTACTTTCATTATTTTACTGTCTAACAACTTTTTTTTTTTTTTTTGCTGGGGGGGGAAAGGGGAAGAAGGCAGAAAGGAATTTTTAACCAATAAAATAAGAATTTTGGTTGTTCTTGTGGAATCGGTGTTGATCTTCAACAACATGATATGTATTTGCAAACTTATAAAGGCAAACCATCTCTATATTAGTTATGCTTCTGATTGCACCTCTTTGAGTTGAGCTTCTGGGCAAATTAATCACAAGCTGCAGTCAGATGGCATTTGTTAGCTTTGCCATTGACTGAATGAGCCAAGAGAATTTTTGATCAATGGCCTACAGCCCTCCTTTGATTGCTTGTTGGTACCTGACCTCTGGCATTTATTGGTTCCTCAAATGGTCTGACCACTTTACCTTACTGTTCTCGGAGAGTTATGGTGGCTGTCAGATCTTAGAGGTTTGCATTTCTGAAGAATAAGAAAGAAGTTTAGTTGATGGGACAGATATAAAATGTGTCTCCTTTCTGATCAGTCCAGCCATCAAATTATATTATTTATTATATTCAAAAATCTATGCTATAATGGTCTTCCTGTAGTCTCAGACTCTAGATGCTACAGCATCAGATGTTACAACAATATTCTTCCAACAATGTTGATAAACACATCAGCTAGCTCATGTTAAGGTATCAATCAATTCCTGATGCCTATAGTTAAAATTTTCTGTTCCCAGTGCCAAAAATTATGTGCAAAGCTAGCCATCATTGACTTTTTATTGCCAGCTATGGTGAAGCAGTAGCATATAGACTGAGGCAAAACAGTTGTATTAAAGGACGTTTGCCCCCTCTGGAGTTTTTCTCTTCATGAGACATCTTCCAAGCAATGCAAGAAATATTCATTCTGGAGTTATCATTTGTCTGTGTCTTCTTATACTTTACTCACAATGAAGCAGTGAATATACTGCTCTGTATTTTCTCCCTGTTTTGTCTAATACAATCATTATATTTTGAGTTAAAAGATTACCTTGTGCTAGCTCTTTCCTTTGAACACTTGATTTGTGGAGATTAGACACTCATTAAGCATTCATACCCTATGATGATGGGTGTAGCCTATACAATCAAACAGACATATTACTGGAAATGTGTGTAAGGTACAACATAAAACATAGTTAGATAGTAATTGAGTGTAAATATTTCATAGCAGAAATCAGGTGCCAAGTTTGAATGCTTCCATCCAAAGAACTGCCTGCATTTTTCAAAGTAATGTCTCTTCAACAGAACATACACAATTTAAAAATAAAATCAACTTTAATTCAGTCCTCCCATGGAATTCTCAGCTTACATATTTATGCAAATGTATCCTGCTACTAAATCAGATTACTTACTTCACAGACAACAAAAATTCATATGCTTAGAAACTTGTCACACTAATAGTACTAGATTGTAAATTACCCTCTAGTCTAAGGAAAACAAACCTGATTTAGTAGTTAGTTTTTTTTTTTCCTTCTTTTTTTCTTTTTGTGATGTGAACTAGCAATATAATTTCAAATGAAAATGCAGAGGACAGAGAAAAGATCATGTTCTAAACAACTTATAACTACCCTAAACTAATTTCCTTTTATTCTGCATTGAGACAATATTTCTGCTTGTAAACTGAGGGGAATTACAAGTAGGTGTTACGCCTTGATCTAATGTAATGTAATAGATATCTGCATCTCTCTCTTTCTCTCTCTCTCTCTCTCTCTCTTTCTCTCTCCAATTATGTTTAGTATGTTTATGAACATCTGTATATATATGCATATGTAACAATGAACAAATGACGTTAGTTGCATCTTTGGGTTCTCATAGAAATGAACTCAAACTGAAACTCTTAGTTTGATTTCTGTGACAATAACCAAGTTTAACTCAGTTTACTATAGACATGTGAACTGGTTAAGCTGCTCTTACCCTGAGATCAGCTTTAGAATACAAGTCTGTATCACATCTAAACTAAGGTGAAAATTTGTCTGAAGTCTGTAATCCAAAACATGATTTATGAGACAGGACAGATCCAAACTTATAATCACTGCTTTGAGAGTGCTACACTCAAAAAACTGGACTTCACTTCCTCATGCAAAAGCTAAGCATTTCCTAAGTACAGATGATATTTTGCAACTGTCAAGCAGATAAAATCTTTAGGTAGGAATTCTCTAAAAATTCATGTCTATTTTGGCTTGAAATTTCTCATCCCGGTAACATATTTCTGGATTTCACAGAGTCACATAATTTTAGGGGTTGAAAGGAACCCCTGGGGATCACTGAGTCCAAACTTTCTCTAAAGCAGGCTCCCTACAGCAGGTTGCAAAGGAAAGCATCCAGGAAAGTTTTGAATATCTCCAGAGCAGGAGACTCCACGCACTCTCTGGGCAGCCTGTTCCAGTTCTTCCTTGTGTTTGTATGGAAATTCCAGTATTGTAATTTTTGCATTAACACAAAGGAATTTTATAACAAAAGCCTGTAAATCAATGTTCCCATACATCTGAAAATTCTGTTGTTCTAAGCAGGAGCTTTGTGGAATTCAGTTCCTTTACAGATATATTTCTTGGGAGCATATTTTCAAAATGACTCTTTGCTCATAATAAAATTAGAGATTGCTTTGGATTTCCTTTTTATTTTTGACCCTGGCTTTATGCCAACTTAATTTTTTCTGATTGACTTTTCATAGAATGGCTTGGATTGGAAGGGACCTCGAAGTTCATCAAGTTCAAACACTCCCTGCTGCAGACAGGGTTGCCAACTGCTAGATCAAGTACTAGTTTAGGCTTCTCAGGGCCCCATCTAACCTGGCCTTGAACACCTTAAGGGACAGAGCATCCACAAACAGGCAGCTGGTTACAGCACCCCACCATCCTCTCAGTGAAAAACTTCCCCTGACATCTAATGTAAATCTTCCCTCATTAAGTTTAAAACCTCGTACTGATACTTCCTACCTGCGTAAAGAAGCTGATTTCCCTCCTGTTTATAATCTCCCTCTAAATACTGGAATACTGTAGTGAGACCTCTCCACAGCTTTCTCTTCTCCAGATTGAACAAGACCAGATCCTTCCACCTTTCTTTATATGAGATATGCTTCAGCTCTCTAATCTTCTTCAACACACCAGGCTGCAAGCACACGCTGCTGGCTCATGTTAAGCTTTTAATCTACCATGACTCCCAAGTCCTTCTCAGCAGGGCTGCTCTCTAGGATTTCTTTTCCCACCTTGTATACATATCTGGGTGCACTTTGCTTTGTTGAATCTCATTAGGTTCACATAAGCCTACCTATTGAGTTTATCAAGGTCCCTCTGGCTAGCATCCCTTTCTTCTGCCCATATCAGCTGCACCAGTCAGCTTGGTGTCATCAGCAAATTTGCTGGGGATGCATTTGATCCCATCATCTATGTCACTGATAATGATGTTAAAGAATACCTGTCCCAAAACAGACTCCTGAGGGACACTGCTCATCACTGGCCTCCATCCAGACACAGAGCCACTGACCACAACTCTCTGGCTGTGACCTTCCAACCAATTCCCTGTCCACCCTTAAATGCATGTCTCTCCAATTTAGAGATAAGGATGTGGTAGGGGACCATGTCAAAGGCATATCTTGACAGACACTGATCTGTATTGTGAAACAGAAAAGGCTTCAGTGGAAATGAGACTAGATCAGACATTTTTTTTCAACTATTTCAAAATCTAGGGTAGTTCAAAAAAAAAGAGCAAAATCTGTGTGTTTACTAACATCAGAGAATTTAAGTCCATTTCTTAAATCTCTTCCAATTCAAATATCTCTGCATAGCTTAAGCTCAACTACAGTGACTGCTGCACATCTTGTGTGAGAGTGCAGCAAGGATAAATCACTTCTTGCAAAGTGAGTCACGCTCAGACAACAAACACAGCGAGAGTCCAAAGAGTGATCAAAAGGCACTGTGTCTCAGTATAATACCACTCAGCAATTCCAGGCCACATTTAGCAGTTTAGAAATGATAATGAGAGGAGCAGAAATGCACTGAGAGTGCCAAAGACTGTCTTTACACTCTCACCACGACACAATATGCTTCTGGTGACTAGCACTATATAGTTTAATCAGGAATATTTATTGTTAGATATCAGTAGACTTATAAAAATATCATATGCTTCTGAAAAAATAAAAGAACACTTTGCTGATAGGGATTTCTGGTGGATTTGTGGGTTTCTTTGAGTGGTGGTGAGGGAAAACAGGAGTAATATCATGACCGTGACTGAATCCAGCTTGATGTTATAAAATATGACTGACTGTTCTTTCAGATCCCTGAAGGGAACTGGGCAGTTTATCTGTTTCACTAAGCAGATTAGAATACCAATAATGTTTTTATAAAATAAACTGAAATTGAATGACTTTACTATTGCATTAGAGGAGTTATTAAGCCTGTTAGGTATTGATTTATGTTCGTTGAAAAGAAATATGTTTTAAGTTTTGCACTGTTATGTAAGAAGAGCTGTGAGGACTGCAAACGATCAAAAAAAACAGAGATAAAGCAGCAGAATGTTGGTGGGAAGGTTAAATCTGTACTGCTGTACCACCAACATCCACCTCTCATGTTGTGGGCCAATATAACAAAATAAGAAGCATTGCTTTCAGAGCAGCCCTCATCATTTCTAAGCTGCTGATTTTATTTGAATACACTGAGTCTTACTGTATTCATGTCATTGAAAGAACATGTAAAGAAATTTATCTGTTTCTACTAAATTTAGTATAATGCTATCTAGAACTGAGGCACCTAAGACTAAGACGTAATACAGAGGCAAAATTTAAGAACATGTAAGCCCACTCTTAACATTAACTTGGTATTTGAGTGCTCCTAATAAAGGTAATGGCACCACCTGTTTGAAGATAAAAATTAATGTGCTCAAATAAACTGTTATACCAAAGAAAATTTAATTAAATAGTAGTGCCTAAAAGTAAGAGCTGCAAATGAATGCAAGAATAGTTTCAATTCTTAGTGTAATTATTTTTCATTGGCAACAGTTCCTGGTCCAATTGGAGGGGAACATCATATGACATAAAAGACATTGCCAACCCCACAGCTGGTGGTGCTTGCCCCACCACATCATTGATCACACCAGAAGAAGGACAGACCTCCAGAACATCATGGGATATCCAGCAGTGACTTGCTTTTCTTCCTCCTTTCCTTTTTTTCCTCTCCTTCCTTTCCTTCTCACTTCTTTTTCATCTCTTACTCAGCCATCCTTTGATAAATAAAAGCACACCTCTGCCTGATCAACACCCTGACTTCATTCCAAGTCTTAATTTGGAGGGATTAGAATGAGTAGAATGAACCGCAAGCCTCTTTGGCTTGCAACAGCTACCCCAAGCTAGAAGTAAACTACAAAGAAAAATTATAGTTGTGTTTACATTTCTGTGTTTGAACCATAATGTAACAGATAGGAATTAATGTAACGTAATTCAGAATGACTCAGTGTTATGCAACCAAGAATAAAAGAACAAACTTAGAGGAGCTCGAGTCATTCTTCACTTTTACTGTGCCTCATGTTCAGTTTTACTGGATTCATCATTATCTTCTAACCTCTACTTCTAAATATTTTCTTCTGTTTCCTGTTCCACTGCCCTAAAAAATTTAGACTCATGATTTAGACTACTATCAGTCAGAACATTTCATTTACAAGCAGCAGAGATACCGTGTGTGTTACTCCTTATATTTGGAATGATATCACCATAAAACTACCTTTTCTGTATTTTTCAATATCTGATTCAGCTGTGAATTGTATAAAAAAAAGTAATTAAACATGCATTTCATGTGACAGACTGACACATTACACTTTCCTCAATTGATAGTGGACAAATTAAATTTTTATATTGAAAACTTCTTCACAAGGAAAAACAAGCAGAACTGAATATTTGAACAAGTAATTTCACAGGGTCTACATGATTTTGGAACTTCAGGAGAGTATGTATGTGTGCAGTCATTGGTTGTACAGATGTTGGGTAAAATATTTTAGCAGGGTATTGCCTTCACTATTTGAAGGTAATAAATTGAATTCTCAAATGAAGTCTTTCAAATTAGTGTGAAATAGGTTTTTTTCTTCACCTGCAGATGGAGAAATGTCATGCTCTGCCTGTGCTATAATTCTGTTTATTGATTATGAGAAATGAGAAGATATCTCCTCCTTATAAATTCAGATTTTGCATTTTTCAACTTTGCATTCTTTCCCCAACTAAATTCTTGAGAAAAGCCCTCTCAACCCTGCTGCTATGTTATTTGATTTATTAATTATCAGCTTTTCTCCTTCAGCCTCCATGTTTTCTTTGTGAAATTTTTCCAATAACAGAAGTCAAAGGTTCTTGCACTGTTAAGATGTTCTCCTGCAATTCTTCTGTTTAGTTTCCCATATTTTTCTTACAGGAGTCTCTCCTGTATTTATCATTTAGAAAGTTTACCAAAATTACAAATTAGGAAAGATAAGTACTGTATCTCTCAGTAAGAACCCTGAAATATCTGTGAACATGAAAGAACTTTTTCTTCACAAGTCAAGTCTGTTTTATAAATGTATCTTTATGGTAAGCATTTGTAGAGATTTATTTCTTAAGAATACTTTCATCCTGAGCTGCTTTCAAATTTTGTGACATTGACTATGAGTATTTTTTGAAAATTTTTGAAATAGCTTTACTAGGACACTGCAACCGTAATATATTATTAGTAATTATAATCATAATGCTGAGAATATTTCTTTTTTATATGTGCTAATTTCTCAAATTATAATATTAATTATAATTAAAATAAACACAATCAACATACATTGATCTCAGGTACTGAGATCCTGCTACAGGCTAGTGAATTTTGTAAAATGAATTGAAAAGTTATTGTCTGAGATTATTAATAGACAAAGTTACCGTTCATTTAATACCAATGTAATATACTTGGAATTTGGTCAGCATCACATTAATGACTGTTAATTGTGACTTATTGTTGTGACTTGTGTGTTAAGTGAGTTGTTAATACAATTAGCAAAGAGAGAAAAGGATATAGAAAAATGTTGACAACATTATCCTTTGGTTTCTTTTTCATTCCAACTTCTGTAGAAATCATCATAAGATTGCCTGGCGCTTTTAAACATACGGAACTTCCCCTATGCTGATTAACTGGACTAATATGCTATGCACTGCATTATGGCATTACTCATTTTATTTTAGCACCTTTAGTAATAGCTGCACCAACCGATGGCCAATGTTTCATCAGAAAAATTGTGTGATTTTTTTGCTTTTTTGCTCTGTTTTGTTTGTTTGTTAATTTGCTTTTATGGATATATATGTAAACTAGTTCTGTACTCTTGACAAATATACTACTGCACAGACTGTATCCAGCTTCTTCCAGCTATGTCATTTCAGTTCTACAAAATCTAGAAACACTGAACAGAGAAAAACAGACTGAAATTTTTGTTCATCAAATGAGTTCTACCAATTTTCAGCCCTAAATATGGCAAAACTCCTGTAAGCAAAAATAATAATGTGTGGACAGGTTACTAAATGTTTTGCTTTAGGTTAGAATAGGTTTGTATAAACTACCCTAATCCTACTTCGTTCTAGCATCTAAGTTTTTAACTTTTCAATTGCAGTTGAAACTGCTGGCAAGTACAATATGTTTGTATTCATACACCTGTGTGATTTTCTTACAAGTGAATAAAAGATCATAAAGCTGCTTATTGTATATGAAATCCCTAATTACTAATTTTCTTTGTGGTGTAAAATCTTAAAAGCCAAAATCTCTAGACTGCAAATATAAAGCTTTATAAAGCTTTTTAAATAAAACAATTGATGAAAAACAAAACAAACAAACAAAAAAAACACAATATCCTTCCACATCAATAATTGATGTCTCATGTAGGCCTATTTATAAGTTAGAAATCATAGTTCTTGTGCCAGATTTCTTGCATACATTGCCAGTATGTAGCAGTATGCACCTTTTCGGAGAAAGCTACACAGGTTCATAGGCAAATAAATATAGATAGAATAAACTGCATAGATAGTACATACATATGTAGTATGCTGTGGAGAACAGAATAACTTAAAACAGCATCACTGCCTGTATGTGAACAAGAATCTGAAGAAAGTAAGCTGGTACTACATTACAGCTTTCTAACAAGGAATTTCAGGCAAGGTTTCATCTGGAAGGTTACTCAAGCATAAATATTCATGTAGGGTATGTTTGAGTGTAGATAAGTAAATATGTACTCTCAGACTTTTAGTCTATAACCTTCTGATCCTGCTCAGGAAAAATTCCGTAACTATCTGTAAAGAAGTTATTTTGGCAAATTCAACCTGCTCTTGTACTTCAAAAACTTTACTGAGAATTTTACCTTCCATTCCTCCATTGTTTAAAGCTAATGATATTTCATATCTTATGGATAGACAGCATCCAGGGGAAAGAATATGCTCTTTTATATATCTTCTGCAGTTTGGAACTTCAAGTAATCTAGAAAAGCATTGAACAGAAGAGACTTGGTGTTGTGACCTTCTGAGTGAAGTACTTGTCACTGAAATGTTTCACATTCTGTAGCGGAAGATTTTGAGTGGGATTTTATGTTAAATGGCCAGGGAATTGAATGTCAGTCTGTCTTTCTCCCTAATATGGCTGGGTAGAAAGCCAGACTGCTTCTTTCTCTCTCTCGTTGTGCTGTGTCATTTTGCTTCTCCTCTGCAGAGCGGCTGAGATTCAAGAAACAAAGTGAAAAGAGAATAACTAATGACTGGAAATAGAAGAGAGTTTAGAATCTCCTAAAGTTAAAACAGGACTCAAAGAGAGCACTCCAATCCTGTGCATGATTGCTTTAATGAAATTAGCAGCACCATTTCATGAATGAGTGGCAGCCAGAAGATTGTGCAAAACTGTCTTTGTTTATCAGGCATGCATTAGCTACTTCCTTACAACTAGATGCATTTGCATACCTTCAAACACTGAAGTTAGGCTGCTCAGACAATTCTCAGGCAGACAGGTAAGGCTTTACTGGCTCAAGAATAAGGTGACTTCAAATAACTGGATTTTCCAGGTGGACTTTTTGCACTTCTGCAACATAATTTCATCTAAATTTTGTTTTAAGCATGGAATATAGTGCCCTGAATCTCACGTCTCATATGCCTTAAGGTATGTCCTTGCCAACTCAGGCCCTGTCTCAGATCATTTTGGTTTCAAATAAATCAGGGCATAAAATTCTTTTCTTGTTGATGAGAAAGACCTTTTTATTATTATTATTATTATTATTATTATTGTTATTATTATTATTATTAAATTCAGGACAACTTAAATAAAGTTAAGGTGAAATTTTGTTCCTAATAATGTCATAACCCTCATAATTCAACATAAAATATTTTCTTGAATTAATTATTTGTATTCATGTAGTTCACGAATTATCTTCCTTAGATTCTAAGAGAAACACTGGCAAGCTGTAGAATCTAGTACAGGGAAAGAAACAAGTGTCTTATTCTGATGCCAAACCACAAACTCTTTTTTGTTTTCAAAACCTATTTCATTTCACAGAAAGGAAAAGAAGATCACCGTGTGCCTACAATTTCCTCTCTACTTTTCTCATGCAGCTAAAAGAGAAGCAAAATCACTACCACAAAAGGCTAAAATAGATGGCTGCTGATCTTGATGCCAAGGTTTTGGGGCCAACAGATGCACTGGTCATGCTGTACAAGCCTAGGGCATGGGGCTGCTCACATCCAATGGCCAAAGTGTAGACTGTCATGAAGTGCTTGACCACATGGGTCACCAGAGCATTTGATACTGATGGTGGAATTAAAGAAAAACAAAAACAAAAACAAAACAACAACAAAAAAAAAAAAAAACAACAAAGCTTGAATAAGGTTACCCCTGCATTATGAAAGAAACATAACTACATAATGATAGAGCTAAAGTGTCTTTGGTGCATCCCTGAGTGCTCCTGTTCAAACTAGAGTCAAGCATTGCCCAAACCCCTTTCCCTCTCCAGGCTCCCCTTGAGAAGCAGTCTCATGCAACAACTCGTGCTGTTGTTGATCTGCATTTCTGTTCTCCGGGTCTCTTTCACTGCTGCGGTCCAGTGGTTGCTGCAGCTGTCATGGTAACTGTAGCAATACCCTAAATTGCTGCTCTCTGGCATTGAAACTGCTAGTGTTTTGGTCTCTGGTTGTCCCCACTGAGCTGTCTGCTCTCTGTCTTCCTCTGTTCCCTTCTACCACTGTGTTTTTGATATATGATGAAGTGAAAGTGGGAGTTAATTGCAAACTGTGAGTGAAAAGGGAAAGTTCACTTTGCCAGCTACAGTGTTATTCACTTGGCCACAGTGTTATTTACTGAGCTTTGAATCTTATATGTGGTGGGAAAATTTTCCTCTAAAAGTAGTTTCATAGCCCTGTACTGTCTATGAATATATTATGTATTTGACCTGCATATCTGACCGCAATATCTATGCCTGATTCAATTTCCCCTTCCCTCAGAGGGTAAGTGTGAACCAGAGACTTGAGGCTTCAGGAACACCTGAATTTAAGAAATTGATAAGCACAAAAGTACTTAAGAGAATATTATTCAAGTTAATCCAGTGTACTGTAAAGTCCTGGATAATCAACAAGCATCATCTGAAAACTTGTAACTTTGAAACAAGTATTTCAGTTGTTTCTAGGAAAGTAAAAGACTATCACTTCAGCCTATGAGATTTTCAAGTCAAAATCTGATTTCATTCCCTTCCTAGGCTGTAGATGAAAACCAGAACTGTAAGCAATGCTTGAGTCCCAGTGTGTAAACTTCTCTTGTCTTCTATCTATTCCTCTCTTTTATAATGCACTAACTAGTGTGTACTGCCTTGGCTTGCTCTGTATTACCCTACCAGATTAAGTATCAGAGAAGCATTCAGTGCCTAAATTTACCAGCCTAACTATATCCTGATTAGCAAACTGCTAAACCTGCTGGAAGTCTGTATGGTTCCTGACTGCCTGAAACTTCTCAGTGAGATGGAAAATGTAGGGAAAGAACAGCATAAGAGGTGGGAAGATCCCAAAGAGGTTAAACGTACTCAACTGGAAGAATCTGTAGAACATCACCTTAACTTTCTTAAAATCTATTAACTCTAGAGTACACATGATGGCTCCTCCACTGAATATTTTTCCATTGATTATAGAATTAGGGCTAAGAGGACGGTCAAAAGCAATTAGATTTATGCTGAAGAAGACTTTTCCTCAGTGACTGCTCTGTAATGCTATCGTCATCTTCTTTTGCTGTTCACCACAAACAACTTTGTTGCTCAGGTTTCAGTGCTCAGCAAGTGAGAGGGAGTGGGAGAATGAAGAGATGAACAGAGGCAGATGGAAAGCCAGAAGTGTCTAGGATTTCTTCTATGGAAGAGATTTCGGTGACCTCATTGAGTAATTTCTCTTGTGTGATGAACTGATGTATTTTCCTAGATGGGATATAGTACAGCAATAGCAAACCAAAAAGTTGTGGATACACACCTCTCCATAATTCATGCGTAACTGGGACATTACAGTCTTCAGATTTATTAATTTTCCTATTGGAAACTTGTATATCTAACTTAATGGCTTCTATCTGCTTCTTCTTTGATGGAGCTTTGATGGAGCCCCAGTTCCAGAATCCTTTGCCAAGCAGTCGGGTTGCCTTCAAGCTGTGGGCTTCAAGGCTGTGACACAATGGTCAGTAGCTCTGCTTGCCTTCGTGCAGATTTGGACATTTTGAGATTTGTTTTTTGAACTGTCTTTCTCATGTCACACCTATCTGAAATTATGATCATTTATATTTTCCTGTTTTTCTCTTACTCTTTTTTTTTTCTCTTTTTTTTCTTTATTTCTTAAATGTTTCCTCTTTTTATATCTGTAATGATTCAGACCTTCTCCTTTGAGGGCATGTCCCACTGGCTCTCATTTTTCCCACAGCAGACATTAAGGGCAGGATCCAATTAAGGTATTTTTAAGTCCTTCTAGTGTTGCCTTCAGTGATTAAGATTGTCTCTGTAAATTTACCCATTTAATGTTGTCCTAGTTTTGGTAACAAGAATTTTTCCCAAGGTTTTAAAAGATTTCTTGGTCTTCCTCTTGGCAATAACTAACACAATATTCTCGTAGCTTAGAGCTGCCTATTAAGCTACTCCTTATTCTTTGAAAGTGAAGCTGTTAATCCTGCATTTAGAAGAGGGTTATAAGGTGTATTGAAGTCTGTAAAGCAATACTCTGCACAAACTCTTCTAGATAGTATGCATATAAATTTCTTTTCAGCATTACAGGCTTGTATTTTAGTGAAATATGGAACTTCTTTGAAAATTACATGAGAAACGTAGAAGACATTCTGTCCGGAAATATTTACTCAAGTGTTTAGAACATTTCAAATTTGTCACAGTGTTCTGTAATCTATTTAATTTAATTATGCTCGTAAGAAACACAAGCTGTGGGTAGAGTTAGGTTTCTTGTTGATCAAGAGAGAAGAAAGGCATTCTTGCCTCTCCCATGAAGGGAGCCTCCAATGAGGTTTCAAACTGAAAACTGCCTGGACATCTAAAAACTTCCATAGCATTGAGATCTGAGAACAGTCCAGAGAGCAAGAATTGGGTTAGGCAGTAATTAGTGTTGCATCTTACTGGGAGGCAATTCTGATTATTCCTAATCAGAAGGCCAAAGGAGTGGAGAATTTCTTTTGGCAGCAGAAAATGTCTTTGATGAAGGAGTCTGGATGGACAGTGACAAAAGCTGCAGCTTGCTCCTGAAATGAAGGTACTTACATCAGTTAATTTCCAATAACAATATTTCTATGACAAGATTTGGGGTATTATGATGGCTGTGCCTATGCCAATAAGAGTTGCAAATGTGTTTTTGTTATGCTACCTCCATAATACAGATTTGCATTTCAAATATTCAATGAAAGCTCACAGTGACAGTAAATATGCAAATAAAATGTGAGTATTCAAAAACTAACTTAGTACTAAAAGGTTATTCTTGCAGTATTATCAAATTCAAATTTATTTGTATCAACATGCAATATAGAAGCATCTTTTTGCAAACTCTTTTGCAAAACAGTTTCTTGACTTACTCTCTCTTGACTTTATAATTAGAGAGAGAATCTCATTATAACAACACTGTAGTGATGTCCTGTTCATCTATTTACATATACTGTGGATTTTCCTGATACCTTGTGCTTTGAATTTAGTCTATTCCTTATGAGGCTTTGGTATTTTGTGAGCACAAGTATCTTAAAATATACCTCAAGAAACAGATTGCATCTACATTACAATAATTTAGTTTTTGGACTGTCCATTCTCTTATTGTCATAAATTGACTGATTACTAGGCTGAGATGTAAATGAACTTTATATCACATGCAACTAAAATAAGTGTTGCTTAGCCACTGATAGGGAAATTAAATACCTTGTTCAAAATGAACTGCACCAAGGGAGAAAAGATGCAGATGAGCCTCAAACGGACAGGATGACATGGAAATCAGGATGTGGGCTAGCAGAGTAAAGAGAATAGACAGGAGCAAATTAATGAATGAGAGAAAAATTCTTTCTCTACTTAGGTTGCATCTTTAGTCTCTGTGAATAATCTGCATGTGACTTTTTGATCAGAAGCTATCTTAAAATTTGTGGAAACTCTTCAAGCTGTGGAACAAATGCACAATCCCCTATACTGAGACAACTGAAACTACATAAAACAAGTCAGGATTCGCTGCCCACGTGATGTTGGTATTCTCTGTGCTTGAATCATCAGTGTGAAATATTGGATTTCACACTTGCAAGCACCAGTGATTGTTTCCAATGCTACCTTTTAAACCAGGCTTTGTGTATCTGCTGTCTAGAGGTGAACTGAGGACAGGTCTGAACAGGGTGTTATTTAGTACAGTGGTGCATGGGGAATATGTGTTAAATCTGTTCAGGTGTTGAGGTGATACCCTCTCACCACAAGAGTTTTGCTCTGTTTAAATCACTTGGGAGGCTCAGCAGAGACTGTTCAACAATGTCTAACTTTTATATTTGTGCCAGCAGAAATATTCCTGTTCTATGAAACAGGATCTCCTGCTCTGTTCTTAAGATACTACCTTCCAGATTTGATGATGATGGAGTTGAAAGATGAAAGTTGAAGGAGGGAAGATTTAGGTTGGATGTTAGGGGGAAGTTCTATACAAGGAGAGTGGTTAGGCCCTGGAACGGGCTGCCCAGGGAGGTTGTGGATGCCCCGTCCTTGGACGTGTTCAAGGCCGGGTTGGATGGGGTCCTGGGCAACCTGATCTGAATGTGTGTGTTTGGTGGCCCTGCTAGGCAGGGGGGTTGGAACTACATGATCCTTGAGGTCCCTTCCAACCCGGGTGATTCTGTGATTCTGTGATTCTGTGAAAGATGAGCACTGTCACAATAAGGATTTTCACTAGATGCAAAGAGAAGTACCTTTGTGTGCGCATTTCTGTGGTGACCAGAACTGAAATAAAGGATTTGGACAGATTTGTTATAACTGCAAAGGCATTGCAAAGGATGTGTGACTGCAAACGATAAAAAATAATTTGTTTTTTTTTTTTTTTTTAGATATCTGTCTGGATAATAATCCAAGGATTGAGGAAAGCCATTGATGCTCACCACCACTGTGGGACATCACAGCATCTGCAGACTACAACGTGTACTCTCAGAAGGAAAAAAGAAGGAAGGACACAAATTGTCTAATAAGTTTACTACTACGTGATGGAGAACCAGTGCAATGCAAAAAAAAAACAAAAAACAAAAAACAAAACCTGAGGTAGCTCCATTATCTAAAATAAATATTTTCCACTGTATTTCTTTAATTTTCTTCTTGCTGACTATTCCCAAAGTAAACATTTCCTCATATACTGCATCAAAACGCAGTTTGAAGGAAGCAGTACGCAAGGAACAGTTACCTCTTTAATGTTTTCCAAGGCAGAAAGTAACCTTTCCAGATACCTGTGTAGTAGTATAACACTGGTGCAGGAGAGGCAAGGGGATGAACATGAATTTTATTCTGTAACACTGTACAGAACTAACTCTTGAGCTGACCTGCTGACAGTCTGTCAGCTATGTTCTGACAGGATAAACCATCATGTTGTAGTTCAGAAGTCTTGGCTTTGGTTCAATAAAAGTATTGTAGCTGAACCTTCTCATCTGCCCTGGAGTGTCAGATACTTCTCCGACAAGCAGCAAAGAGCTGTCCACAGCTCTGCATTGGCCAATTGCTCCTGTTCCAAAACTGAGTTGAAATGCCATAAAAGCTGTCACTGGGGTCCTCTTAGGCTCTGTTCCAAATAAAATATTTTATGTCTTCTTTCATCGGTCCGCATTACTTCAGGAAAATCAGGTTGTATTCCTCTCTTGTGGAGATGAAGACAGTGACAGTTCAGTTGCTCTGACTGCCAGCCAGATGGCTCAAAATACATATAAAACATAAGAATTTTAAAAAGCTGTCACTTTTTTAAGGTCAGTTTTACTGTTTAATATAAAAAGTAGTCTTGCATTATTCACTTTTCCTCTGCAAAGTATCAGCTGCAGACTATTTACTACTATTGTCTTGAAGTTATCACAGTAGAAAAGGGAATAATTGCCTTCTCTATCAGATTTCTTTTTTTTTTTTTTTTTTTTTTTTTTTAATTAGAACCATACTACGTTGCAGATCAGCAGAGTTGTTTTTCAGCACGCAAGTATCCATTGTGGTGCCTCATTTTACAGCCGGTGTTTTGGACCTCTCAACTTGAGTGTGTCTGCAGATAATAGCTAAAGGAAACTCCAGTCTATTTAGAAGAAAATCCTATTTGATATTTTTCTGTTGACACCAACTTGTATGACTACAGTAGCTGTGACATTAAAAAAAAAGCCTTAATACTGACACAACACCATGTTAAATCAATATTACACTTCTAGATGGAAAGATCATTGATCAGGATTGCCTAATGAGAGATTTAAGACTGATTTTGAAGTCCAGGACAATCTTGTTTTGCATTGGCATATTCTGAGATTGAAAAGAAGCTCAGGCTATGGTCCCATATGTCTCGATCTATTTTGCACACTGATAAATATGCAGTATTAATTGACTGCTTCTCAATCCCTGGAAAATTTATGGCATCTTTTTTTGTTGTTGTTAGAGTCAATTTATGTAGCACTTTGCAGTTTTAGTTAAGTAAGTGGTGAATGTCTGTGTATGTTTTTGATAAAACAATATTACAGAATATTAGTCCCAAGGCATATTTCTTGCATAGCTAAGAGCAGACAAGGCAAGAGCTGAATTACTGGTATGTGATAGCAAGTACCTGTGATGCATTTGGATGTCACTTTTCTTAGAAATTCTGAAACCTCTGTATCTCTTTCAGAAGGGAAAGAGAGAGCCAGAGGAGTGAATAAAAGGGGTATTTTTCTTCAAAGTCGAAAATTTAGACTTTATGCTCAGTTTGCTGTGTGGTGTTACCACAAGATGCTTTTGTCATGATTCTCCTTTTAGAGTTCTCAGACTGCATTATTCTGCTGTGAGTAGAAGAAATCAGGGGAAAAAAAATTCTTCTCTCTTTTTCCCCTTTCCTTTTCAACTAAAAACATTATCTGTCATTTGAAGCAGAGTTGGTGATGGAAATGAAACTGTTTTTGGCCATTCTGCTACAGAGCAATCCTTGTTTCTGGGATATGTTTTGTAAAAAATGAATCCTTCCAGAAATTGCCTCTTGTCCTGTTAGTGAACACTAGTGACCAAAGCCTGGCTCCACTTTTTTTGTATCTTCCTTTCAGGCATTTATAGACATTGATCAGATTCCCCCTCTGAGCCTTCTCATCTCTAGTCCGTGCAGTCCCAGCTCTCTCAACCTTTCCTCACAGAAGAGCTACACGAGACCCTTCATCTTGCTTGCTCTTTGCTGGACTCTCTGTACCTTCAGGTATCCATTGTAGCGGGGAGCCCAGATGAACAGAGGAGAAGGATCACCACTCAGCCTGCTGGCAACACTTGGCTTAATACAGCCAAGAATACCATTAACCTTCTCAGTGGTGAGGGTATGCTGCTGACTCAAGTTGAAATTGATGTCCACAAGGACCCCATATCCTTTTCTGCAAAGTTGCTTTCCAGCTGGGCAGCCCCTAGACTGTATTTGTGCTTAGAGTTGTGCCTCTCCAGGTGGGCTCCTGTTCTTCCACACGTAAAGGTTTCTGGGGAAAATGATCAAAATATTTCTCTTTGCATCCTGTCATAACACAAGAATAAGGGAAAATTCACTGAAACTGACAGGTTTGAAACAAGCTGCTTTAGCCCAGTTCATAGTTAAACTGTAACTCTCATTGTAATAATGTCATAATAGACACTTTTTTTCAGCCATGAATATTGTTATCTATATAAACTATTTTTGAAAGAGTATCTTTGAAAAAGACATGTCTTTATGCTTTGGGACACAGGTGAAACCCTTAGCAAATGAGACTTACAACCTTTTCTCCTCTACTAGTTATGTTAGATGACTATTTCTGGGTTTTTGCACTTTATGCTTTTCTGGTGTGGTGCTTCCGGTCCATTTTTCATTAGAACTCCATTAACTATTCTGATGGCCACACTATATTTTTGCAATGAAAGAAATGTCCAGAAGTTTATCTGAGTTTCTGAATATCTGACAAGACTAGGGATCGATATGAACTTGGTATCTTACAATGAAGACCTCAAAACTGTGTTGAATGAGAAAGCCATAGTACAGAAAATGAATGCTATTTACTATATTCTATTTTCTAGTCCGTTTCTCTGGACTGAAACAGAACAAAATCAAACCTAATAAAAACCTAATGCAGCAAACTAGAAGCAATCACTTGTCCACTGCATGCAGCAGACTAGCAGAAGAAAACAAATCATGATCTCTAAATTAGTGTTGACCTATGCCAGTTGGTCTAGAGTACACAGTGAAAGGACACAAACAAGTAGCAGATGTGACGTGGAAGCAGAAAAATTGTCGCTGTATGAACTCTAGTGTGGCACCACGTTGTCACGGGAATGCTGCTTCTGAGCCACCATCATTCCTGTAGGGCTAACATATAGTGAGAAACTTTGATATGTCCTTCAGCCATAGTGTATGCTCTAAGAAATAAAAATGATATGTAGGGAGCAGTGAACCCTCCACTGTCTATGACTGTAGTTATTTCAGCTGGATTACTGAGGCTGACACTGGTTGAAGACACGTAAGTGTTCTTTCCATTTTTGTTTCTTCATGAAGGAGAGGAAAGCTTTATTCATTAACTGATTTAGAGACTTGAGATCATGAATATCTGAAACCAACGCCATCTAATTATGGCGTTGTCTTTTAGAAGAACATTATCCACAGAGTTTTCACACGTTTAAATGCTGACAGTGAGTCTGACAGTAGCACATCTTGAGTAGCTCTTCCAAATTCCAATTCAGTGTGCAAGACAATATCTGGTGCCTCCTAGGGGGGCCTGTGTCTTCATAGGACAAGTTTAAGGGTCTTTGGAAGGTGCTCAGATAATGTGATGATACTTAAATAGATGGACATAGTATATTTCATCCAGTAAAATGACAGTAGAGATTTCAGTATTCAGAATGTAATTATCAGAACTGGAATTTGGCCAGGACATTGACTGAGTTAGTGGTCTTATTTTACTGAAGTACAGTGAGATGTCTGTTTATCTAAAGATGCTTATATCTCTTATGGCAAAAGTAATGTGTAGTATTGCTGTACTGAGTAGTTTACATGCAAGGCAACATTTGTATTAACACTTTCTTGAAACTCATGTGCTGTCACCTCCTTGATGTTGCATGACAGCACAGTGAAAGCTTGGTGGGGAGGTAAGTGGCATCTATGCTATTTCTCATTTTTATCAGTAAAGTACAATGCTTCTTGAATTTCTTTAGGTGTTTAGATTTGCCCTGGAGATTTACTGAAGAAATATGTTAATATAGCTTGTGTAGGTCTTTGAAAAAGCTTCCAAAGAACAATCAGATATTCTCATTTATCTGGGGACTCCTGCTTTTTTTAAAGGATGATAAAACTGCATCAACTACAGTTAGGAAGCTTAGCATGTTTAAATTCCCTCTTACTAAGGAAATCTTTCCAATTGTGAACTAAAGAGAATGTGCAGCACATTAATATTAATATACCCTCTAGCTCTATTTGAGCAGGGATTGTTCCATTCATTAAATGTACTCTGTTCACCCACACTCACTTAATACTCTTGCATTTGTTTCTGTTTCTCTTGTACTGGCTGTGAAGAATGAGTAAGAAGCTATAAAGAGCCAGCAGGGATAGAGTTGAGCAGGGATGAGAGGACTTCCCTCCACCTCTTGTTTACTTTCCTGCAAGACAGAAATTTGTTTGTAATGTCTGCAAGCAGTGTGGTTTCCCCTAATACATAAACAGCAAGATAGCACAACTCAAACCTATTTTCTCATATTGCATGCCTAGGTACTTTGGAAAGAAAATAGATAAACAAGTAAATACAGAATAACTTCAAACCTGCTTGCAGATCTTATATTCATCAGGTCTTTTAAGGTTGATGCAGTGAGGAGCTCCAGTTCACCAAGAGAGAGATGCAAACACTTTGAAGTGATCTGTCTGAATCTGTCAGACACCTGGAGGTCAGGGGGTTAGGCTGTTTTTCTGCCTTAAAAGTTTTGAATCTTAAGGAGCCTGCTAGAAGGTTTGATGCACAGTGCCAGTTGCTATCCCCTTCACGGCCCTCTTCTTTTGTGTGATCCAGTGTGTAAGAACTACACTATCAGTTAATGCAGATTTTGCATTTCTCCCCATGGAATGGCTGCAAATTGTGAGATTTAATGTTGCTTTTGTGTGCATCACTATGTCAATTTTTTCTTCTGCTGTTTCTTAGTTGCATCCTTTCCTTAATTTTCTTAATTTTTCTTGTTGATCATGTTCCCCCCCACACTGGAGTGGGTACCTTCTTCTTGTCTTCATATGCCAAACGCCTGCTATCTCTGCTTTCAGATATTATTTTAAACAGAAATGAGCATTTTTATGCTTATAAAAACTTTCTGTTCTCTGTATAACTGTTCTGTGCTTTTGTTACACAGGACTCACTGCTCCAGAGGCTGAGTAGAGCACATCACACAGAGGTTAGAACAAGAAGTAGAGTTTATGAGATTGGATTTGAAAGGAAAATAAGAATTTGAAGGGTATTTTCATTGAAAAATGAAATCAGCAGATACTGGTTTAGATTGTGGGGGGAGTGGTGAGGGACAGCAACCCAGCAATGTGGTGTAATTATTGATCTGAGGACACTTACCTTAGGAACTTAGTATTATATCTTTGATTAAAGAACTACCTACAAGGGAAATCACTAGATATTTACTGAAGTTCATGAATTTCAGTATGCTATTTATTTCAGATTAGACATAAGTGGTAAAGGTCAAAACAATTTAATAATGAATTTCAGTACGTTAAATTTTTGTTTTGATAAAAGGGAGGTAAATGCTTTCTTGTTCTCTTTTCCTCAAAAAAGAACTGCATCTTAGAAGGCCAAAACAGTTTGTATCCTAGTTCTTTTTTGCTACTCAGATGGGTACAAAACCTTTTTCTTTGAAGCAGTGAAATGTAGAAATAAGCCTGACGACTGGCACTGTGCTTCTGCTGTTAATGCTCATTGCCTGTTGTGCTGCTTCCAACATGCTCCCCACAGCATCCTTCTCTTCTCTGTTTTATGCCTACAGATTATGGTCTTCCAACAGTGTTTCTTACTTGAATCCCTTTTTGGTCCTCAGCTGGAAGGAGGCCTTGTGAAATTTTCATCTGTGAGGAGCAGAGAGTGGGAACCTAGATGTAAACTGTCTGAATTAATTCCAGTTTACAGGTTATAAGGTACATCTAAATATGGATTTCTGCTTTTAAGACTTACAAACTAATCTAATAATTAAAAAAAAAAAAGATTGCTACTTTTTAGATTTTTTTTTCTAATGAGAAAATGGTTAATTTTGTAATATTTGTAATAGTTTGCATGTTTCAGTCATACATTATGTTACCCTTGATGAAAAAGCCGTTTCTTAGTATATTAAATTATTTTTTTCCAGCCTCAAAAACAAAATAAATCCTCTTGAGACATCCTTTTGAATCTTTGAAGGAACATATTTTAGAAATCACGTAAATGAGTTGTAGTAGTGAACAATTTGAGTGACGCAGCAAAATTAGAAATAAAGGGTGACTTATTCAAGAACAAGTACTGAAATATGGCCTCTGTACTTTAGCATCTTTTTTCTCTTGGTTACCTCTTCCTGCCCACAAAGTATCAAGCAAGCAATGAGTGATTGCTGGTAGTAGTAATATTGTCATGCTTCAGTTAATCTTATTTCTTGCCCTTTTTCTACCTTTAGAACTTAATAAACTGAAGTCCCACCAGGAAATTTGTATTCTTAAGACTATGAGTGCCAATATGTGGAGCACACTGTCTATATTCTGTAGTCTTTGTCATTTCATCATTAAAAAATAATTAAATTAAAAAAAAAAAAAGAAAAAAAAAAAAAAGGAAAGAGAGAGATAGGCTTGCATTTACTGAGAAGACCGTTTCTTAAATTTTTATTAACACCAACATATCTTCACAAGATCTGCTTGCATTTATTTCTAATTCTCCTCCAAGCTAAGTTGGAGAGCAAAAGTTTAAACCAGTCTGTTTTCAAATTGTACTTTATTGCTATAAATAATTTACAGTTTTATTGTATTATTTATTTAAAAAATCTCAGCTAATAAAAAATTTTATTGAATGTCTGTTTGGATTTCTGCCAGCCTAGTTACACAATACATTATGATGAAAATGTAGCTATTAATTTTCTTATTTACTCCTGCTAGAACAGGTGATATAGAACCAGGTTTAATTGTTGAATGCGACAGCCCTTTCCTGAAATTAAAGAGAGAATTAATTGTTATTTGAT
Organism: Centrocercus urophasianus; assembly: GCF_019232065.1. Classification (NCBI taxonomy): domain Eukaryota; kingdom Metazoa; phylum Chordata; class Aves; order Galliformes; family Phasianidae; genus Centrocercus; species Centrocercus urophasianus. The sequence continues at coordinate 42,539,043 of NW_024884142.1, forward strand.
ACCTTTTTCTGTCTTTTGTATCCTTGGGATTGTGAACAGATGGAAAAAAATGATTTACATTTGCTTCTCTTTTCTGATTTAGCTTCTATCTAACTTTGTGATGCTTCTTCTGATCCTTGAGATATTGAACTTTCTTGAGATGATAAGCAGATTTCATAATTCTGTACTTCTGTTGAATGGTCTTTTGCTGCAATAATTTAATGTTTGTTAACTACCTGTAGAGAGAAGACAGCTTGTAGTCAAAATGCTACAAGCCTGAAACAGTGATTGAGCACCTGGTGGGAAGACAGGGACAGTTCAGGGGAGCTCAGGTGCATGCAGTGTACCTGACTGATAGAAGGGGTGGAGCCGGGATCCACCCCTTCCCAGTCCTCATTTAAGGATTTGCAGGTAGAAACTAGGCTATCTTGCTGGTGATCTCTCCCTACCTGAGACCTTCTAAGGGTAAGCAGGGTTTGTTGGTCGGTTCTATGGCTGCTGTGTTTGAGTATATCCCTACTTGCTGCCTCCTAGGATTTGCTGCCCTGCTGTTATTGCTGTTTCCATTGTTTTCCATTATGTTATAGTGTTCTACTGCTTCATTTTCTCCTGAAGGCAATCAATAGACTTTTTATTTTCTTAAGAAGCCTAGGAGATTATGAGTCCAAAGAAAGAACAGCAGGGCATCAAATTTGGTGTGATGGTGAGCAGTAGCTATTCTCTGTGAATATCGAGACATCCTTATTTAGTACTTCCTCCCAGGAGATGACAAGAAAATAAAACTTTATCTTCATCATCATGTTCAACAATCTTGAAAATGCTTTCAAACTTTTCAATTTGTTTCTTAATCCAGTTTGTCTTAAAAGTATCTTTACTGTTCCAATCTGCCTTCAGGTGTGTCTTTCACTGCAGTTAAAAATGGTGGCTCTAGAAATACTGTCTGCTTATTATGGTAGATGATAGTGTAGCTTTAAGTTATAGTGATCTCACCTAGTCTTTCCTGTGCACTATTTCAGGTTATATTTAATAACACTTTTCTATTCCCAGTTAAGTGGGTCAGGTTGATTTTTGCATTCACAAAAGTGTGTCCAATGGGCTACTGGCTGCTTAAGTGACCTTGTGGAAAACTGTTTTGTCACAATGAGCATAATTGATGTTTACTACTTGCTTAAGCAAAAAGAATTGAACTTAATAGGAAATCATTATAAATGCATCAAGAAATACTGCCAATATCATCATAGGTAAGGCAGGTAGGACTCTGCCTCATGCATTGATGTTTCTTGGTGTTCTTCATACGAGCTACCTCATTGTCCAACTGTAAAAGTATTTAATATTAAATAAGGGAAAGGACACCTCTGTTCATCTGCCCTACGCAGTATATTTGAAATACTAATAGCACCCAATGAGTGGGACGTGCTGAGTGTGGCTAATAAATCTTAATTGCTTTGAGGGCATTGATGCCCTGACTGAAGTTGTCTTGAGCTTTCAAGGGCAGGGGCTCTGAGAGAGGAGGTAAAATGCAAGAAAGTAGCTGACTCCAGGGGATCCAATGTCAAGGAAAGAATATGGACACAGGCTACAGTAAAATGTGCTTCAGAGTGTGTATTAAAAGCACTTGTCTTATTTTAAGAGGATATGTCATGACATAGGTGTGCTCCAGACTTTTAAAATAACAGCCTCTGTTATGAAGTTCATTATTCAGTCTCATGAGTAATCAGAAAAGACACTTTGTTTGTTTATTTTCAGTTTTGGAGTTGGGGTAGGGGAAAAAATGTGTATGGAAGTGTGGGGGGCCTGAATGCACTCTCATTTAAATACAAACTGAATATTGATAGTAGTGAATTCAAATGAGCTTTTTAGATAAGTAGCTACAAAATAAAGCTTGGTATCTGCTTTATTTGCTTGTGCTTGAGCCAAGTTATTCAAAAATAGAATTTCTGTCCCTAATTAGTAGGGAAACACAGATATTCTTTATCTAAAATAGTGATGAGGTGCTGGAACAGGCTGTCCAGAGAGGTTGTGGATGCCCCATCCCTGGAGGTGTTCAAGGCTGGGTGGGATGGGCCCCTGGGCTGCCTGGTCTAGTATTAAATGTGGAAGTTGGTGGCCCTGCATGTTGCAGGGAGTTGGAGATTCATGATCCCTGAGGTCCCTTCCAACCCTGGCCATTCTGTGTTATTGATCAGTATAGATAATTTTGTAGCAATGAGAGATATTATGTATGTGTATTACTTGAGTGGGAAACACAAAAAAATACTGTAAAATTTCCAACAGCCATTACAGCTCCTTTCTTATACCTAGATGCATTTATTTCTGAAGCTTAATTTGATTTCTTGAAAAATATTTGAGTTTGAAATTAAAACAACCAGATCAGTTCTTCACAGCTAGGTGTGAATGAGTGGTATTTCTTGTATTTCTGAAAAGGAAAGAACAGTTTTCATTAATGTATGTTTTGGATTGAAATTGTGAACTTAGTTTTATATTATATATACAATACCTGGAAACCACTTTGCAAAGGTAACTGTGAAAGCTAGCAGGACAGGTTAAGAAGTCTAGACAGACAAAATGTTCTGCAGTGTTCTTGATGAAAAAAAATATAATTTTGAATACTTTCACTGTTATATTGTGAGAAATAAATGGCCAGAGCTATTTTCATGTTTAATTATGCCTACCTATGATGTTTAGATTAATGAGGAGTTCTCAGCTGGACAGAACTGAATTTGTTCAGTCTGTGGGGTTGAAAAGAAAAAGATTCAATTGTGGAGCAACTTATGGCAAAGGAAATAATACTTTCAACAAACTTACTGTCTAATGGTTTTAGTTGGAAACAAATGTATGAGAACATAGAACTGAAGGGGAAAAAAAAGGCCTGTGAAAAATGGCATCCTGGGATCTTTTTATTTATTTCTTTTTTAACTTAACCAAGAAATTCAGTTCAGTCTCTTGGAAATGACTCATGGCTGTAGGCTGGGAATTGCTGGGAAAGGTAGATATGAATTTTTATGCTGTGTTAGACTGGGTGTATTCTGGTTGCCAACCAAACACTTGTGGGTATACTATATATTCTGTTTGGGAAGGGGGGAAAGATAGATGGAAGAAGGAAATATATAAAATTCACAGAATGCAAAGGTTTGTAGTGATTTATTGTTCTTGCTCAAGACTACAATATGGCTTGCTTATCTTTATAAGATGTGGTGATCTGAAAGGTCTAGTAAAAATAATTTGTTTACTTTAAAAATTATATACAGCTGAAAGATTAACTGTTGGAATGAAAATATTAGGAAAAACTACATGAGGCAGAAAACTGAAATAAATAATAAGAGTCAGCTTTACTAAGAAACCAAAAATGAGAACTAAACTTTGATGTGGATGTGCACAGAAGAATGGATTGTTGGTTGTGTTTTTTGTATTGCTTTTTTCCCCTTTCTTTCCTCTTCTATTAAAAGAATAAAACCTGAAGTTTAGCATTAATGTGCGTTTCAATATTAAATGAAGTATTTTAGCTTTACCTGACTACCAGCATGGTATCTAGTTAAATGTTGTTTAGTACTCATTTCCAAAGGGAAAATCACTCAATGTGATAATTCCATTTTCTTTTCAACTCTTAATTTATTATTCCAAGCAAATGTGTTTTTGTCTCTTAGACACTGGAGAATGTTTCAGTTGCCCATAGGAATTGAAAACTTGCATCTTGCATATGAAGGTTTCATATCACTATGAGTTCTGAAGCTCTTGACAGACTACTGCTAGAGTGAGTACCATGTCTTTTGCAAACTTAAATCCTCACTCTCAAATGTGTGTAATTAAATGAGTATTGTTCAGAACAGTTTTTATTTTTTGGGTATATGCATGGAGCTGGAATTAAAAGTAAAGGCACTGAATAGATCCGGTAAATTTTGCTTGTTGATTAGCTTGTCATCTCTCTTCCTTCTTGATTATAACCAGACAAACCTTTGGGAAAAGGGATTAAATGCCTGTGAATTCGCATAGAGAATGCTGAAAAGGTCACCTTTTGTGTAACACAGAAAAAAGATTCAGCTTGTAGAGTGGCATTCAGGTTACCTCATCATAACAAGAGCTGTTTGTTTGTTTTCCAAAACTGATTTTCATATGAGCTTTCATGTACCAATCTATTTAATCAAGAAATCTAACTCAAAGTTCTCAGAAGAAACTATTTTCTCCTGAGTTCTTCAGAGCCTATGAAGGTAGATACACTACCTGTATTTTGGTAATTTAAGATGTATGAAGAAGGTAGAAATACACTGGAGGAGGGGAGGGGGCGAGGGGGGGGAGAGGGGGGGTGAATACAGGGTAATGGCAATACCATTCTTTTCATTTAATTCCACAGTGTTCTTCAGTAAACCTTCGGAGAATCTCTTGGGTTTTTGTTTTAGCAAACAATTGTATTCTGCCACTTTTTGGCTTTGCAATTCAGAACTGATGTAGAAAGCAGTGAAATCTATTAATTCTAGGCTGTCTGATATATTACAAATGAGGAATACTTCCATTTTATGCATGCTGTTGCTGATCATCACTCGTCATAGCTATTACTGAAGTTTCTAGCCTCAGATTAGACCAGCACTTTGCCATCTCTGTTTAATAGCCACTTTGTCCTGAGACTAGATGTTGGGAACCATTGCAGGATTAGCTGGAAACAGCAGTCTAGCTAGTTTGCTAGGGGAAATATTTGGAAAACATTGTTGCTGTAAATGCAGCAATAGGTGCATTGAACCACTTAGGTGTATGTGTCAGAGAGCTTTTTTTGATGTAACTGTGAGTGTTTGTAAGGTAAAATCTTGAGGAACTTCTTTGAAGGGTTTCTGAACTTCAGCCACTGTCACTTCATCATTTATCTCCTTCTGAATCCTACTCTTCTGATAGGAACAATGATACTTATGTGCAAGCAGAAAAAGAAATTGCACAAAAATACCACCTCTACGCCACTAAAGGAGATCAGTGAACTTTGCCTCTTGAGTAGCTGATGGAGAACGAATAAAAAAGAAAAAGAGCTTGCTTTTCAAGGATCAACTTTCTTGTTTGCCTTCTTTCCTTACAGCATTTAATTTGTGCACATCTAAATCAAACCACTGTAATCCCCTATTTAAAGCAATGTCTGCTTTCAAACTTCTTGTAATTGGTTTCTGTTTTATGCTTCTTATTCTGTTGAAAGGCTTACTAAATACTTTAGGTGTTCCTAATTTTAGTAATGAAGTAATTTATATTTTAATTAAACAGAGCTGCTACAAAATATTGTAATGGGTGCCAGGAACATTTATCTCTTGACTTTTTTCTCCTTGAATTCTTAACTGTGTGACGTTCTGAAAAGTGCTACCTAAATCCCACAGTGTAGCCCAGCAATACTCTGCCTTATATCAGACTATCACATTGTTTTACCCTTTCTGTACTTTTCATCCCTGCTATTTGTAATGATCTTGTAAACAAACAGTGCATCCGTTTTTCAAGCACAATCTTTAAAAGCAATGAAGTGGGGAGGGGGGAAAGGGGGGAGTAGGGGGTGGAAGGAATGATTGTGATATTTTAACTCTTTTGTTGGTTGGGTTATTTCCTTTGTTACTATTACTATTATCCATGGTAATGATGGGGAGAAAAAGAAAACTTCATCCTTCTCCCCTCACCCCAACCTTTCAGGCTACCCTGGCAAGAATTTTTTTTTTTTTTTTTTTTTTTGGCATTATCATCAACCCATCACAACATGCTTATATATAATGTACTGGAGCTTAATTTAGACATACATCACTGCTGAGATTGCACCACAAAATGTGTTATGTGAATATGTAGGAGGGAAATGGGGAATAGTAGTAATTGCAAGGGATTGAATAATTTTCTTTTGAAACTAAGATGCATCCTGCTACATTCCCTTCAGAATTGCTCCATTTTTACTGTATTTCTAATTCTTATATCTAGTCACATTCTTGTCTGATTTGATGTATGGTGTTTAAAAACTGTTACTGTGCACAAGTATATTTTTTTCAAAGTTTAAGATTTTTGAACCATGTGGATTTTTAATAACTCAGATAATTTCTACTTAATTTACCATGTATATTTTTGTGCATTTGTGGATCACACTGTACAGTTGTATATTCATTGTTCTAAATATTTTCATCTATAAAGCTATCATTTATATCTAGGGCACGTGTATTTAAAAAATACAGATTATTTTTACTATGCTTAATTAAATTTTCTTCTATGAATTGCAAAACATTTTTAAAGTGGGACAGTGATGTAGACTTTGCCATTTCTTGGATTATTTAGGAATCCATTCTAAATTAAAGGATGTATTTCTCAAAATATTGGTGACTAGTAACAACTTGCTTCCCTTCCTTCTCCATACCGTGAATTTTTGTTGTTCCCCCCCATTACTTGCTATCTAAAAATAGAAAACTGTATTTCTGTAGCATGTTATAATGGAGACTAGGTGGGATTAGCTGAAATGAAAATACAGGTAAAGGAAAAGGTTGAGGTGCATGTGCAGTGATTTGGCTCTATTTGTTTGACAAAAAAAGGGGAGGGGGGTGGGGGAGGCGGCAGATGTGATATTTAGTAGCCTTTATCCCATTAATTTGAGAGGGGAATATTTTAAAAATGTTCCCTTTCATACATGTTTGCTTTCCGCTAAACATACATCGACTGAAGGGTTTCTTGCTTTCAGAGTTAAAGGCCATTGTAGCCTCAACTAACCTTTTAATCTTTTAGCATGCATAGGTGAGGTCCAAAAGAATAGCCATCCTGGCAAAGCCAGTTAAAGAAGTATGCTCAACAGTAGTGCTGGGTTCTTCAGTAGGATAACAAAATGCTAAATTTAAAAGATGACTAGAAGTGTGTGATAATTAATAATGGCTTATTTGACATTCTCACATGCTTCAGAAGGAGAGAAATAAAAGTTTAATTAACAGAACGCTTATTCTTGTCTCTGCCTATTTAAAAAGTGTGCACACAATATCTAATTATTAGACTTCTGTATTTGAATATAAGGTGAATATTTTCTCGTTACAGGCTAGGCATATTTAAAGCAGACCATCACAAAGTTGGTCTGTTTGCAATAGTGGGAAGAATTTCTTAATGTTTAAGTTTAATGGGAGGTGACTTGCTTTTAGAACATAAATTAGAAGCTTCAACCCTCAGGAGAGAAAACACATTCCTTCTGGCTTGGAAGATGGAATTTCATCTCAGTACTGAGGCTAATTAATAGAGTCCTCATTTCTCAGCTCATGTCTATTCCTGACTGCACTGTGAATTGGTGGTAATCTGGAATGGAATGGCAAAATCTCTACAAGTATACAGTATGCTGGCTGTCGCTTCTTGCATTCCTGCTGTTGGGTTACCATGTTTGCAACAGAAGTTATTTATTTTATATTACATCACCATTGTAATTTCAGCACGGGGTTCAATAAGTGGGATGCATTTTTTTTTTTTTTTTTTGTCTAATTCAAGCTGGCTGATGTGAGAGCATGTCAAGTATATTCACAAAGAATAAGTTGGAAGTATATTTTTCTGAAACAGTGAAAATACTCCTGAAGCATAGAAACCTATGTGAAGGAGCCATTCGGTGAAGGACTGATAATGGTTTTGCATTTACTCAGCATTTTTATAATAGTGTTTACTGTGCTATTTTAGTGGTGACATCGTATCTTGCATCAGTGGCATGTCTTTGCATTGCTTCGGCGATAACCTGATAGTATACTAGCTTTTTTGGTCATCTAGAACCGTCATTGATTCATACTACTGTTCCCTGAAGTAGAAAAAAAATTTTCTTTCCTCCTGATTTACTCTATTTTCTTACTTAAAAATATATTTCCTGTCTTCAACCCCAGCCTATTGCCTCTGTGATTCTATAGTTGTTCTTGAGTGCTCAGCATCTTACTTTTGTCCATGTACCCCAGTACCACACAACATCTAGGCTTGGCAGAAACAGAAGTGGGCAGGACGGTGCTGTGCTTTGGGCAGCACAACCCACCTGCAGTACCAGGCCAGCCTAGCTCTGAGCTCCAACCTTCAGGGGAGATGGTGGAACCTGACAAAGGTGCTCTGGGGGCTGGAGGTGGCAGCTATAGAGTCAACACAGGAGCTGATGAGGCCCTTTCTGCTCTTCATTAGTACTTCTGCACTATTCAGAAAAGGGATGATGATAAAAAGTTAGTTACATGAACAGATTTGAAAAATAAGCCACAATGAAAGCAAGAAAGTCATTTAGCTGATTTGTATGACATAAATGCAAATATGCCTTTGAATGCTGATGTGAAAATGGAGTTCATCAGATGTAGTGCAAACAAGCCTTTGTTCTCAAGGTTACCTTCCCAAAAGTTCATATTTCTACTTTCTTGGAGAAGACAGTTTTATTTTGACTACTTTAAGGCCATCTGTGGACAGAATTTATCCAAGAACTAGCTTCTTCCAAGGGTTGCTGAACAGCAGGAATGTTCAGGAGTTAGAATATATTTTCCAGAATCAGGTAGACATGACAGGCTTCTTCAGGGGGAAAAAAGTTTAAACTCTCAGCACAATGTGGATTACTTAGCACCGTATTATTTTGTCATAGTATTTTGCAGTAGCACCAGATTGTAGGCTACAGGCAAACATGCCCGATTTCTAACTTTTTCTGTAAATATGTAAATTATGAGTAGCTGGGTCATTTTCTCTGTTTTGATAGAAATTAGGCTATAGGAGCAATGGGGATGGTAGAACTAGTTTATAGTGGACACAAGATGTTGTTTGCTTAAAATTCCTCTCTTGCTTGTTTGAAGAAAATAGGCAAAGCACAACAATATCTTGTTTCCATTTTGCTGAATATTTAGCATTGTTTAACAATAGGAAAAAATTTTCCACAGCAGATGTGCATTTACACATTCCAAGGACATCATTCTGCACAACGCACACCTCATTGTCAGTTGCTGGGTATTAATGGTGTTCTCTTGAGGGAGAAGTCTGTAATCTCTTTGATGTGCGATTACTTTCTTTCACTGATGATTGCTAATCTAGCTGAGGGAGACTAGAGAGGTTGTTAATTATTCTGCTCAGGTGTGCTGTAATGAAGTTATTAGCAAAGTAAATCTGTGAAGCTTCTAATAGAAAACAAAGCTTGCAACAAATCTGAAATTGCCTTTTAGGGTGAGAACTTCGGGCACTCCCTATCAGGGTGAATGGCAGCATTTGTGAGCACGGGTATATTTGTTAGTTTACCATTTATCTTCAAATGACTTGTGCAAATTATTTATAAGAATAACCATTACTTCTGTTGGTAGCATTTTTTCCAGGTGAGTAATAACTTTTCTGCCTTTTGAGCTTTATAGCTCTGGATAGTTTTGAGACTTTTATGCCTTTCTTCAAGAGAATGTCAGTAACCTAACAGGTTTGTCTCAGATTGGGCTGAACGTAGATCCTCCAGATACCAATGTATTGATCTAAAAGCTAAATTCCCAATCCCTGTGTATACCTGTAACATGTAATACTTGCATCTGTGACTGCAGAATCTGAACTGAAAACTTAGCTGCAGAACAGGGAAGAGGACTCTAGCTTGGAAGGGCAGTAAGGCAGTAACATCTGTGAGAGGGAAAATAGTTCTGTGGAAGATTATTTTGATTAAAGGTTGGGGTTGAGTGGTGGTGGGTTTTTTGATTGTTGTTTGTTGGTTTTTTGTTGTTTTTTTGCTTCTGCTCCCTGCATGCATGAATAGGTAATGAGGTGGGTAGTACAACATAACTCCTCTGTTCTTGTCTATTCCTTCTGTGAGCTGACACCTATCAGTAGGTAAGCCTACTGTCTTGACGTAACTGTGATGTGTCAGTTTTTGTTTTTTTGATTGTTTATATCAGTGGATAAACCAGTGCTCTTCTAGCTTTGCACTGTATCACGTGTTGTTCTGACTCACTTCTATTTAGCCTTTGCACTCACAGCTGCAGCTAAGCGTCTACTGATTGGCGCTCCTGATGTTCTTTTCTACTCCCAGTTTCTGACTGGTGTTGGTAGTTTCAGAAAAAGTTTGTACTGCTCTGTAAAGAATTATTTAATGGAAAGCTGCTAAACAGAAGTCTACAAACTGATGGGTGGTTTTTTTTTTTTTTTTTTTTGGTAAGATGATTGTGGTGTCTCACAGAGATCATGATTCATGCACCCACTACCTATTATATACTTGTAGAAATAATGGTATTGGGGAATTTTTAAATATGTTGGTATACTTTTTCTTCCTGATGTCTCTTGAAGAAAAGCAAATGCTTACATTGGTGCCAAACTAAAATCAGCTGTAAAGGACAGGATGTGGCCATCAAAAGAGCAAGGTATATACGAGAGTAGGTTAGTAAAAAAATGTGGAGTCTCAGCAGGTTTGGATTGTGAATAGGGCAGAAAGGACTGACTGATGCACTTAAGTAGACACATTAAAAGCCTCCATTTCAAAGCTGATGTGTATCTTCTAAAACTTGAGGGCAAGCATGAACTTCAGCTAACAAGTCTTGTGTTTTTTTTTCCTGTGTTCATTAAAAAAAAAAAGTGCACTCAGAAAATACTGGTTGCTTTCAGCAGAGGCCTACCTTCACTTTTTCTAAAATTTCCAAGATGCTCTGCTTTATTCTTTGTCTCTCACAGTGCTGTGCTAGAACTAATGCAATATTTTTTTTGTGTGTGTGTGATGCTTATGGTTACAGCTGGCACTGGACATGAGAAGAGATCTCTTCCTGAATCTCTCTTCTCTGTAATAAATTCCTTCTCACGCTTATTTTGTAGTAGGAAATTACCTCTTTTCAACTTTAGAGATTGTACTTAATTTGATATAGCCATGGCACTTCTGCTTCAAATTCCTGTTTGTAGATTATTGCAAGACTTCAACCAGAGATGGCGCCAACCAATGCCAACTGTCCATTCTGTGTGCGATCCTGGGAGCTAAATCAAATGCATGGTTACTGGGTAGATAGTTGGTAAGCAGTTTGCAGATGCTTTATAAGGAGTCTCTATTATGCAACAGAGAACCTGGGTTACAGCAAATTTAATGTTTTTGTAAAGTTGGAATTGTTGAATTCAATATGAAAAATAGTGGTTTTAGGTTTTTTCTCAGGAGGAGCCAAGATTTCACTGAGGGGCAGAGTTCTCTTTGATTTCTTAGATCAGAATTATAAAGGGCAAAATTAGTTTTACTATATTTTTTTCTTCTCAGTGAGAAATAGATGTGACTGTAATACAGTCAAAAAGGAGGAAAAAAAAAAAATCAGTTCCTTTCAAAATACAACAGCATGGGGGCAGTGGGGAAAGCAGCAGCATCAACGAAATTGTTTAATTAGGAACTGGCAAAATGATATTGGAAGTCTTGCCTTTTACAATTTATGTGAGAAACAGTCTTCTGCATGTTTGGTGGGAGATCTTTCTTTTTTTAGGAACTTATGTTCTAGCATAATGGAAAGATCAGGGCAGCAGGACTGTACTGGGCATTGAAAAATCATTAAGGGTTTTTGTTGTGGGTCACATTGAAACAGATTCTACTATTCCAACTTAGATCTTTTATTTTATTAATCTTTTAAAATTATTTTACTTATTTTTATTATGAGCAATTTTTTTTTTTCCAGGGGATAGAACTATACTATGCTTGAAGCATACAACTCCTGATATCTTTCCACTCAGTGAAATTCAAATAATCTTTGCCTACTAGGAGTCTTTTCCTTAATGTATTCTCCCTCATTTATAAGATCCATGAGACAGAAGAAATATTAATACCATCTTAATGCTTTTATGGATGTGTGTCTACTGTGCTCTCTCTGGAAAAATTGTAAAATCTTAGTTTGTTAAAAAGTTAATATATAGTATGTTCACAGAAACTCACTTCAGCAGTAATTTATTTTATAAATTTCCGCATGTCATATTTGCATTTAACCTAGAAGAGCTAGTCATTATATCAAAGAGCGTGCCAAAAGACCATCAATTCCTGTAAGTCTGGTTGTGTTCTTTTGATTTTTGATACATAAGCAAATCTGTCAAAAGTCTCCCTCGGTGACAAGAATTGCGTTTAATTATTTTTTAGATGACATAGAAGTAACTGTATGCACTTGGTATCATGTACTTTGTATGTTGCACTACAGCGCTGAATATAGCTGCACTAATGTACTTTAAAACAGCACATGATAATGTTCTGCTTTTAATTTCTTTCATGAGAAACAAGGAAGAGGATGATACTTTGCAAGATTAGATTAAATTTTTTTTTATGTACTTATTGTGAAAATTTAATTCTCGCATACAGGAAGTGCATGCATTTTTATGCAACTTAAAGGCAGGATTGTTTGCTGAGGCCAGTACTGAAAATATTGTGCTGTACCGAAAATTGAATCAGCTGAGTAATTTCAGAAACATGTTATTGATACTGGTGTAACTACTACTGTTACAGAAACTAAAAGGATAGTTGTACTTACATAGATGTGACGTATTTATCTATATATATAGACACATGCAACATAGGGACACTTAGAAAATTGTCATGCAGGTTTAATCAACAGGTGTTTTCATACAGTTGTAATGTCCCATAGCAAAATGAGGTTCTGGTGGCTGTTCTACCTTTTCTGTACCCTGTCTTCCAAAGTGCAATGAGCCCAAGAGTTATTTCTGTGCAGGACAGGCTTTCAGGGAGGTGTGACATGCAAGGGGGCTGCTGGGACCAGACACCCTGAGCAGTAGGAGAATAAGATACTTTGCAGAGTCGCTGCCTCCAAGCAGGAGACCTGTGCTGTGCACACTTCGTAGGCCCTGTCCTTCCTGTCTGTAGGGCAGCTCCTTTGGTAAAAGCTCCCAGCCCATACTTGTCTACTTGAGCTATTGTAATAGCGAACTAATCTATACGTCACAAGCCTTTAAACTGCCCTATAGTGGGCCTAGTATGTTATCACAGGATTTAGCCAAACTGAAGTTACAACGTGGGTATCCAACCTTTTGGCCTGCCCAGGCTGCATTGAGTGAACAGGAATTGTCTTGTGCCACATACACAAGGGTGACTCCAAAAGTAATGCCTCCTATTTATTTCTGTGGAAACTGCAAGTGATACAAAGAACATAACAACGCTACTTGAAATTTCAAATTTTCATTTACAAATCACTATTTTTTGACACAGTCACCATTCTAGTTATGCATTTTCACCAGTGATAAACAAGAGCCCACTGGAGATGACCTACTGTCATCACTGCTGAAATATTCCACCACCACCTCACATCCACTGTTGGGTGTCCATAAACATTCAGCAAACATTGAAGAATGCCAATGGAGGCCATTTTTTTTCTGCACGGATGAATTCAGTCCCATGCCTTTTACTTCATATGCACTTCTATGTCAGATGCCATTTTGTCAGACTGCCTCTCTGCAGCCATCTGTCACAGAGAAACAAAATTATGAATATTGATTGTAAGGTTCAGACTGCTGCCATATCACCATCTGCTTCTGTTACTGTGGGCCACCATAATAAAACAGGAGGCATTACTTTGTAGAAGTCCTCATAAAATATATAGTTAATACATATAAGCAAAAAAAACCCAAAGATTAAAATAATATTTTTACTACAACAAAGTAAAGAACAAAATTGCAAAACAAGTGGAATATTTGACGTTGTTTTTTTGAAATTAATGTATTAATCCCTGGTGTGATAGTAATGGCTCCAATTCTTAGTGAGGTCTCAAGGTGTTCATCAGATTTTTGATGCAGTTTATTCTTCTGTACTGCACCTTTGAAAATAACTTCACAAATTTACATTCTGTCAAAAAATGATGATATTAATAAGGTGTGATTGTGAAGAACTTTTTCTCTGGTTAGACAAGCTTCTGAAAGAGATATGATCAAATTTTTAAGTTGAATGTATGATTACAACTCTATACATTCAGTTTTAAAATATGTCGGTAATTTGTTTACGTTGATTGAAAATAGTATTGCAAACCCCAGAAATTCTGAATTTTTTTTCCTAGCAAAAATCTATTCTCAAATTCTTTATCAGAATGGAAAGCACAGCTGCATGCTTTTCACTGTTTGCAGGAATGTATTTAGACAAGCAGGTATCAAAATACATTAAATTGTTTGTCATAACTTGAATTTGGCATTGCACTGCACCCTCCCTGTGTCCTGGTTTCAGCTCAGATAGGGTTAATAGGACACTGCTGGGTGGGTGTGCTCTTAGGCCTGGCCACTGGAAGGCACAGAGCCACTGCCATGATGGCAGAGTGGAAGGAGGTGGGCAAACTGTGCTGGGGCACATGCTTTAGTCCAGGCAAGTCCAACCCACGGGTTGCATGTTGATCAGAGGAGCACCCAGCTCATGTTCAGCTATGGAAGAGCAACATCCATCACTTTCCTGGTGAAGTCCCTGTCCATAGGCATCACTATTGCCAGTAAAATGCATTCCTTGCATCTGTTTTGAGTGTTCCACTTTTTGGCTCTTGGTTTATTTGCAAGGTAATGCTCTTTTGCCCCTAGCATTTCCCTGACAAACCTCCCTCGCTTTTGTGGCCGCTTTTGTGAGCTGGCTTTCCCCTGCACTCTCCCTTTTCTTAGAAGTGACTCTGTGTTTAAAGGAGGGAAAGTTTGAACTTTTTTCTTCATTTCTTACATCACTGCATGTGGTTCTGTTTTGAAACAAACTTCATGTTTCTTTAGCATTCAAGAAAGCTTGCTGAGATGCTTTTGATTTCACTTCACTGTTACTATACGCTGAGGTTAAACTGCGAACCTGCTCCTATGTGTTATCTTATATTTCTGTTCATACATTCCAAAATTCATTGTCTTTCTGGGCATAGTGTTGTGCTGTGTGGTCCAGAGCTTTGTGGGATTCCCTTTGTCTGTAGGTCTATGGTATATTTTCAAAAAGATTTATTCAAGTTTGTCAGTGTTTAAACCCCCTTTTAAAGAGCTGGAACTGAGAGGACATCCAGCCTTTCACAGCCTACTCCTGGCTCTGGCTGAAGGCAAGCTGTGTCACTTCAGTTGCACTAGTGTGTGCCAAGCAGGAATTATAAAGCCTAAAGAGAGGTCGAGGGTGCAGGCTGGGGCTCTCGCCTGACCCGCAGAGAGCTGCGTAATGCTCTTTGGGAGATTCAGATGGTGGAGTGTGACCGACCTCTCATTATAATTATTTACTGTTTCACCACTCTCTGCTTCACAGATTTCGTTAGCGGTTTTCTATTTTTCTACAGATCACTCATTGAAATACAAAATGTTAATGGACTTATTAGCATCTCGTGTGGGTACCACCCTCTAATTGGTGATTCCCCATGGAGGGTTGTGTTTCTGACAACCAAGTGTCTGAGATATGAAAAATGTTCGTAAGCTTTTAGATGTGGAGCTGTATAATAGTCTTTGAATAATACATGAAGAATGAAACTGTTAATGGTTCAAGGGTAGCTGAGGAAAAGTAGATGACCAAAAGGATTTTTCTTAGAAAGTAAAAGCACTTAAGCATATTAATTTTGTTTAAGATCTTGAACTATCTCAAACTTGAAAGTGCTTTGCTTTTTTTCTTATAAGTAACATGCGTGCATATGCACGTGCACACATAAACCAACCTCAACCTCTTCAATTTTGAAGGTCCTTCTTTAAATTAAGAACTTAAAGCAAAATATCATTTTAGGAAAGTTAGATTATTTCAATCATGTTAATTTTAATCTGTAAGAGAAGGTTTATATCAGTCCCTGCTGTCATTCTCTTTTAATTGAATGAGACAAGAGCATAGAGATCTATCTCCTCCTTTCCAATATTGTCATTTGGAAACAACTGAACTTAAAATACCCAATTGTGACTAAAAAGATCCAGTAATCTTAACTAATTAAGCAGTTGTAATTTGCTGTTCCTTTAACTTGCCAATTTTACTTCAGATGTCAATATAGAAGCCTTTATACAACCTTTGCCACTAACATCCTTGTAACTAATTCCTAGCCTATCAGTCTCATTCTTTCCTTCAAATGACTTCTTATCCTTCTCTTTAATTATTTTTTTCAGCAGAAAAATCCATTTTTATCACTCTTTTTCCCCTGTGCCTTTATTATGCAAAGATCTCTGGGCCATACTTTGCAGTTTCAGGTGCCTCAGGGATCCACATGCAGATTATGTTGTTAGGGGAACAACAAAACAGTGATTTGGTAAAACGTAGTTTCTGGCTTTGGGCTAGCTGGATTTACTTGGGCTGTGAAGCTTGTAGGTGGAATAGGAGCTAGGATGGAAGGGAAAACTAGGTCTGATGTTGTTGGCCATGCAGCTTTCCCACCTTTTTTAGCCAAAATTAGTTGACCCAATACTTGGAGATTATTCTACAAATTTAAACAATTGCTACAATCAGTCTCTTTTTAACACTTTAGTGCATCTGGTATGCTTTTCTCAAAAGTAACCTTTGTTATCTCAAAGGTACCCGAAAAGTTCTTCCGTCTGCGTGATCTTCAACCTCTATACATGTTACAGGTAACATTAAAAACAAAGTTTTTTATCGTAAATGTAGCAGTATCTGACTATCGTCTGGAAGATAATATTACATTTTGTAAGGCAAACTTGTAGATTAACTTGCTGTATGAAACATTTCTCTATGTTCTTTAGGCTTACGATCAAAACTCTGAGGGGCTGATTTCAAATGTTGCTGCTCTTGTAATAAAATGTTCTTCCCTGGTTTAGGCACTTCTGCTTGTGGTTTATGTTTGTTCGTTTGTTTGTTTAATTGAAGACTATATTAATTTTCTAGCCCTCATCTTCCTGTGGTACAAACTCACTATAGAGACTTATATCAGCTGTCCAATGTGAAATATAAGGAACTAGTTATAATGGCAATAAACTGAGGAAAAGGAGATTTATTCTTTCACGATAGCACTGCGTAGCTCTCCTGAGTGCTGAGACAAACTGCAGGCATTGAGAAAAAGAAGTGAGTATTTGTAGGACTTGTACTGAAATTAGATTTTCTTGGAAGGGAGGAGTTTAACTGCATGTTTAATTTATTGTCAAACTATTTAAAAGTTTAGAAGTTATAATTAATGGACTGGTTTAGATGAAGATAGAGGAGGAAAGCTTGTGAAATTTTCTTATCTCCTATCTTCACTGCATTTGAGTAGTGGCAAAGATTTTTTCTATTCCAAAACTCTGCAGCCTTTGACATAAAAATTTGAATTACACCAAATACTTTGACGTAATTTTCTATTCAGTGTCTAAGTCAGAAAGGTCTATTTGCTCTGCATGAATTTAAGGAACCTAGCAGTAACACGAGCTAATGGCAGTAAAGAGTTGTTCCATCTGTGCAAGAATGAAACTTCTGATGTGTTTTTCATCTCTGCTACTAGTAGTCTCAATATAATATTTTTCAGACTATAATCAGTGTGATAATGCAGCCTTGGTTAATTTATGGGACACACTGCTGTGTATATGATTAATCAAATTCCAGACTGATGCTATTCTGGCAACCCGCTTCACATTAATTTCTAGAGAAGCAACGTACTTTTATAACTATAAACATTTTTTTTCCAGAATTGGAAATATTATTTCCTGGAATGTGTGGTTGATATCACTAAACCAAAACTGGAGAAAAGTGATTGTCAGTAATGGAATTATCATAAATGTACGTCTAATAAAAAGGGACTAGTTGAACCATACACCATGATCATGATTGATTCCAGACCAGTTGAAAGAATATCCAGGATGGAGAACTTCATTCTCAGTTGAGAATAGGATTTTTTCTTTTTACCTGGAGTTGTTCATTCTGTTCTGTATTGTCCTTTGGAGATGGGGGTTCTTTACTCACTTGTGGTAAAGTGCCTGTACAAAACTGGAGTTTTGGTTGGACAAAGGGAAAGTAAGCAAAAGATGCATTTTTATTTTAAATGAACACCATAAATCTCTTAACCACGCTGTGCACAGTGGTGTGTGAACTGTCTTGTTCTTAAGATGTGGGTTTGACAATGATCCATCTCAAATCTTCTCAAAAATACAAAAAAGCAGTTATACTTTGAGATGATGGATACCTAAACAAACTCTATGTGTTATGTCATTGATTAGGAGTTGACTGGAAATGACTATGCAAATAGTGGAGATAGAAAGCCAATCAGCTTGTTATTTCAGATCGACTATTTCACAAAAAAAAAAAAAACCAAAGCACAGAAGTTTGAGTTGGAATTGCTGATAAATTGATTATTTAATTACAGCCAGCTTGATTTCTTATTAATTCCAATGTTTTGAACCTAGTGTTAAGAATTGAATGTGGTATATATGCAACATCCTTATGAATGGAAGAAAGACGCTTCAGTCTGCTCTGCAGGGGAAATATCTTTAAAGATTTCCTTACAGTTCAAAGGTTTGTAGTGCAATTGCTTTAAAATCTTATCAGTTCTGTAAAACTTGATCCACTTTGAGATAAAGCATAATAAAAATAAGTTAATATGCAGCCCTTTTAGGCATGCATGGACTTTCTGTCACTGAGGTTAAGCACTTCCACTGTGTGGTTTCTTTTTTCTGAGATTGTTTTTAATATACTTCATTTTGCCTGGGGATCTTTACTAATCCCAAATAATTCTTTCTCTTAGAATACAAATAATGAAATCCTAAACTAGCAAAAGACTTCATTGGACTTAGTATGGTCCGTACTAAGGCTGAGAAATAGTTCCTTTACTGTAAAACTCCTCCAAAATTAAGGAATTAAATTGGAAAGGCATTATAAAATTTTTTTTTTTTTTTTTTTTTTTTAAGATGGAAAATGAAGTGTCTTGCATAAGGCCAAGCTAACAATATGTTTCTCTGTTTTCCAGATCGTTGCACAATTATTTTTTTAAAATTAATATCCTGTAAGGAAGTCAGTCTGAAGGAATTAAGTGTTTGTTACTGACAACAACATAACATTCATATCCAAATCTCATCCGAAGACATCCTTATTATCTTAAATTTTAAGTTGTTCTTTGGCTTTTTGAGTTTTCCAAGTGATCAATCATGTAAGGAATGTTTATTGTAGCGTGACAATCTTCTCCTCTATTCATATCGATATCATTTTCTAGTAGACAATGTAGCTGGGATTGATGCCTACAAAATTGGACAGCTAAAAATAAAATACAAAACATCCCAAATCAGTGGAGTTGGAGGATGTATGGGTATCATTTAAACTATCCAGTAGGAAACATGAGCCTGGCCTAGGACTTGCCCTTTCCTAGGTCTTAGGTACCAAGATTTTGAGTTCAGTGGCTGGGATTCACAGCCTTGCCTGTTCAAGTCCTACTCTCCCTGAATCAGGAATAGGACCATCTATGTCTTACTGAAAAGAGCTTCAGATATTTAGTCTGTAAGCACATCCTCATTCCTCTCCTTGGGACAAAATAAATATATATTTTCCACTGTGTATAAATATGTAATATATATAACATATATAAACGTATAATTCAGGCACAATGGAGTTGTCTTAATAGTCCAGAAAACCACTCCTTTGGTTTTAGTTCACTTAGTAGAGAGAGGCAGGGCCTGACAAGATGCTCTCATCACTGGATTGCCTATGTTCTTAGTGACAGGTTTAATTTTTGGGGCTCTGGGAAATGGTGGACCAGAATTGATGCTTAAGCAGGCACAATAACAATGCTAGAGTGGGCACGGAGACTTACTGAAGCTTAACATCCCTGTTTAAAATGCAGTTAATTAATCCTATTAAGTGCTTTCTGCTTATGCAGTATGTAAGTGAGGAAGTTGCTTTGCCCCTGTCAGTGATGTGAATTTAATAAATTGTGAAGCTGTTTATTACAGATACTTCAAAAATGGAGACTTCAGTTGAGAGTTTTCCCATCACAAAAACAGACTGAGCTTCCTGAAACTGTACTGATTCCTGTGAAATATTTGTGGCCTGTCAAACTTAACTGCCCTTGGGATTTCTAATTGCAAATGAGATGAGGCAAAATATTGCTGACAAGTCATCTGGACGACCTGTGTAATGTAACAGACTTAAAAATGCATAGTAAAGCAGATCCTTTCCCATTATATTGAATAGCTTATTGTGAGATTGTTGTCTTGGACTCTGTTGGTAGAGTAGTTGTTCCTTCTGTGTCTCTATGCGTCTTCAGGATAGGATTTGGTTTTTCCTGCCCATCCTTACCTGCACCACACGTATCCCTCCAGCAGGCACACAACAGGAGGCTCTGTTTTTCAGGCCCGGATAGATTACTGATGCTCCTGTTCCTCAGGATTCTCCCAGGATCAGATGAGTTGAGCTCGATAGTTGATTAACATCAATCTTTTGTCCTTGCAGACACTGTGACATTGCAGCCATAGATGAATGCCAATGAGAGCTTTGACTGAGGGGATTTCAGAGCAGAATTGGGTCAAATATAGCTTTGAGAATATATTATCACATTAATTTCTAAAATTCAGAGGTACAAAACCATTTTCCCTCCTTCCATCATTGCATTTTTAATCATACTTCAGAGATGCATCTTTTTTGCAAAAGCAGACCAGCAGCAGCTACTTCCAAATCCATCAATAGAATTCTTCAGAAAGATCTATCACAGTAACAAAAAAAAAAATAAGTAATGACAGAGATGTGCTTTTTTTTCTCTCCTTCACTACCCCCTCTCATCTGGAGAAAGAAAATGAGAAGATGTGTGCACTGAGGGTGATGATAAGATTGAAATGAACACCTGCTCACAGTTCTACTTAGTTCAGCTGCTTCCTTAAGGTGAGTCTGGTTTCTGAATTGCAGCTGCTAGATCTTGTGAATTAAGTGGGAACATTACAGTTGTGTCAAGCTGGAAGGCACAAAGACAGATGCTGAGCTGGATGAGAAAATGGCTAAGGAAATGAGGAAGGAGAGTCCCCTGTCTATAAAATGTAACACCTGCACAAGGAGGATGCAGCTTGTGTTGTATAGAGTAATTTCTGTATCAAGCAAGTGAATTTGCACAGGAATTTAGCTGTTCTTCACAGGATGAGCAGCAAAACAACTTTAGTGTGTTCTATTTAACTTGCTGATGCTTAGTTAACTTTGTCCTAGGAATCTATGAGGACCCACTTACACATTTCCATCCTGCATTATCTTGTTATATGTTGCTTCTGGTCTTAAATAATACATTGGTAAAATCAGATTTTTTTTGTTTGTTTGTTTGTTGGCGATTTTCCTAGTAAAATGGAAAGTATTATGAAAATAAGTTTGATACTGTCCCTCTGGCCTTTGCTCTCTCCTTCTGTTATGAATGTGATGCACAAAAAAACAACTCAAACAAAAAAGTTACGTTGAAATATTCATGAGAAGGAGACATTTTCCAAAAGAAAGGGGGAGGAATTAGATGAGGAGGAAGAGATATCTTAGCGAAGTTGAGTGAATCTGCATGGGCTGACATCAAGCACAGAGAAGACTTCATTAAAAGGAAGTGAGCAAGGAAATGGAAATAACAGGAGGGCGAAGATAGCCTTTTCATGAAAAGGTGATGTGAATCCTTACTGGATGATGGCAGTTCATCTGTAAAGGTGTCCTTTACAGCAGCAGTTGAAAGTAGTTTTTGCTGGCTCTTGGAGAGTGTACATAAAGTGAGAGAGGTCAGAGAAAAACTTATATAAAAGATGAGATATGTTTATTAATAATAATAAAAGCTAGCATATCCCATAGCAATGATTTCTTGATTGTTGCTGGAGACAACTCAAGACGTAGAGTAGTTCAGTTGGAAGGGACCTTTGAAGACCGCTGAATCCTACTGCCTGACCACTTCAGAGTTAACCAAATGTTGAAGAATGTTTCTGAGCATGCTATTGAAGTCCCTTCTGAACACTGACTGTTGAACTCACTCCAACATGCAGTTTGCCCCTTAGCTGTTAGGCACACTGCTGGCTCCTGCTGAGCTGCTGCCACCTACACCCCCAGGTCTGTCTATGAGCTGCGCCTGAGCCATGTGTCCCCCAGACTGTGCCTGTGTCCAGCACCACACCACCACAGGTGCAGATCCTGGAGCATCTTCTTTTGTTGATCTCCACGCCATTGCTAACTGCCTGATGGGTGTTGGTGTTTCTGAAGCGTTTTAGTGAAAACTTTGTCTTGTGCGTAAGCTGCTTGTGCTGAGCGGTTTTGAAACTGTATTTCCTCTGCCTCAACTGTCATACAGTACTCTGTGGAAAGATGCATTAATTGCAATACTAAGGAATTAATGAATGAGGAATTTACTTTGATAACATATCACTTTACTCATGCTAAGAAAGATGCTACTGAAAGATCACAGTAATGCTTAGTTTGCCAGGAAAAGCTATTTTGTTAATTGAGAAATCTCATTTGAGCAGTCACTTCATGCCAGGCTACAACTGCAATATTATACACAGAGCACGTATGGAAGTGATTATACTTTAATCTTTGGCCTTGATGGGGGTCTGCTTCCTGCAGCCTCCAGTTTAAATTCTAGTTAGAAAACACACAGGCTTCCTGTAGATTGACATTTATGTTCTTGTTTAACTCCTTGTCCTTGAGACTGGCTTTTTGGGTAACACTGCTTCTGGAAACCTGGCATCACGCTGAGAAAAATTCTGTCTCTTGTTCTAGGACTGAGGAGGAAACATGAAGCTCTGTACACAGCACAGTTTGCTACATTTACAAAGCAGAGGAATGGCAAACCCTATCTGTGTTGCAGTACTTTGCTTCCCCTTGCCCCGAGGGGTTATGTTAGTTATCTCTGTTTTTTGTACTCTAAAAGTACTGTGGCTAGTATGTACTCACAGCATATTTTGTCTGTGCCTTTGAAAGGAATAGACCCTGTGATTTAAGGGCAGGTTCAGTAAATGAGGTCTGAAGCAAAATTCATGTAATTTTCAAACTACAGAACTTTCTCCTGCATGTGGATGCTGAAATACAAAATGGTGAAATTATTTGTTCAAGACAACACAACTAATCTGTAAAAATGCCAGTAAAACTCTTAATCCTTTATCCCTGTGTTTTCAAGTACACAGACAGAAATTACTTCTAAAAATAACACTTTACAGCTGATACTGACTGCTCTAGATCTGACCTTTTCTCAGCAGGAGCAAGCCCACAGTATGTCACTGACATCATTATAAGTCAAAGACAAGGGTGCAGGTGCCAGGTTTTTGTCTGCTGGTGGTACTTAATCCTTTCGGTTTTCATCTGAAATGGCACAGTGTTGGATTGCAGAGGTGGTACATGTATTAAGCTCTGTATAAACAAGCTGAAGGACAGCAACAAGAGAAGAAGAGTGACTAATTGAGTTGTCAGTTTACTGAAGCTCAATTAATAGTGTATATGATGCTTTTTAGTGTCAGTCAGTGTCCTTTGCCCTGGGCCATGCTTCACTTTCTCTCTTGAAGGAAGGAAAATATGATTCTACTGTTTCTTTTAGAGCAGAAGATTCGTGGGCTATGCAGATATTGTAAGTACATCTATACGCTCATTGTCACGCTTGAAACAAGCAGCAGATAGCAGTAAGTTCTCCTGTTTGTTCTGTCACTGGATACTGGATGTCTTCTTTTAGAATCTAAAGAGGAACAGCTGGCTTTACCTCACAGATACACTTCTAACATGTTTTTCTGCCAGCTGCTTGTGTATACGTGGGAACAGTGGAACAACCCTGAGCTAATCACCTACTCATTCGGAGCTGAAAGCCCTGATAGTAACCCTTCTCCAGAGAATGGGACATCTAAAGTCAAAACTCTTCTATGAGCTGAAATAATTCCTATTCCTCGCTGCAAAGCAATGTGTGTCATCTTAAATTGTGGGGGGAAAAAAGAAACCACAGTTTCTCTCCAAACAGGTAGTTCATGATATGTTTGGAGGAAAGTGGTGAATAGTCAATGACAGCTAGTAAAGGCAGAGTTGGTTTTAAGTTTTGGGAAACTTACTTTCCTTTTTAATGATTTTCTTGGAATGGGAAGTAATGAGAATACATAGAACAGAAAAAGCGTATCTATCAAAGCATGAAAAATACAGTAGCAATAATATAAGTAGGCAGGTAGCTTGGTGATACTGAAGTTCTTCAAATGGTAATTTGAGGGAAGGCATAGAAATATAATGCTCTTGCCCTTGTGTGGAGACTTTCTTTCTTTTTCTTTTTTCTATACGTATCTTTTGTCTGATATTATTCCAAATTCTAGCAAACTATATACAAGAAGTCTGTGAAGAGACAAAAATTCATATTTGAATTAGATGAGAGCTTAATCATGAGCCATCCATTTTTTTTTTTTTCATTATTTTCCACTAAGCCCCACTTCAGGAAATCCTTCACGTAAATGTTTCTGCTATTTGTAAGACACTGAACAAAAACAGGTTGACTGAGGGCTGCTTTATCTTCTACCTAGTTCTGTCTGATCAGTATTGCATGATTGAAAAACATGCAAATGATGTAACCAGCTCCACCAGGCTTTTGTAAATGACTCTTAATTGATAATGCAAGGAACTGCTTATTATCTGTATGATTTCCTGTAATGAGATAGGAAAGTACATTGAATGAAAGTAATGAAAATGTGTGATGACAGTGGTAATGTTGAATCACATCATGTGAGCCATTCAGTCTGGCTATGTCAAAAGACCCCACTCTGTTCTTGTGAAAGATATAGAGAATTCTGCTTTTGCTGTGATTGACCACCAGAAATTCTTACCTTGTTTTCTCATCCTTTTGTCCACTTTTGGTGGTTTGAAAAGATGGTAATCAAATGTGCCTGCAGGTTGGTGCGAAATAAAGATGAAACACAAGTTCTGAGTGGAATCTAGTCACATAGAAGAGGAATTCAGCAGTTTTTCTTTTTCATCTTTCACATCCTTCTAGTGTGAATCTAGCTTTAAAAAAGGTGAAGTAATAATGGTGTTGCAAATCTCGTAATTTATTGTATCTGAAGTATTGTCAAATCAGATCCACAATCATATGAAATGCAGTGACTTTGCATTTTCAACTTTGTGTGTATAATCTCCTAACTGCCAGTCTCGTCTATGCAACCAAGAATCTGAAAAGCTGTCCAGGTTCTTTGATTTGTATCCTCAACAGAAGGATTTTACTGGTGAGAATTACTTAGCAATAGTCATACCTGAACACCAAATCAGAAAGGTAAACAGACAAACTGTAAGCATATAGACTGTATGTGTCCTCTGTTCCCTGTAGACATCCATGGGAGCAGGCTATGTACTGTATCTACCTCTCCTTTCTCTGCAGGGTCTTTACTATACCTGCTGCGCCATTGCCTTCTGTCCTCCAATCATGTATGCAACATTGCCCTACCTCAGCCAGGCCATAGGGCACGGTGTTTAGAAATGGCCGCTGTTCACCTGGCAGATGCAGCCAAACTGCTGAAGTTTTCTCATGCCTGATAGGTACATTAAGGATTATCTGTTGAGTTTGTCCTTCTTGTGGTTGTCCTGGTTTCAACGGTGTGTTAAAATGCACAATGATGTTTTGCTTGTTGCTCCCCCACAAGGGGCTGGCACTGGCTTTTTTCCTTTTCTGTCTTAGGAAATTTTTTTTTTCTCTCAACCCACAAACTTTATTTTTGTTTCCAGTGCTCTTCCTCACCCCCACTGTGGGGCAGGAGTGAGCAAATGCCTGTACAGTGCTTAACTGCCTTCTGGATTAATTCGCAACAGTCCTTTTTTATGGCCCATCACCCCTAAATTGTCCATGGAGTTAATTTAGTCCACAACATGGTCACCAACTGTCATTGGTGTGATACCAACACTGTCTCAACTGAAACCAAGACAACTGACTTCTGCCTGATGCAGTTCTATAAATTAACTGTAAGCAGTTTTCTGTAACATTTTGTTTTGAAGACCTCAAGTCTTCACCTGTCAGCCTTGTTGGAGTTCCATCATTATGCTGTTTACACATGTGATACTACATCCCTCATTACCAGCCTGAATATCAGTTTTGGTGATTATGCATGTCAGCATGAACATGCATACATTTTTCACAGTTTTCCCTGAAATAAAAGAATTCAAGAACTGAAGCAGTACAAAGTCTCAGAATAATTTGGCACTTAATGGGCTTAGACTCAGAACTAGTAAAATAAAGGAAAGATGGCTGAGCAGTGTCGGGGTAGCAGGGAAGCTTGTCTAATGTTATCATCAAGAATAATAATATTACCTGGTTCTTGAGGGTGAGTAGGGAAAGAAAATCGTTTTCTGCTAGCGTGGACAACTGTGATCAATTTCTGTTTGCATTTCATGATGAAGACTAAATACTGTGTTATGGAAATGCCCAGGTTTTTTGGAAAAACTTCTTCCACTGTCACAGTGAAGCTCTGAATACTCTTTGCAGGAGGCTTATTGTGAAAGAGGGAATTTAAATTATTTAGTGAAGAAAAAGAAAAAATAGTTGTAGATCTGTTGTTCAATATTACTTCAACAGTAACTGCATTTAGCACCTTTCTCCATGGTTCTCAATGTGCTGTATGAAATCAATTATCCTTTTGTTACCAATGGAAAAATAGAATTGTCAAAGCTAGGACTGCCCAAGCGTATTGTTAAGTTCAGTGACTGAACTGATAGCTGAGGTCCTAATGTCTTTTAGGGAATCACTATCTCAATGTCTGATGTTGTTTTTGGCCAGAGCTTATCAAAGAAGAGTAGGGACAATTTTTAAAGAAATATTCAGTTTTGTCTTGGAAAAACAGTGCAAGAAAAATAAGCTTATGGCTACTGAGAGAGACGTGTTCAGATGTGCAACTTCATAAGATGAATGTGAGATGTAACAGGAGTGACTCCATAACCTAAGGATGGGCCCAGCTGTAGGAAAGCAAAGATTGACCAGTAGGAATTAGGTTCCTTTTATTTTCTGCTTGCATTTCCTAGGAAATGTGCATGATACTGAAAAGAGTATAAGGGGTTACAGGTGCCTCCTCTTCATATTTGCTCTTATGTAAAAGATGGAGTTGAAATAAATCAGAGTATTTCATATGAGGACAAAAGAGAAAATAAATGCAAATATAGGTAAGCGTGTACAGCATATATAAGCAAAGACATCTGGGAGCAGGTCTTTTAAAAACATGGTGAGTTCTCTCTTGTGTATGCTGAACATAGCTTAATGGAAATGACATGCCTCATTTCTTCTCTGTGCTCTAGTTTAGACATTTGTTTGTTTTTTAAATAGTGCTCAGCTTATTTGAATTCCTTCTGGTTAAGGAAAATAAGGCTGCCTTGAAAAACACTTGGAGCATTTGCGGGTTATTCTTTTTCAAAGGCATTACTGTTATTTCAAATCTGTATTTGTTCTCCTGGACAGTTTTCCAGTAATAAAACCTTTCCTCTTCAGAGATGGAAAGGAATGTATGGATCTGTTCAGTTTCAGTTTTTAAGCTCCTTTCACAAATTGCAATTAAATTAAATACCTAAAAATACCTAAAAACATTAAATACCTAAGATAAACTCCACTTGTAGTTGAAAAAATGTATATGTAGAAAGGACTGAAAGAATTTCTGTTTATTAATATGCCACTGGCAATGAAGCTTCAAAGAAGAAATTCTCCCCTTTTCTGACTCTCTTAGTCTACAGAAGGTATTCTTCCTCAATAAAGCATCAAGTGATTTCCCATTCTTTTCATTCCCAGTAGTGTTCAGCTTGCAAGGAGTAAGACGTTGACCCCACTGAAGTCAGTGGCAAAATATTCACTGATTTCAGAATGTTCTTAAATTTCGAAGTTGTCTTAGTGCCTCTGCCAACATCTAGTGAAACCTTTGGCGCTTCCTTTGCCTCAGACTATGTACCTTTCTAAAATTTAAACCTTGAAACTAAAGCTGAACTAGTTTTAAATATGCCAACACGATTGCTTAATTATCTGATGTTTACGTTACGGTCTGTGCCAGCTTTATGCTTTTATGCTAGTTTTATGCTCAGCCTTTATCCAAGATGAGGTGATGTTTCTTGAGGCACATGCACTTGGACAGCTGTGTGCCCATCCTGCCAGCACTCTGAGATTGTGCTAACCCCCATGGTATCTTGGTTAGGTTGCTGCAATTGGGGGTGGTCAGGACATACAACATGTCTGAACAGCTCAAACTGAGCTGTCTCAAAGCATGGGTGAGGAGGCATGTAGCTGGATGTACCTGCCCGTGTATGTCTGGCTACATATTTCAATAGACACAATGGGTACCCATGATTTCCACTGGTGGTAATTGAACCTAACTGTAAGGAGATCAAGATCTCTCTTATGTGCCTGCTGAAATTCCAGCCAAGACTCAACCTTAACTCCAGTAGCTGAGTCAAACCTTGTTGGATGATAGAATCATAGAAAAGCTCTGGCTGGAAAAGGCCTTAAAGATCATCAAGTCCAACTGCAGCCTAACCGTACTACCCTAACTAACTGCTGCTTAACCACTTTGATACAGATAGAATTTGAATAGATAAACAAAGGTGAACAAACTGGATGTAGTGGGGAGAGGAAAACTGAACAAGGACTTTAATCCATTGAAATAATACACGTAAGTTCACATACTAGCCCTTTACATTAGCTTGTCCCTATCGTACCTATTTGCTGTGATGAATGGAGGAGTATACATGATTCTATAGTGTCATGATTGTCCTGACATTTTCATATGCGACTTTGACCAGAGAGCTCAAGAGTAAAAAATGATGAGAAATTGTTATGCAACTCAAACTGGAGAGAGTTGCTAATATGGGGATAAAATAGCCTCAAACTGCCACAGTTCAAATGAAGTGCCCTAGAAACTTCTTGACTTCACTTGAGTGACCAGCCTGAAGGAAGGTCACATCATGCTGGGAGGTGATCTAGCCTGACACAATGGAAATATTTCAGACTGAAAAATAAAATTCTACAAAGCAACTCAAAATAGAATATGGTTTATGTTAATTTTCTTTGTTTTGCTCTCAGTAGTGGTCTTGCTTTTTTGTAATGTTCTGTCCTTGAAGCTGAAAACTCATTTTTGAAACTTGTCCTCAGTAAGGGCGTGCAGTCAGTTATCAGTTTAATGGCATTGCCTCTTTCTTATTTATACTTTTTTCATAGGGGGTGTGTGTCTGTGTGTATATATGTTTATGTAGGAACTATATATGCGGATATATATGTATACACAGTTCCTACATATATATATGAAATATATACATATATATGTATATATGTATACATTCATATATGTATATACACATATATGAAAACAAAAATAGTTGTGCCCTGCTAAAGACTGTCTTGGAGAGGGGGGTTTCTTTCAATTTTTGGGATATTGCTGTTCTGATTTTCACCAAATTTTAATTTTCTCATCTCTTCGGTCAGTATGGGAATAGAGCCACAGATTAGAAACAGCATTAAGAATTAACGAAAAACAGCTGATGGTGCATTCACTTTCTGCCTGGCCAAAACTCACGTGGGGATTTCTCCAAAGAAAGCATAGGGCAGCCTTCAGTGTTGGCTTGGGTTTTGTGCTTGCAGGTGTTGCTGCACTCACAGTCCAGTAGATGCAAGGCTGGTACGGCACCAGGCCCCAGCTCTGACCAGTAACAAGACGTGCTCACATATGTTAGCACATATGCATAGGCATGCATAACTCTACAGCACCTGCTCATTTATGGTCAGTTACACTGGTTAACACAGACACAGCAATTGGGCAAAGGCAGGCAGCACCAGTGGCCTCATCTTGTTCCCCTCTCTCTCTGACCAGCGTAAGTTTTGCTCAATTTCCAAATGCTTTTCCCCAACATCGAGCTAAAATGCTTGACTCCTCAGCCTGTGGTGATCTCAATACACCACAGATCCTGCAGGCTCAGTGTGGTGGATGTCTCCCCAGCCCTGTAGGGCTGATGTGTTGGGGGTGGCAGGGCTTTAGGGGTGTTGTGTCCCTGACTGGATTATTGGGGTTCCTTTTCTACTTATGCCTCAGGAGAACAGGTTCTTACCACAGGTCCCACAGTGTTGCAGTTCAAATATTGATTCACTGTCCACAGGGATAGTAACGCCAGCAAGTTTTCCAAGCAATTTTCAGTTAGAATAGTCTCTTTTAATTTCCTATTTCTTATTTTATCTGTTTTGCATGAGTTAAGCAGCTGTGCTGAGGTGCAGTGTGTATCAACTAATTCCTTTGGTTCCTCCATGATATGGCTGCATTTCTGTGAAATAATAACATGCATGTGCTTGCAAAATATTTTGGAACCCTAACACTGTGTGCTCTCATCTACACTTCAGATTTTCAGAGCTGACTACAACTTAAATTTCGGAAAAAATAAAATACTACTTTGTGTTCATGAGGAAGATGAGGGATTTCATATTCAGTGCCTTCATGTCAGATGCTTGTATTCTTAATGAATTGCAATGCAGAAGTAAAATCAGACTAACGTTATTAGCACTGAGGGAAATATTCTTCATTCCCCAACTCCTTGCTTTTTTTCTTTTCATGACGCTTACTGCAGCAGAACGAAAACCTCTCTTAAATGAATCAGGGATCTTTTTCTCTAGATTGTGTTTTGATAAGTGTATATATAATTTCACTCTACTACCCAAAAGACTCTTATTTTTCATATGGTGTTTAATTATTTATATAATCAAGCACAGGTGTAGAGTGGAGAGGTTTCTTTAACTAAAATGATTTCCATTCTTTGACTCTGAACAGGTGCATTTCAGGGCTTCAGACTTTGAGAAGATTTCATTTTATGGCTGCTAAATGTGTGTATGTATTGGTAATTGATATGGGCAATGATATATTGCTGTTCTTCATTGAAGTGTCTTAGCAAAATTTTCCTTAGCTGGAAATCCCTCTTTTGTGCTGCTGATTCTGCAGCTCTTTTACAGAACCCTGAAACTCACAGTTTGGGTTTTAATCAAGTTTGCTCTTTAAAATTAAGGCAGCACATAAATAATCTTAAGGAATTAATTCAAAGCAGTTGTCATACTTGTCAAATGTCTGTAGTCTGCACAATTAAATGCCCGTGGGGGGAACTGGTGGAGTATAGCACTGTTTGAAAGAGAATTTACAATGAAAGGGAGTCTTCTTTTAAACAATCGACAGGACATTAATGAGGTCAGGATAAGCTGGAAAGATTGTATTTTTTTTCTTGGTAGTTACAATAATGTTTTATCAAGAAGAAAAGACTAAGCTTAGAAATTTGCCTGCTTCCTACACACTTCCTACACACTGTGGTTCCTTTTCAGTACTCTGTCACATTTTCCGCAGGGTAGCTGTTAGAAAGCAGTGTCTCTAGAGTTACTCATTAAGCTTTGTGCCCTTAATCTGGTATCTAAATTAATATTTCTTAGAGCTTTTGCAGAAAAGAAGAGGGATCGTATGATTTTTTTTTTTCCTTTGTAACAGCTTGTGAGTTTTTCAGTTCATATCTAGAGCTAAGTTTCAGAAATCATTGAAAATAAATACGTATTTTATTTTATTGATGAAAAACAGCAGAAATTATATCTTCCACAGTTTGTCTTGAAAACTCATGCCTGAACTGGATTTAAAAAAAAAAGAGCTTTCTCAATGTGGCAATCTATTTCTTGATATATGGTGTGAGTAATGAATACTTCCTCTCCTCGTTTTTCTTACCTTGGGGATTCTGGATGATAATACACAGAGGATTTGCTTTATGATCATTTAAGGTGTTCAGGAACAAGAACATCTTTAATCAGTCAGCTGTCTGTCTAGTCGTGGCAGAAAAAATGCCTTCATAGGAGATATGCCTTAAAATTTACTGAGTGTAGACAGGATATGCTGCAGAGAAGGTGATCATCATATTATTAAATAAAATCTTAAGAGGATTGTCTCCTTTTCATAGGATTGTTTTTTTATCATGTTGGCTGTGCATTTTATGCTCTTCCTTCCAGAACATCCCCTGTGGTTCTGAGTACTTCCCAAAAGGCAAAAGACAAACGCTGTTGCTTCCATTCAGTTTTCATTCTGTTTCTTGTCTGTTTCTTTAAAAGTTCTTTTCTTCCTGAGGTTTTTATGAGTCAGACATTTCAAAGTGCTTCATGAATGAGACAGATGAAGAGAAACAAAGTGTATGTGAAAGAAAATGGATCAAGTAAAATCTGAGAAATAGATTGCATGCATAATTTTCAACTTTAGCTTTTAGGTTTCTCAAAGCTCTGTATGAGGTTGTTGCCATTCAAGCTTTGTAAGTAGAACGTGTGCATGCCTGATAGAAAATGTTGCACTACTACCAAATTAGGAAAAGAATACTGTTTAAGTATTGTGGGCTTTTTGCCTTATTTTCCTCAAAATCCAGAAGATGCAAAAGAGAGGAATATCCAGTCTGAAATTACAAGATTGGTTTGCTAAATCAAAACTAAATTTCTGAAAACTGGTCCATGCATTTTCAGTTCTACAGTGACTTACTGAAACTGTTAAATATTAAAGCTGTTTTTTTCCTAGAGACATCACATTGGTATATACCACATAGTCAGGCAAAATTTTGCCTGTAGCAAAGTCTCTTAGCAGGCTTGGACCCAAACGTCTACAAAAAGTCTGCAATGAATGACTGCTTCCAGATAGAGTGTGCTCATTCTTATTAGATCAGCTAACTCCGCTGTGTGATGAGACAGTTCTTACTGCCACCTTTAGCTTTCTGATCTAACGTAATGTAGAAAGTTGGTTATTTTTCTCCCTGATGAGCTATGAGAAAAAGGTGCATCAGATCTATACTGCTCTTTGAGAAACTGAATGTTTTTTTTTTTTTTTTTTTTTTTCCGAAGCCCGAAGGCCAGTAATGCCTTTATCTTCACAATAATTGTGTCATCTGCAAAAGATGTTTCTAGACACCATTCTACTCCTGCCAGTGACAATAAATGTCACTCCTACTTCTTTTGGGATGAGCAAGGTTGATTTAATCGATCTTAATCCTGAGACAACTTAAAAAAAGAAATTAGATTGTCAAGCAGTATTGAGTTGAAAAGAAGATACACCGTAAGTATTGTTTTACAGGCTTCATTGTTATCAGCCTGTTATCTTATTGTTCTTCCAAGTGACTCTCTAAGAGAATTGAAACAGTGTAACAAGGTAGACATTCAGGGACTCCTGTCTGCAGGGCAAGTGCTTGTTCCTCAAGCATTCTTCTAAGAGAGAGTGGGACTATTTAGAAGTTGATTTTAGGTCTGTTTCTGCTCAGACATGATTGTGTACCTCTTCTGTGGTGCTGGGTAAAATAGTTGGCTGTATGGTTTCTTTGACTTAACATTAGCCCTTCATCTAAAGGATCTTGAAGTGATGTCATTTCAGAACATGATCCTCATTAACTGATGGTTTCTTGTAATTGTCTTTCAAGATTCCTCAGCTACAAAACATTATGTTATAGCAGAGAGCCCAGGCAATAAAACATTGTAAGTGAAAATATTTGTATTTTCATACATAAAATAGACTAAGAGATCCTATGTTGAGAAACAGCTGATTGTGCTAAATTTAGTAAGTTGTTTTCTAACATAGTTAATACTCCAGACTGCCTCTCTGCTGTCCTCTGCCACACAGCACAAAATGAAACTGAATATTGGTGAGAAGAGCCTCTACTGCCATACCACCATCTGACACCATGGGCCAACATCATAAAATAGGAGGCATTACTTTCAAAAAAGCCTTCATATGAATATGTATCAAGAAGTGATTTTATCTGGTGACTAACCAGTTAGCTCTTTGCATATGTCTTTCAGATATGGAAAATCAGAACACAAGAAGCTTTTTAAGAATAGCTAGAGGTGTTTAAAAAAAAAAAAAAAAAAAAAATTTTAGATGAAACAAGAATATGGAAGGGGAGACAGAGAATAGTGGCAATAATAACACTGTTGTTTTGAGCACATCTGAGCCCTATTTATGTGTTTAATTAAAGGATATATATTCTAAGAGGAAATGCCAAGTGATTGTTTCGTGATGCTTCAGTGCACAAATTAGTAGAGTTTTGCTCTTCAGCTTTTTAATTTGGGCTTATCAGTCATCTTCTGTCTAAACTGCCTGTAAGGGAAAACTGAGGTCTTGCCTAAATGAATGATTATATGCCTCCTGTCCATGGAAATCTTCAGAATTTTTAGTGGGACATAAAATCTATGAAAATTGGCTTCATCTCCAGTGATGTATTCCACTGCATTGCATCTTGAGTTGAGCTAAGACTGTGCAACAGGAATATACAAATCACAGCATCCATTCAACATCAAAAATTTTATCTAATTAGTTTGGTGGTTTTTTTTTAAGATTAATCTTTCTTAAAGAAAATATCTGTATGCATTTTCTAGTCATATGAGATTTGAAAATGGTGACTAACTGATGCAAGATCATCATTAATGCTCTACAAGGAATATAGAATAGAATTATAGATTCATAAGTCTTTTTTCCAGGTGTCTCATAGGCCTCTGATCTAGTTGTAATTCACTATTTCTCCTTCAGTAGGCTCTTCTTTGTTTGGATCCAATTTCATTTTATTTATTAATTTTAATTTAGGATATTTGAAAGTGATTATCTTGCTTATTTTCAAGATCTGACACCTTTAAGAATCATCAAGCTTCAGCCCCCCAGCCGCTGGTAGGGCTGCCAACCTCCCCATTTAATACTAGACCAGGCTGCCCAGGGCCCCATCCAACCTGGCCTTGAACACCTCCAGGGATGGGGCATCCACAACCTCTCTGGGCAGCCTGTTCCAGCACCTCACCACTCTCTCTGTAAAGAACTTCCCCCTGACATCCAACCTAAATCTCTCTTCCTCAACTTAAAATCATTTCCCCTTGGCCTGCTGTTATCCCTTTGAAAGAGTTGACTTCCCTCCTGTTTGTAGGCTCCCTTTAGGTACTGAAAGGCTACAATGAGGTCACTCCGCAGCCTTCACTTCTCTAGGCTGAACAAGCCCAGCTCCCTCAGCCTGTCTTCATAGGGAATGTACTTCAGCTCTCTAATCATCTTTGTGGCCCTCCTCTGGACCCTCAACAACAACCCTGTCTTTCTTGTACTGGGGGCTCCAGACCTGGACGCAGTACTCCAGATGGGGCCTCAAGAGAGCAGAACAGAGAGGGACAATCACCTTCCTGTCTCTGCTGCACATCCCTCTACTGATGGAGCTCAGGATACCATTTGCATGATATCTGTACTCTTAATTCCCAATTTCCAAACAAGGAGCGTAGTCCTCCTTGTTTGATGACAAAAGGAAAAATAAACAGGTGCAAAAACAAGCACAGATGATAGATTCTGTGAGTGAGCTCATGTGTTTTACCCTCATTTTACTTGATGGAATCTATGTTCCAGGATTTTTTCTCATTTTATTATTCACAGTTGTCAATGATCAGAGCAGCCTAGAAAATGCTTTCCCAAATGAGCTGGCTGCTAGCAGAATCTGTATGAATGAACTTGCAGGCTTTAAAAGAAGCAAAGGGAAAGGATAAGGGTTTGGTATACATGTTCTCCTCTGTGTGAGTTCAACCAGGAACCAAAGCCTCATGTAATAAAACATTTTCAAAGTACACAGAGGAATATCTGTCTAGTTTCTGCCCTGTTTCAGCCCTTGGTTTCAGCTCTGAATCTTTCCATGACTGCACAGATTGGGAGGTTTACAGCTCCCTGCCTATTTTGCTGGCAAGAGAATGTTATTAAAGCACGAAATAGGAGTAGATCCATTATGTGTGTTATTGTATAGAAGGAAATAAAACCTTAGGACTCTGAAAATAAAGGGTTTGTTTCTGAAGCAGTAGAGGACATTTTTTATTACTGCTACTCATTACTTTCCTAATTGGCTTTGTTTTCATTCTGTATACTGATTAGGTAGTGAAAACACTGAATTTTGAAACTCTAAAGGACTATATGATTTTAAAGTGTTCTTGAGATAATAGAATTATATTTTATGGACTTTTTGAGAAAGAAAAGAAAACTACTGTTTTCATAGATGAAAAACAAATTTGCTCAAGGTATCATCAGCTTATGTTGCAGCCATTTTGAGCTTGCCTGGGCAAACCATGTTCTCTCAGCTTCAGGCAGTCATTGTGAAAGTTGTGCTGCAGTTCAGCTTCCTCCTTAGTGATTTTTGATGTTTCCTTTCATCTCTGGTCTCTTTTTTTTTTTTATACCTTATAATGTACTATGTACAGTGGTTTTTCAGGCATCAGTTGTAAGGGTGGTCACTAGTGCTTGGTATAGTTGGAAGGATTTGGGGCAGGCTGCAGGACTGCTGGAGAATTGCAGCTGCCCACTGCGCACCACAACATGACACCTCCACTCAGGCACACCCAGGGAAGGGCAGGAGTCATTGGAGTAGGCAACACAGGGTGACAGAAACAGGAGGAGATACAGCTGGAGGCACACTTCTGAAAGGGCATGCTCTATGCTGGGGAAACTGAGGGACCGAGGCCATGGGTGGCCCATGCTGGGTCAGGAACACCCCTGAGGAACTGCAGCTTGTCACACACTGATGTGGGTTGCCCCTGACACAGCAGTGCTACTGATTTCATTTGTTTTTCTTGTGAAACCTTAAATTCTGGATCATTCTAACTCATATGAGCCCTGAAATGTCTTATCGATTGCTTTTTAAGTTCACTTTTAGAGTATAAATAACATTAATTCCCATCTTATTCTGAGGTCATATTCACTTAAAAAGAAAAAAGAAAAAAACACATAGGCAAGATATATATAGCGAGAGAGCATTGCTACTATCACATCAACCTTTGCAGCGTGATGCCAGATCTTTGTAGTATAATTTTAAATTTGGCACAAGGATGAAATAGAAGTCATATTTCAATTTAGACATTTTTTTTTTTTTTGTGGTCAGGATGTCCTAAGTCATCTGTTGAACAGTGGAACAGGATCATTTCCTCCTTCTATCAACTCTGCATACAAACTTGTTTCCTGATATCAGAAACAGTCCCTGTAAGAATGGAGCATTAGCTGTGTATGCTTAAAACTGATAGTGAATATCCTTCACTACATTTACTTTACAATTACGTTGTAGTATTCTAGTGTTCCTCTTCTCTTGCAATCCTATAGCACTTTCCTGATCAGATCTTGCATCAGTTCACTTACTTTCACATCACTCACTCTCAAAACTGTGGAAATACTTTTCTCTGGGATGGATGGAGCCAGTAGAAGCCATCTCTTCTGACCAAAATAGATGAGTGCATCTGGGTTTGAAGAGCTGTTTTTCCTCAGGCTTTATTTTCACTCATGTTTGTTCAGTGATTCTGTTCAAAAGACGGTCTCATACGTAGTTATCATTAAAGATGATCACCATATATAGAATGGATGTAGATAAGAGAACTAAGAGTTCCTGCTAGCAGTGCTTTGCCATAGTACTGAAACCTTTCTGTACAACTGTTTTCTTTTGACTGTTTTTCATCTCCATAGGGAAAATCAGAAGGAGATGGATAAAGGGATTATCAAATATATAAAAGTGTGGAAGCTGTAGAAACTGATGGTTGTTTTTGTAGTTTATTAGGTGCAATTTTCAAAAATATGAGACCTCCCAAAATTCAGTCTTTAATCTTGTGCTTTGACACACAGAAGGTCTTGAAGGCCTTTTGTGTTACTCTTTTGTCTTTATTTAGAGTATCAGCAGTTTCAAGTCAGGAGCTTAAGTTGGCATTTTCTCTTTCCTTCTTCTCCCTTTGAATATCTGCAGATCGTGCTTGTAGAGATGCTGTTTTTTCAACAGAAGTGCTCTGACAATATGAACTTCCCGATTGAGTTTGGCTGGCCGGCCTGCCAGCTGTAGTTTGATAGTTATTACAATTAATTTATGTGTAAAATAAAGGCTTCACTTTGCATTGCTGGGGCATTTTACACCTAGCTGACAGAATAAGCACCTTTCTAATTACAATGCCATTCTTGCAGTGCTGTGTCTGACCTTGCTTATAAATCTGAGTCAGACAAGCATACAGGAACCTGTAATTC
Source organism: Centrocercus urophasianus (assembly GCF_019232065.1). Taxonomy (NCBI): domain Eukaryota; kingdom Metazoa; phylum Chordata; class Aves; order Galliformes; family Phasianidae; genus Centrocercus; species Centrocercus urophasianus. The sequence goes on from NW_024884142.1 coordinate 42,576,747, forward strand.
AGAAACTGACAGCATTCCCAAAACACTCAAATCAGAATTGCAACCTTCATTGATTTGAAAGGAAAAATTCTTCTTCTAAATGACTAAAGTGTAGCCTTTTGTCACAAAGGAAAGAATAACATTGGGAAAATCTGTGAAGGCATAATTTGTAAAAGAATACATTATTTTGTTGTCTTGTAAGTATTGGTACTTATTTAACTAATAATATCTTTATAAATAACAGCTTGATCCTGAATTCAGATATATATCTATAAACCACCACATATGCACTCATTTTAAACAATCTAATTTGTTTTTCTGGAATATATATGGACTGGATTTGGAATAAATAAGAGCCGCACACAAGTGCTGAGCTATAATATACAGCCCAGATTCAAAGATAAACTTTTGCTTGATTATGTGGCCTTGTAGCTTCTTGAATAATACAAAAGATCAGAAGCAGTGTACTGTAACCAGGCCAATAGAGCATTTGGGTAAGTTGCAAACTCATTTAGCAGCCCTAGGCCGTTTTACAAAAAATGTGCAGGATGCTGCAAATGGAAGAAGCAGCAATAACTGGATGCACAACTAGTCTCTTCAGACAGATACCTAAGATCACTTTAATATCACTCAAATATCAGGATGACAAGATTTTGAGTCTGACAAGGGTTTTAGATATGGCTCGAGGGTGATTCCAGCATCTTGGCTGAGCAGAGGGTATGCAGTACTGAACTTTAGGGTGTGTGACACCAAAACTTTTAGATAATGAACTACGATTCCTTATTTAAGATCATTAATTATGATCAGGCCATTCATGTCAAGATTGAAATTACAGGCATCCAAGGAGAGTGTTTAACCCATATATGATCTACATCATTGTCCAGATTCTATTTCCTACTCTTCCTAAGGATTCTGATCTCTTTTGCTTACATCTGTAAGTTCTATCAAATCTGCCAATTTTATATGTTTAAGCAAACATTTCTCTTTCTACGCGATTCCCTGACAGAAACCTCGGAAATATAAACTGCTCAGGCATCAATTTGACACAACTGAAAGAGGATACAAGTTCAATCAACTAGATATAGATTTTCTTATATTGTAGAGTCTTTGAGAAATGGGCTCTTTCAATAATTGTTTGAAAGTTACCTAGCACAAGACCTGACTATGGAAATTTCTATGTCTTCTAAGATACAAAATTTAATTAAAGCTAGTAAAGACATCAGTAAATTGAGATTCATATTTTTATTCTCAGAATCAAAAGTTTCAAATAGCAGTTGCCTGGGTTTTGCATGTTGTCAGTCACTGCTTTGCTATGTTGAATCTTTGATGGTATGGAACATATCCTATCACTTCAAAACAAAAGTAATGAATTGAAGTAAACTGGGAACAAAGTGGAAAAGCTTTAAAAAGAAATACAAAGAAATCCAGCCCCGCAAAAAAAAAATCCAGAATAATTTAAAATGAATTGAATAATTCAACATGTTTCAAAAGTAAAATTATTAGAGTTTATCTCAGTAAATATCTGAGACACATTTTATTTTTAAAATGGTAATGCTGGAGGAAGGAGGCTATTCTTGGTATAAGATCATGATGTTCTGAAAATGTTATGAGACAAAGTTTCTGTTTTTCATTTACAATAATTCTTTTCATTTCAGGTTTCTTATGGTAATTATAAAATGGTAAATTGTTTCATTTCAAATTTAGCTCTAAATTAAACTTCATAAGCTTAATTTTCCATCAAAACAGTTTCAGGCATTTCCCAATTCTAGTGATAGTCTTGATCCACCTTTTCATTTTTGGGGGGGGGGTCAAGTGGATGAATATATTAACTCAGTATAAAAAGGTAAGTTTTGAAGTATGTGCAAGAGAATCCCCAAATGATTATGGTAGGAAGAAATATCATGATGTAAGGAAAGGTGTGGCATACAGGTAATCCAGGAATAGTGACATTTGAACTGATCCCGTGTCTATGAAGAAAGTCTTTGTATGCAGTGCTGGTCAGCTTGCTTTCAGATAAGAAGACAAGTAGTGGCTGTGACGTGATCCAGATTTTTATGTACATGCTTATTTAACACCTTATTTTAGTAGGTGTGGGAGGTGAGTTGTGTTAGGATTATTTCTTATACCAAAGACAGTGAAATAACAAGCCTGAACAAAAGTGGGACAGAAGTATATGTGGAATAAAAATATAACTTATCCAGGATTACTTGGAGGTGAGTTTTTTCAGGATTCTTTAGGAGACTTTTTTCTTTTCAAATGTATGAATTCTGATGATCTTATTCTGACCCATAATTTAAGAAGAAAAATAATTTGTTCCAGATGTTGTATGGAACTCAGAAGCCTCATGTGGTTCATTTGTAGTATGAATGTATCTTTATTTTGGACAAATATTATTGTTACCTGCAGGCCTTCACAAAACTTACAGTTGTGTATTTTCTACATGTAAAAATACCAAGAAGAATATGAAGGAACTATGTAAAATAATTAGAAAGAGTAACTCCTCAGTCTGGCTTCCCAGTGGAACTCTTGTTGGCTACTAGAACATAAGCATTCAAAGAAATCCTATTTTATAGTAATTACATTCTTTGTCTTTTGAAGCTTACTGTATTTCATAAATCTCTGAATGTTTTTTCTTACCTTTTAATTTCTTCCAGTGTGATTCAAAGTAGTGAACATTACATGTTATAAATATGGCTTTAAAAAATAATGTTCCTGGAAGTGCTTCCTACAGTTCTAAAGCCCACCCAAATCAGCACCTATGTAGCTTAAAAAAATGCATTACACCTTGGCCTGCTATGGTGCTCTTAGCAGTGCTTTGGTAACTTATGTGGATGCTAAATAACAGCTCCAAAATTGATCCAAAAAAAGCATCTGAAATTCAGTTGTATTGAATGTTTATATACCACAAAAGCATATACTCAATTTGGGGAAGAACATCTCTTCCTTATTCACGTTGATGTGTTTTGTTTACATAGCATATATTTCTTTAACAGTCCAGAAGCATATAGCTTTGAGTGTTATTTTTGTCTTTTATTCCAACCTGTTTTCTTCTATGAGACTTGTCCCTCAGGAAGACACACTTGAGATTCTTTGTGTCTTTTCCTTAAAATTCTGCCCCCCTGACCTCTTGTTTGTTTTCCTGGGCAGTTTTTCTTTTAAGCCATCATTTTGACATCCCTCCTCCCCTCACTTCTCTCTCTTCCCTTCTTTTTAGCACACAAGCTTCTACATATGCTATTTGGTGCCTTATTGTGTCATCAGAGTAATGTGGAAGCCGCAGAACTGCTGACTTTTTCTGCTGTTACTTTAATTTCATAGAGCTAAACAACAACAAAAATCCTATAAAGCACTGTAGTTAAGTTTAGACTTAGCCTAGTTTTCCAACCTAAATCAGTGTTTACGAGTGGAACATAGCACTTTTTTGAAAGTAAGCATTGTATAGGAATGTTGCTGATTTCTGAATACTCTGAAGAAATTTACTGAGATACAATTTTCTATAAATTTGTATTTAGGATGTCTTTCACATATACATCATCCCTAAGTTATGTTTATTAGATGTTGAAGACCTTTAGCATTTGATGAAGAAAAGCACTTGCTTTTCTTTTTTTGCTCCTTATTATATGCTGGCTTCCATGATGATATTTCCTGCTGTGCAGTAAAGATGCAAATGATATCTCATGTCCCAGAATGCCAGTTAAAATTGAGTTGTGTGTATATGTCAGCCAACAGTTTATTTATCTGTCTTTCAAGTCACTTGTCTAATGCCCAGTTCAGTAATTGCCTCCTTCAACGTGTTTTACAGAGATTATGGACATTCTGTCAGACACTGAAATATGGCTTGTTTGGATTTTTTTTTGCTACTTCCTATGCTTTGATTTGAACTGATAACTAGAGCTAGAATGGCTCGTTGTACTTGAGAGCACCATATCTGTAATGTCAGGGTAATCAAAGTACTTTGAATGGAGGAAAGGGCTCATAGATGGCAGTAACCTGGCTCCCAAGTACCCTTGGATGGTACAAACAGATATTTCATAGTGGGGACTGGTTTGTTTCTATCAGAAGCAGCAGAGAGCAGGAGTCTTATCACTGATGACCATCATTGCAGTTTCTTTCTATTTCAGTTATATCTCATAATTACAAACTTGATTTGTAATGGAGTAATTCCATAGAGTGCTGCAGGTCTGGAGTCCTCACCATCAAATCCACAGTCTGAGTGCATACCATGTGGAGAGATTACTTATGAGAAGCACCAAAATGCCTGCTTTATGACTGCACCAACTTTCGCTCTCGTTTCATACAGTGTGAAAAGGTAGAACATAAAAACTGATCAATCTTTGGTGTACAGATTTTAATTATGAACATCTTAATTGAATCTCCATTAATTTGTATCTGTCCTCTCCATTTAACTCCAATGTTTAAAAACTCCTGGCATATATAAAATATGCATTGTAAAAATTTTCTGCAGACACTTGCAGATATAGCTGGAGGTAACTCTGGTGTAAAGTTTGCATTAACGTTTTTAATTAGAACAGACATATATTTTTCTATTTCACACTTTAATGATCAAATATAATCTTCCAAGTTACTTATGGCCATTGCGTTTTTCTAGACCATTTATAAGTTAAAATAAACTGTTCCATTAGTAGGAGAAGTAATGAAACTCTCTTTCCTACGGACATCACTCCTTGCACACCAGCCCACATTTGCATATATTGCCATACAATCATTGGAGCAGGCATTGTCTGCTTTGTCTGGTGCTGTACACCTGCAGAATGCACAGTTTTTTATTTTTATTTTATTTTATTATTTTGTTTTATATTTGGCTACTGCTTCTTGGAATCGATTTGGACTAAGCTTTTTCTGAATTTCCTTTACTGAGGGAATAATTACTATAATTTTCTTCTTACTAGAAGTAAATTTCTACTGGAAAACAAACAAGAAACAACACCTTAATACCCCTAAGACCTTGTCCACTTTCAAACTGGTGGAACACATCGAAGGGAGAGTGAGATGCTATAAATATTTATGATTTATATTTTAGGAAAGCTTGTTATAATATGATGTAGTCAACAGAAGAATCAAATCAAGTAGGCACCTACTTATGAAATGCAGATTTCATGTTAAAGGTTAACATTAAATTTAGGCTGAGAATTCAGAGAAGTCCTAATTGTATGGAGCTTATTGTCTATTTGCTGTCAGTGCAGTCAAAGAAAACAGGCTTTTGTTTCAGATAGGAGCATCTAATCTGACTTTCTTGAGAGTACATTTTACAGACTTTAAGCCAAGAGAGAGATGAAGAGAAGGAGAAAGCACTGCCCTTTCCTTCTACTTTGGTGCACAAGGTAAGAGATATGACAAAATTTCCACATACAGTCATGCTCCCATAGTGAACTGATCCACTTTCCTTATCACATTTGCCAGTGTTAATTCTTCTTATTGCTAAAAGACTGCTCCTTATTACTGCTCTGAATTTACCTAGCAAGATTAGCACATAGAGTATATGCAGTAAAAAGCCCACTCAGCTTTGTGTCATCTGTTGTTCTGGGTTTTGTTTTTTTTGAGGGTTTGTTTGTTTGTTTGTTTTAAATATCATTTACCTCTCAAGCTCTTCTCTTTTGGCCTTATGCAAGACATTTTGTATAACAAATCTGTGATGATTAAGCCCAAAAATGAGATCTGAATTTGGGAGGTGTAGTTGGCATGTAGTTTGAGAACAGATCTTGGAGTAAAGTTTTGGCCCTCTTTAAGCTGATAGGATTTGTCCCAGAGATATTTTCACAGAAAGGAATTTGTATAGCATGAGTAGAACAGCTGTGTGCTCTGACAATGTTAGAGTGCACATTACTCATCAGTGCTTTTTGGATCAGGGTGCTGGGGCTGGACTGGGATTAAGACTGCCTGTATGTTTTTAAATGGAAACTTAAAGATCTTTTTACTGCATGTAATAAATACAAAGGCTGTTTCTCTAAGTGGCAAATTAGGGTTACTTCATTCTCCTTTCAAAACACTCCAAAAGGTGGGATGATAATTTAAAGCATTTGTTGTTCCATTTTTCCTACTGTTTAGTGAACACTAACTGAAATGTCACGAAAATTTGTTATTTTAAAAATACCAATTGTCTTCTTAGATGAGTATGTCTTTATGACTAAACTATATGATATAACTAATTATAGTATATATATATATCTATATATATAGTGTATATATGTATATATGCTTGTTTCTATGACATTTGAGCCAAATTAGGCGTGTGTTTTACCTGAAGGAGTTACTTCTTTTTTCTTTTTAATTCGCAGTCCTACTTACTTGACTTGAAAATACAGGATTTAAAATAAAAACATTTTCCAAATGACAGTGGAGGTTTATTTTTTAATGAGTGTAATGGCTAATTTGCAGCGATTACATTATTTGCAAATAAAAATGCTAGCATTTCCTCCCTGATAATCTTTAGGAGTCTCCTAAAATAGTAGCTTGAGGGCTTGCTGTATATTTTTGGATTGTTTCTACTCTCCTTCCACTGGATGCAATCAAAAGAGAAATGCATCCTAGTTGCTTGTAGCAACCACAGAGAATTAGGGCTCTGCTATAAACCAACAGCTGGGAGAGCAGCTGTCACATCTGATGCCCAGCAGCACCCACACACCGCACAGTGGTGTGGATGCAGTAGCACCTTTGGTCTCCTCATGAGCTGTGTTTCTCCCTGAAGCTGTAACTCTTCTGGTAGTAACTCTCTTAGTTCATTTAACAGTTGGGGCTGCAGTTGTTGCAATTTAAAAGCAACAGTTGCTACATGTGAAGTAAACTGATAAGAAAAGTAAAGATTCAGAAGCCAGAAAGATGGAAGAATTGCTTTTACTTGAAGTCTTTGCATTGTGAAATAAGAATCGCAATTTTTTTGCAATTGGCTTCCAACAATTTCTAGACAATATTAAGTAGGTGGTTTCTATTTTTCCTGTAGATTTTTGTTTCTTGAAACAATGCAACAATTAATACCCATGTTGCTGGAGTGTTGATTTTTTGCTTAAGACAAAAAACATCCTCTCTTGCTCTGACGGGTGTATGAACCACATTGTCACAAACATTTCTTTGAAAAGGAATCAATGTATTCTGCTGTTTTGCAGTAAACAACTCTGATTTGGAAGATAAAAGCAATTGCTAACGAAAGTTCTTCATTTACATTCAGGCATAATTCCTCAAATTTGTGAAAGAAATAGTCTTTTATATGTGTTTTTCAAAATTGGGGGAAGAAAAGAAATCCCCCTCATGGATTTAGGAAGTGATCTTTTTTAGTTTTGAATAATCAAATAATTTAAAATGGTGATAAATTCTCTTACCTCCCATTTGCTGATGCAATCTCTGATGACTCCTCAGATAGGAAGCTGAGATTCTGAAACTGCAAGTCGGCTGGAACATGAGACTCCTGCAGTCTCAAAGGATTTAACTGAGATTGGATACTTAGAGGTTGGGAGTAATAAGCTGCTTGAGCAGAAGAGATTCCAGATTCTGGAAGGAGATAAGAGATGGAAAGTGATTTTTCTTTAGATAGCACTCTTAAACAAGAATATACATGTTTATGCAAGGTCTGCTCTGAAAGTAATGTCTCCTGTTTTATTATGTTGGCCCATATGGCCAGAGGCAGATGTGGTATAGCAGTAGAAATTGAACCTTCCCAACAATATTTGATTACATTTTTTTACTGTGTGGCAGATGGCCGCGGAGGGGCAGTCCGACAAAATGGTGTCTGACATGGAAGTGCATGTGAAGGAAAGATATGTAAGAGATAGTGAGGTGGTGGGAAGTGCATTTCAGTAGTGGTGGCAGTGACAGTGGGTCACCTCTGCTAGTGCAGATTTTTACAAATGCAGCATGCAGGCTCATGTTTTCGTGGTGAAAATGCAAAGCTAGTTGTGCTGACTGTGTTGAAAAATAGTTTTTTGTAGCTGAAAATATACTTTATCAAATAGCATTATTGTGCTCTTAGTTGTAGTTTCCATGGAGGTATTCCTTCCACAGTGATCTCCATACTTTGTGAAGTACTGTATGTGATTAAGATATAGCACTTGATAGAAGGTAAAGGTTTTGAAATTAAGTAATGGATGTTTTCTGCTTTGCTGTATTGAAGTTGTTTTGATGTAATGGTGAATTTTGATAGCTTGTTTTTTTTTTTTCTTTGCCAGAAGACTTGTAAGGGAAAGAAAGAGCTCTGATACAGTTGGTGATTGTCAGCAACTTCCACGGTTGACACAAACATTTCAAGTGTTTATTTTGAAATACAAAGTACCCCTAGTGCTCATTAATATTCTTCTTGAATCTTTTAAACAGCTTTTTTTCCACCGTTAGAAACTAATAGCAATATAGTAAAACTGAAATAAGCTCTTGTATTTCAAGTGTTCTATCAGTTTAGCATTGTTCTAATTGCCACCAGTGTCTGCAATTTATTAGACTGTCACTTCAGAGCTCCCTGTGAATTCCTGTGAATTGGGAAAAGTACTTAACTCCTTTTAATTTCAGGGAGAGTCTAAGACTCAGTTTCATCTATGTTTCTCATTTAGTTGTAGACTTTTAAGATGCTGCTGTGATTTAATTAGTCTTCTCTATGCCCATCTCTTGAAAAGGTAGTTAAAAGTACTGCCTTAACTGGGAAAAGACTGCATTATCATATGAAGAAACAGAATTTCAACTTTCTAGATTGTTTCTTAATTCCTGTAATGTTTCTGCACTGAATTAGTTGTTGCAACTTCACATTGACTTAATTCAAGGATTTTTGTCTTTTTTATTTTTTCCAGGCGTACATTCAACGTTTCAGTGGTAACTCCAAGCCAAATTACAAACCAAGTTATTATATGTCTTTTCTTTGAAGTCAATATGAATTCTGATATTCAACTTTGGAGTCGTTGTTTTCAGATAATGTGTGAAGAAAATTGCTGTACGGTCCAGACAATACAGCAGGTGCTTGGATCTTTTTATCTTTGCATTTTATATGGGCATAATAAAGCAAAACTGTGAAATCGTTGTTATAAATCATATTTACTAACCTTTATTTTCACATCTTATTTTTGAGGTATACAAGATGTAAGAAATCTTTCTGAAATTAAATGTTAATTTATGAAATGAATTAGTGAATATACTGACTTTAAACTTCATTGGCATCTTTATTAGTTTTCTTTGCAATTCCTGATCAGTTTCTACTGATGTCATGAAGCAAAAATATACCTACCTAGAGGCAATTTAGTATATGTGAGCCCCCATAACTATAAAACTGATGAAAAAGTAGTTTACCAGCTTATGCAGCATTACCTACATGGTAATGGAATTCAACTTCTCTTGTGTTTTGTTTTATTTTAAAATAATTAAGCAATTATTTTGTCACATATTTTGCAACCAATTAAAATATGCAAAGTAATTTTAATGTAAAGAATACTTGCATCTTAAGTATTGCAATATATTGTAAGATATTTGAGTGATCAATCCAATATTGGGGAAAGACATTCCTTTTTGCAGTTGAAATAGATACGTAATCATTCAGTGGTTTGTTTCTTTATAGAACTGTGGAGTATCACCTTCAAATGTTTAATTCTTATGAGCTCTGTTCAAACGGATTAAAAGTTGAATCCTTAAATAAATGATACTTGCAGCCAACTTTTATCTATTCAAGAAGTTCTTAATAGAATAATAAATATTTGTAAAGCTTTTTATCTCAATAAATATTAACAGAAGTATTTCAGGCTATGTTTGAAGAATGAACTTTCAGAATTCTCTTGTAGTTTTATTTAGTATGATATTAGAGACCTGTAGTTTACAGCAGTATGTAATGGTTGCTGTACCAAATCACTGTAAGTGTATACTTCTACATGGACTCAAATCAGTAGCATAGGACTGCTTTGATTGGAAAGCTACTGCAATGCACCTTAAAATCTGCAATGCTCCTAAAATCTGTTTATAAGCTCTCTTCCCAAACACACTTAGAGTTATTTAACTTGCTACTCTACACAGTAGTATTCTTCCCTGGCAAAGACTTCTGAGGTCTGTTGAAAGATGGTCTTCCCTTGTGAGCTTATCATGTACTCACTGTCTTCATGAGTAAATGTTATAAGGGGTCTCATGCACAGACCAAGAAGAAGGCTATCATCACAGAAGAAATTCATCATTACACCCACAAGTTTAAGCCTTGATCCTCCTCAGCCTTCAGTTCCCTTCTGTCACTGCAGACCAAGGGGCAACTGCCCAGGGAGCAGAGGCAAGACCTGGACATGCTAGCCAGGATTAAACAGCCAAGATACTGAGACCAAGTGTCCAAGATCCTTCCACTAGGTATGGAATAGTGCTATTTTAGTGTGACTATGGATAGATAAATTCTGTGCTGCATCACAGGTTGATTAACTATGTGGATGTAGTTGCTTCTTTATGTGCCAAACTAGCCAATCTAAGCAGGTCAAGTGGAAGCAACTGAACGAAGGTGTGCGGAAAGATAAAACCATTCAAATGGTAGCGATAAATATACAATTATAGCTGAGTTAATCCTCTTTTCTTGCCTGATAAGATGCAGAAATTCATATTTGGGGGTTAGTAGCAGGAAAAATTTTCCCTGTACTTGAAGCATATTGCATTGGTTACTAAGAAGAAATGCAAGTTTGATTTAAAGGCTAGATTAAGATGTACATATTCTAAATAAAACTATGGGATTCTGTCCTTACCAGAGATAAGGCAGTGCTTTGGAGATGCTCAGGACTTTCTTCCTCGCTTACTTTGGTAGGGCAGGTTTTAGTCGAATTACAAGAAAAAAAGAAAACAACACGCTAAACAAGGACAATAAAATTCCCTACCAGTTTAATATTTTCATAACAACTGTAGGAGAAAGAAATTGATTAATGGCTAAAATTAGTTTAGATTCAATCTCTATATTTATTTGTAAGTAGCTAGAATCTTTATTAAATCTATCTTTTTTCACCGAGATATCCTTTGTAAACAACTCCTTTGACTTTTTGGCCTACTTACATTTGCAGTATGTAAAGCAGGCACCTCCATTTTTGCATTGATTTGAGGTGCCCTCCTGTTAGGAAACAACAAATTTTAGAAATTATTCTCTTCATTCAAAGGTAACAAAAGCAAATGCATTCAAATTACTGAAATAACCATAAAGTTATTGTAGTACATCCGTTTAGGTATGCCTGTAACAGCTTGAATATGTAGTTCTGGGTACTCACAGTATTGCAGCATTTTCCCAAACACATTTAACATTGACCTGCTCACTGGGTAGCCAAGTAGCAGAATAAATTTAAACATTATTGCATTTTTCATCCATTACCAGAGGAGCAGAGTACTCAAGACTCTATTTTTATGTATCACAGTGGAAAAAAAACATTGCTTCAGAGCGCATTTAGCAATAAACTACTGAATCTGAAGCATACAATAGACTTCCTAAAGTGATAATTTCATTCATAGTGCATGTTCATGAATCTTATTGCTTTTGCATTATCATTTCTGACTGCTTCTGAAATTAACATTAAGAACATGAATGAGGAAGGCAGTATAGGAATGTGCATCACAGATAAAATGAATAAAATAGTGCATTAGAAGTTTTATAAAGCAAATACTAGTAAGTATAGTATATTAAAAAAGTATTTTAAACTTGTTGCAGGAAAGTACTACCAACATAAAAGTAAGCTACTCTAAGTGGAGTTTGTATGATGTGAGATTTATGACTGCAGCACTGTTTTGGGAGACATTACTGGAACACGTCCACTGTCTATCTTTTAAAATATCCGTAACACAAAAAGATAAACTAGAAGTGGTGCAATTTCCTTTACTAGGAGCGTCTAACAATGTGACTAGTCTAGTATTGGGTTAAAGAACCTGATGATATCTCTATGGAGATAGAGTCTAGTTGATAAAGAAACGTATGTTTTTCCATGGCTATTTTGAATTTGGTTTTTCCTTATTCAGTTCTCAGAATTGGCAAACTCTTTTACACATGTTGGACCACGTGGCATCTCCAGGATGTTTTTCAAGATGTCATTTGAATGAATGAACTTCAGACTTCTCTTGACTCCATAACATAAGAGAGACAGCTTATATACAACTCTCTCTCTAAGACATTGAAGGGATGTACTTTTCTTAAGAAGAACTTGATGTTGTGTAGGGCAAAGTTTCATTTCCTCTCTATTTCAGCATGTCTCAAGAGGGTTTGTTTTCAGACTTGTTAAACACTTATCTTAATGTAAACTTTTTTTTTTTTCAGACTGAAAGCATCTGTTTGCTTAAGAGGAAATTAAATCTCTTTGGAAAGAAGATGCTACAACCCTAATATTTGTCAAATGAGCCAAGTTCCACTGTCCAAAAGCTTCTGTCACATGACAGCATGTGAGTGTTGAGAGCCGTGTCTCTACTGCCATCAAGATGATTGCAATTTTCACTAGGGGCTAAAGTTGTAAAGTTCACAGACTTGAGAGGCAGGAATGAGGAACAGATGTAAAACATAAAGGATTTAGAAAACCACATGGACTAAAATAATTTTGCATAACCTTTTGTATTTCTGATGAAGTGTATAAATTCATTAATAACAAGGGAAGGACTCTACAGAAAAAGAAAGATCCTGTAGATCTGACTTCAGGTCCTGGGTCCAATCTGAAGCCTTTTAGCAGGTTAGAACATCTATCATTTTGTTTTCATTTCTAATATGAGGAACATACAGCCATATAAAAATATACGTAAGCGACCTGGAAGACTTTCAGTAATTTTAAGAAATTACCACATTCCTTGTAGTTAGTTCAGTTTTACCATTACAGCAGATAAAGTTTCAGTCAAAGATATCATACAAAGGTATCTTAGTGAAATTTATTTTTACAACTGCAAGTTCTTTTGCTTCTTTATCTTAATATGTGAAGTAGAATTAATTAAGCATTGTTCTTAAAACAATTTGGGGGGAAGTAGTAGCATCTATTAAACTTTACATCCTGGTATAATCAACATCTAATGCTGAACACCAAAACCTTTACTCTCCAAAGTATTATGTACTTGAACGAAAGCACAAAATCTGTTGCAAAATCTTGTTGTTCCTAGACTTTTTACAAGCATTAAGTCTACTTTTTCTCACTTTCAGTACTTCACTCTTAACAGTGAAAGGCCTTTCGGGAAAGGAAGCTGAAAACTTGGTATTTTTATGCATGCAGGAAGGTAATCCTTAACCATATATATATATATATATATGGTTATATATGGTATACACACATATATATATATCTAATACATCTGAAGTTAGGACTTGAAACATAGATGATAATGAGCTTCATGTACAACAATGGCAGATAGCATCTCATTTTTCATTCATGTATAATAGATTTCTGACTAAGGCATCTACTAAACTCAGTAACTAGTATCTGATAGGCATGTCTGATTAAAAAGGCATAAATTATTGATGTGAAGATCAATTCTTGGTTAAGAAATCAGCATTTACCATTTCTTTGGTTAACTTGTTTCAAGAGCTACCCATATTCTGATTTAAAATATAATTGCTTTTCAATTAGAATAATTTTAGTGCCTTCTTCCAGGCTATGATACCACTGAATGCTTAGAGTAAAGAGGAAGTAAAGGATGGTATTTCTTGGAGACATCACTAGAAGAGATAGAATAGAATATTTGGATAGAAATGGGAAATTCTGAGAGCTGTGTCTGCGTATGTGTATCAAGTCTTTCCAGCAGAACAGTTCGTCAAAACTTGACAATAGGCTCTGGCACTGAAGCTGTGTTCAAGTACATAATTGTGTTCTTTTCCTGAAGGGATTTTCAACAATTTACTTTTGTAAACTGCTTCAAAGATACTAGTTTGGATATTTTATTTTTCTTCCCTTCTCTGTTTCAGCTTCCTTTATTCAGGTGGGGTTTTTTTTTGCTTTTTTTTCTTTGTTTGTTTTTTTATCCTAGATATATTCTTTTTATTTGGACTAAGAAATATTTTGCCTCTGATTCTGAAAGTATATTGTACGTCCCTGTGTTTTAACTAGTGTTTAAAAAAAAAAAAAAAAAAAGCTGAAAATACTGGAACCATCTAACTTCCCAAAAAGCTTACATATGAAAGTCTGTCTCTGATGGCATGTTTCTTATTATTTTTAGTCTTTTTTACTGAGGTTTCCATTATTATCAGATTGATGTCTGTCTATCTTGTCAGATGCAGAATTCATGCAGAACCTCTGAAACAATGTTTACATGAAAATATTATTGTCAGCTTGACTTTTCTAGTGTTGACTTAATGTCACTTCTTGCTGTGGTAATGCTTCCATGACAAAGGGACTAAATGGCATATCGAACATATCTATGCAACATAGCGCTATTTAAAAGGAAGTCATGAGTGTCATTTTAGGTGAAAAAAAGGGAAGAGAAAAGGTAATGGTGTTAATATGTGTTGGAGATAGGCTTAATTGAAAGTTCTGAGCAAGAAAGTTCTTTTTTCTTTTACTGATGCTGTGAGACTTATCTAGGAATGGTGTGTTGTAACATGAATCAGCAAAGAAAATGAGCTTTACTACAGTGCATGGATAGTTGAAAGTGTGCAACTGGATTATTTTTTTTTTTTCTAACATGCACTTAGCATGTGCAGTGCTGATGTCAGAAAATTCTTACTAGTACTGAATCTCCTAGAGATTTGACAACTGAACCTTCATTAATAAAACACAGGGGATATAAGATTATTTTTCATAAAAAAATTAAAACCTACTGCTTTACCTGGGAAACAGTCAAATATGCTGTATGACAAGGTGTTTTTATTTATAGAACTAGTATTCACTCTATATCCATATATAATGATCTAGAAAAACAGATTATTTCTGAATTTCTACAATGTATACTGTAAATGATGTATATGTACACGTACATATGGTACATGCGTACATACAATGATGTACATGTATATGTATGCATGTAAATCTAGACCTTCTCCCTACCGCATACAAATGTAGACATGTTTGTGTATGCTAAATTTATAGTCTGGAACAAGCTTCATTTGGATCTGTGTGATTTTATGGTTATAAATTTTTATCCTAATGTTGCATTAATTTGTGTATTACTACTGGTTATGAGATAATTCTTCAGTGTTTTAAATAACAACCTGTAGTGTAGCTGTAAGAAAATAAGAGGAGTTAATGATCTCACAATTGTATTTATTTACAATAGCATTGATGAAGCTACATGTTATACTGGCATATTATTTAGGCTAGCAAGCAGAACACCAAAATGTTATAGTGAAATAACGAGCCAGATTAATGCACAATTTTTCATGACTAGTTTTTTTTCAGTAATGCCAAGTTGAATATGTGCACCTCTGGGATTTTTTTTTCTTCTTGTGGACAGAAAGGAATCTTTTAATAAACCAAATTAGGTAGCCTTTCAAGATGATCCCAGCCTCATTTCTAAGAGTTTGAACATGCAGCCATGTTGGAGAAGTATCTGTAAATACTCACGTACAGCTTCTTTTGTTTCCTAGATAACCATGATCCAGAAAAGTTTATGGATGATGTATAAATCGCCATTATATGTGATACAGTGAGGAAAAATAATGAAATAAAATAAAATTAAAAAATAGTGGTAGGGTAATGGTTCTCTGTTAAAACTGAAACGTTGGTATTCACATTCACATTTCAGGTTGGATATTAGGAAGAATTTCTTGTCAGAAAGAGTGATGATGCATTGGATTGGGCTTCCCAGGAAGGTGGAGGAGTCATCGTCCTGGGGTTGTTTAAGGACGTGGTACTTAGGGGCATGGTTTAGTGTGCAACGTTGGTAATAAAAGTCTGGTTGGACTAGACGATCTTAGAGGTTTTTCCAACCTTTACTATTCTGTGATTCTATGATTTTTAATTTGATATTCAATTTTGTTGTGCATACCTGTGAATATATGTATCCATCCACAGCCTTTATATGAGTCCTTTATACTTTTAATGAGTCCTTTATACATTTAATGAGTCCTTTATACTCAGTGTTTTAATCTAAGACAGGTTGCCAGCAGTATTTTTATAGGGCAGGTTCTACTACCTTGTACAGAACCCTCTCTTCTGCCAATAGCTGATTTCAGTTGGGCTTCCTGTGGAGAAATATATTGCTTACATCAAGATATGAATATTTATGTTCTGATGTTAGTTGCTTTTATTTGTTCCCAAATGATTTCAGCAGGCTTCTCAAAGAGCTCAAATGGTGACCCTTCCTCGGAAGTTCATTTTATAGCATCTGTTAATGTGTCTCAAGCTTCACAAACCTATCCCTTTGCTAGATCAAGTAGAGTCCTGTGCTAACCTGGTTGTTGCTCAGCCTCATTGGAAGCAGATCACACCTGGTTACTTTGGAGCATTCACCTGCCTGTATAGACAAGATATTTTGTAGATTTTAATACTTAAAGACTCTTGGCCAGCACACTGCAAGTTAAAACCAGCCCAGCTCTACAATAAAACTATTTCTGCAGCTTCTAGAAGAATGCTGAGTTTTAGATTTCTCTATTCTTCCACTGGGAGCTCTAAACTACTTATTGCCTTTTCAGTCACAGAATCATCATGGGGAGATTGTGTACACTGACTGAGAACTAAGTTTGAAATATTCTAGCATTAGAATATTCTATTCCAGTGGCTTTCTTCCATAGCTTCAAGTTATTAAAATCTAATATACCCAGTATAGCAATATTGCTATTAACAACACTACAGCTTTGTTTTGAGTAGTCATCTGTCAGTTATCCCATATCTTTGGGATGGGTGGTGATTCTTCTTCATTTCATCTGTGCATATTTGAGATTTTGCAATAAAAGTTTCTTGGAACTAAAATGGATTAGCCTGTACCAGTTTGCCAGGCTTCAAAACAATCCGTTTGTGTTGATGGCAGCCAGTGGAAAAAAAGAGGTAAAGCATTTTATGGGTTACTTAATTTCCAGTTAAGAAATTGAAAATGCCATTATTACACATCCTGAGCATTTCAGTGTGGTGCTGAGAAATGGATCTGGAGAACTGATCACCTTTTGATATTTAGGGGTGGAAGTTGTGTCTAAGAGACTCGCTCATGTTCTTTCCTTAAAAGATTTTTATTGCAAAGGAAAAAATCTATGAATAATTGCCTGCATAATTTTTGTTTGCTCTATGTATTGTCAAAAACTCTGTATTGTTGATCTCTTTCGTGTATTAATGGGATAGCAAACTTAATCTTTTGGTGGAAGTGTACATTACACATAATTGAACAGTTTCATCCCTCTCAGCTCTGGATGCTTAAATGAAATATTGAGAAGGGAACCCCCAGTGATCAGATCTCACATAAGAATCAGAAGATAAATGCCTAGAAAAAGAAGTTAAGTCCACAAAAGGTCTCTGGAAATGTTGGTCTTAGTTCATTGACTTGAAAAGGACTCCCACATGGCTAAACTTCAAATTTAGTACATGCACTGAAATGCCCAAATGCGGATGGGATGACACAAGTCTAAGGAGTTTGTAATGCCATACCTGGAGAGAGATATCCATTTGTGAATTGTTAGCGTGTTTTGTTTCTAAAACTAGAGCCCTTCATTGTTTTCACTGTATTTTCAGAGAAGTAGGGACAATTTTGAATTTTTCCCTTTTAGATTAATCTCATTTCCTATTTGAAGCAACAAGTTTCTTTCACAGCTTGGTAAGTAGTCTAATCTGCCTGTGGCTGATGGACTCTGGGCAATATTGATTAAAAGAAAAAACGAAAAACAACAACAACAACAACAAAAAAAAAACAACTGCAGATCTGATTCTGTGTGTTTCCAGCTGAGTTGAGTATTCTAGAAGTCCTTGTGGATCCATACAGCTGCATTTCCACCAGGTTGCTTAAGGTTTTCCTAAGGCAACATGGGAGGGTTAATCCATTAGGCTAACTTTGCTATAGCACTTGTAATTCTGAAGTTTGTGGAAAGAAAAAAAAAAAAGAAAAAAAAATTTCTCACCAAGCTGAAAATCCAGATACTTTTTTTCCATCAAGATAATGGAGTGATCTTTGAAGCAAGACTGGAGCGAGTCTTATGACTGTGGGTCTGGATCAATACTTTCTTTCTTAAGAAAGAAAGAAAAATAAAGGAAGAAAATATATTCAAGTTGCTGAGCTTTTGATGGGTAAAGAAGACAGGACAGCTGATTTGTAATGTTCAGTTCAGCTGTTCTTGTGGCAAAGACCAAGATTTCTCAAAAATTCTGCTTATGCTTTTGATAGTCCCTCTCAAAAATGAACAACAGATGTTTGCCACCTATGTGGTGTATATGAATGAGGGAAGGGATTTAGAGCTGAACCTTTGAAATACAAAGGTCACATAGGCTATTCCCTACTTAACTATTGTTCCTAGGCTCTTATAATAGATTAAAATGTTCTGCAAATAAGTAGAAAGACCCTTACTCTTGAGCAAAGCTATACAATTCCTAGTGGGTGCAGCTGCAAAGCAAAAACAATGGTGTTTGACTCCCAGCCTAGAGAGACAGCTGTGTTTCTTTTTACACTGCTTTGTTAATTATTATCAACATACTGACAACACTAATAATATGTTTAGGTAAAGTCAAAGGGACTATTATTAGCCCTCCTTAGAGGAGGTAAAAAGGCAAAAATGGCTGATTCAACACAGCCAGCATGATTACCAAGGGAAGGTCATGCCTGACCAATCTGGTGGCGTTCTATGATGAACTGATGATATCAGTGGACAAAGGGAAGGCAACCAGTGTCATCTATCTGGACTTGTGCAAGGCCTTTGAGGTGGCTCCCCACCACATCTTTATGTCTAAATTAGAGAGATATAAATTTGAGGAGTGGACAATTTGGTGGATAAGAAATTGGTTGGAAGGCCATAGACAAAGGGTTGTGGTGAATGGCACTATGCCCAGTTGGAGACCAGTGATGAGCAGTGTCCCCCAGGACTATGTCTTGGGACCAGTGTTCTTCAATATCTTCATCAGTGATTCAGTGATGAGCTCAAGGGCACCCTCAGTGAGTTTGCTGATGAAACCAAGCTGAGCAGTGTGGTTTACACATTAGAAGGAAGGGATGCTCTGTTTCTGGAGGTGTTCAAGTCCAAGTTGAACGGGGCCCTGGGCAGCCTGGTCTAGTATTAGGTATGGAAGTTGGTGGCCCTGTCTGTGGCAGAGAGGTTGAAAATCTATGATCCTTGGGGTCCCTTCCAACCTAAGTCATTCTATGATTCCATGATTCTATGACTGCTCAATCTCTGGCTGAGATGGACTTTATAAGCTATTTCAAATAATGGATAAGGTTAATCTATAAATTACTAAAAATAAGATACTGAATATTGCTCAGATCCTGTATGTTTTTTACTATGTCCTATCTTAGTGAGAGGCTTTCTGAGATGTTAGACAATTGCATCTCCCATTTTACAAAACAAAATGTTCTTATCATGCATTCAGGCTATAAAATTACCCTTTTTATAATGTAGTTTATGCAGTTTCATGGCTTTGAGACTTCTATAAATCATATAAACCTGATGAGTTCATCCTGCTGATGAGTTATTGTCCTTACACAATTGTTTAAAGTGACTTCTTAGTTGTTCCATTATAGTGGGAATTAAAGATTAAGGAAACTTGCTTAAAGAGTGCTTACTGCTGTCTTTTGGCACAGGGAGCACTAATTTGCCATTGTTAAAAGATTAAAAAGTACAGTGATTCTTCATTTTGCAGTCTGCAGTGAAACTAACTTATGTGAAGAGAGAGGGATTTGGAGGCACTTCTGGGTGAGGTGTGAAAGCATTAAATGAGTGATAAAGCAATCAACAATGGCAGCTATATGCAAAACCTTCTGGGCACTGTAAAGGAGGACAAGAATAATCTATAATCTTCATGTGTAGCATCAAGAGTTACTAATAGTGAAATAGTACTTCAATTCCCAGGAGAGGCATCAGGAAAAGAAAATGTCTGATAAAAGAGGCCTGAGTCACCTTGCTAGCAGAAGGCCTAAAAGTGACCCTCTTCTAGTGAAACCTGCTTCTTCACAACCTGAGTTGTGAAGAACTACTCTAAAGCAGTTCTCTCTACTCTAAAGTAGTTCTACTACTCTAAAGTAGTAGCTCTACTAACAGAGCAGTACAGGCTCTCAGTTTGGTTTCCCTGGCCAGGTACAGTTCATTTGCAGAGAGATTATAGGGGGACTCTTGTCAGCCTTCTGTCCAGACTCTGTTCCCTGCTTTGCTCCCTACTGGAGGCTTAGAGCTGAGGTCTGTTTTCAGGTTCTTCCGCATGACTTCCAGGAGGCATTTTAATTGTTACATTACAGTTCCAAATAAGGCAAGTAAAACTTCAGCTATGCTTGTCATTATTATAGTTTTCAGTGGTTGAATCAAAGGCAGCAAGTGAGATGCCTTTAGAACTATTTCACAATTTACAAGTTTTACAATTTTACTCTTTCATTTCCCATTCTTGAACCTTTACTAAGAACATGATTTTACCTTACATTCACGTTCACCAAAAAAATAAGAATGCAGGAGGTTGACATATTACTGCAACTAAGAACTTCCTTTAATCAGAGCAGTTGAACTGCAGGATTTATTTTTTTTTCTGTTGGACTTTTCTATTTTTCCTCAGAAGTGGCTTAGTTTCTAATTAAACAGAGCTCTGAGGTGTTTTTTTTGTCTCTACTTTGCTTCTGTAATGTTCATCATCTGTTGAGTAGTTGGAAGATGTTCCAAGAAACTGCTTGCTTTCAAGGATTCCTGAAACACTTGGAAATTCGTTAGGTAATTCTGCTTTTTATTTTGATATATTTTTTAAAGAACTTATTTTCTTGGTATCTTTATTCATTCTTTCAGAGTAAGTAACTAATACCTGTGGAAAAAAAAAGTATAGAGTAATTGTATATACAGACATAGCAGTGCAGATCTTCTAAGAGAGGAAATCAGGCTTATGGGTATCTTACATGTCTATTTCTATGACAAGCCTTTTCTTTTTATTTAGGGCTAAAATGTAATTTAAGTTGGACAGCTGAAATGCTTTAAATCAGCTGCCTCATTTAAATGCCATGCTCTGGCAATACCGACAGCATCCAAAAGACAGACATTTTCTGCCCTCAAACCTGCTGCATAGTAATTTGTATGTTGTCCCACTAAAAAGTATTGCATTATCTGCCTAGACAGTAGATTCTGACATTCACAGTGCTTGGCCCTTACCCTGGGACGTGTAAAACCCCCTTGGTGAATTACTTATGAAAAGGCTAGGTAGACAAGAAGCACAATGACAATAATGTATCTCTATTCCTTACCTATTTCAAATAGAGCTACAGTGTATTTAGTGTGCATGCTCTGCAGAACTATGGCAGTGTTGTGAAACGGCATTCATTTTTTAACTTTTTTTCTCCTTCAGTGACCCTCTTTTCTCTTCACCAAGAAGAATACCAACTGATGCAATATCTTTTGTATCTGTAAAGAAGTAAGCCCTCAAAGTGCATATTATATTATATATATTTTTTATTTGCGCATTGGATTCCCACACCATGTCAAGTCAAATTCAGGGATTCTGCATCCTCCAGATTGTTTTCTAAGCCATACAGTGACATCTGCAGCTCCAACACAAAAAGCCCATCAGCAAGTTGGTTCCTCCAGCATAGAAGAGGTTTCTGCAAGAAGAATAGATCATGCCCACATGGATGACAGAATTCACTGGGTGCTGGATCAGCACAGGGCAGAAATCTGAACTAACCACAGGCAGAGCTGAATACATGCACAGTTCACTAAGCAAAACCCATATCCAGGTCCCTCTAAAACAAAATATTTTGCAGCAGTTCCTTTGGAAAGTGAATGAAATAGTGGACATTGTTTACACAGCTGGTAGTCCATGAATCTAGGGATTTTGAAAGACTCTTGGATGCTGCAGTGAACTGTATTTCTACAAGTGAATAGGGAGGATGTTGTTTCATTATAGAATTAAGAATCTGTGCAATTTCAAACTGATATTTATATAGCTATTCCATTCTCCTCTCTGAAGATTTAAATCCTAACCAGCAAAATTTGAGATTATAGAATGTTACGAAAGAAAATTTATTGGCTGCTGAAGAACCATTCATTTTAGTAGGTTGCAGTGAAGAATAGAGAAAATATTTAGATAGTAAAGAAAGTCTTTATATAGGCTGCAACTGACATTTTTTAGCTTCTCTTTGTGGTCTTTCAGGCCTTGTCAATAACTGTGCAAGAATGGAGAATGAATCACAATATATTTATATTTCATTTGAACAAGTAGAATGTCCTGTGCTAGAGCCTTGGACTTACCTCATATAGCAGAAGATTACTCTGGGATAACTGCACAAAGAGTTCAAGCCTGTGGTAATTAAAGACTGTAAAATATTGTTCTGCTTAACAGTTTATTCTTGAGCATGACTAGCCTTCTGTCTGTTCTCTGTCTCTTGTTAACATAGCAGAGGATCTCAACTCATTTGTAAGGGACTAGTAAAAATATAAGCTCTTTTTCCTCTTTCCTTGTTGCAAGAAATTTTCTAAGGAGAATTTCTACTTGTTGCTTAATAGATTAAAATGCTAGGGAGTGATGTTTCTTGTCAGGAAGTTTTGTTAGAAGTCCTTATCTGTACTCTGTATGTTGTATTTCTGTTTTCATTGCTAGTTTTGTATGACAAGATTTAGGAAAATGAATTTTAACGGCTTATACTATACTGACATCAAAATCAATCAGCCTCTTGAATTTTGCCTCAAAATTAGTCAAAATTTCCACAAGTGCAATGCACTGAAATCCAAGTGAATGAATTAAATCCTACAGGGTCAGAGAGATGAACAAATATGTGACTGTTATGCAGGAGATAGCTTACATCTTTAAGGAAATAGAGATAGTAATCACCACTGCATTCTTTTCATTTTTATTTTCATTGGCATTGTAAACACACTCTCTAAAATATAATTGCAGTTTCATAATGAGATAGCTGCAGTAGGTGAAATAATTTGTTCACTTTGACTGTATTTATATTATGTGTGTTGTTAATTAAAAGCATATTGATTGAATACAGTAGAAGGAGCATTAATTATCATGTTTTATAATGATAGATGTTATGAATTGTTATTCTTTTTCCTTAGTTTACCATACTATTTAGATTGGCCATTTTTATATTTATTAAAAAACATTATGATTAGAAGGTTTTTGAAATGTTCTAAATAGCTCTTTAAGATCTCATTCATTATAGACTGAAACAAGACTTTTTACTTAAAAACCAGTTACTTTATATAATTTTATCTTTTATTTAAAGAAATTAAGCTTCCCCTTTAGAAAATTTGACATTCTTTTGCTAGTTTCGTGTTTGCTTTCCACTTTCCTTTTCATAACTCTCATCTTCCACATTTCTTTCCTTTAAATGTACTGCCTGAGCCCATGAACAGTGTTATTTAATGTCTCTGATAAATCTTTTGATTTCTGACATTTGAAAGACAGGGCTAGCAAATCAGCTCTTGCCACAGATTTTGGGATGCTGTCAGAATGTACTGAAGAAACTCTTCACATGCGCTGTCTTCTAATAAGCAGCAGATAAAATTTTGAATAATTCCTATTAAGTGGGGGGCTTTTGCTTCACTGTGAAAGATGAAAGGAGAAAGGTGATATTTTTGCCATTTAGATCAATGGAACAAAACATTTAGTATAGCAGTAAAGCTATAACTAATTAAACCCACTAATAATTTGCATAACACATTCTTTTCTTCTTGAAAGACGTAAGAGAATGGAAGAATGAGGGAACAAACTGAGGAACAAACTTCGGAATGCAGCTGAACCTTTCCAATACGCAAGTAAGCATACTTATGTATGTAAGTATGCAAGCAAGCATACTTAATTCCAATAGAATAATTTCCAGGGAGATAAAAAAAGAAAAAGAAAAAGAAAAAGAAAAAGAAAAAGGAAAAAGAAAAAGAAAAAGAAAAAGAAAAAGAAAAAGAA